>NC_142870.1:5025000-5392500 GCF_051225735.1 Oryctolagus cuniculus
CCCTCGTATGCACCCCACCTGCTCTCAGGCACAGGGCTACAACACTGTGCGGAATCAGCCCCATCCCCTTCGCCAGTCTTGACCCTAGTCTCCAGCCTCCAAAGCCCTGGCCCTCTACCCCTCCACAAATGTGTCTGAGCTCCTCTGTCTGGGATTCTCTCACTTCCCATCTAACGCCTCTGCCGCCATGATTCGCGATGCACAGGGCTGCTGAGCCGGGTCTTCGTGGCAGAGCAACCACGATCCCCAGCCTGGATCTTCTTCCATGAGAGGTGGAGGGGAGGGAGTGCCCATGTGTGCTTCCCTCTAGGGCCTTCATGGGAGCTGTCCCCCTTTGAGCATCATGGATCCTCCCCCTCTGCTCCTAAATCCCTCCGCATGAGCTCCGAGCTTGCCCACATGCCGGGGGAGATGCTTCAGGCCTGCCTTCTCTAAGATCTACTTTATTTCAGTAGAACCATGACTCAACGCCCGACTTTGTACCTCCGTGCAGTTTTTGAAATTCACCAGCAAGTAGGAGGGTCACAATATCGATGAGCTCTGAAAAATGCATGAAGCCTTTGCCATACAAGCCAGGAATGGTAATGCAGCCCTGTATGCGGACCCTGATATCAATCTCACATTATTTATTTAGGACTTTTCCTGGTTGCCGTTCGGGAAGGAAGATTCACTTACCAAGAGAGATTCATTTACAGGTTTTCATGACTGTGCTGCAGCATCAGTATTCAACATAGAGAGTGTGAGATCCGTGCTGCCTGGGGCGTGGGCAGGCAGCGCGTCGCCTGGGTCTGGGCTCTCTCATGCTGTAGCGTTACTGGAGTCTGGTCTCTGTGGTCTTTGTTGAAATTGCTAGAACTCAAACTAAGCATCCTCTGCTTCTTCAGTTTGCATCAACATCCAGGTGTGTCTGAGCACGAATAGCAAACCTGGTTAGGAACGATGACCGAGGCTTTGTATGTGTCCCCGGAGGAGTCAAGTGCCTGAGGCTTTGTATGTGTCCCCGGAGGAGTCAAGTGCCTGAGGCTTTGTATGTGTCCCCGGAGGAGTCAAGTGCCCAAGCACCGTGACTCACCTTCATTCCATGTGCAGTCTGGAAGGCGTATGCCTGAGTTCACGGCTCCTGACTTGCAACACCTGCAGGGCAGGAGAAAGACGCTGCCCCAGGGCCTTGGAATCTGTGGCCCCCAGAAATGCATGCTTGTGTCCCACACTTCTGCCCAAATTCCTGACAGACATGCACGTAATCGGCGCCACAGGCCACATGGCTCAGAGCACAGGCGAGACCCGGGTAGACTTGGCAGTGCTCTGAGCAACTCGGCACGCCTTCATGTGACTGACTTCCAGAACTACCTGGAGGCAGAGGTGGGTTTCCCACGCACAGCCCCTAACTCTCTATCTAGTGTTCTCCCTGTGCTGTTCACCTCCCATCTCCTCTGGCCCAGCTGGAGAAAGACCTTGAGATTTTTGCCTGGTGACCGCTGTCCGCTGGAACCCTCTCTTGTGCTCGTCTGCTCCCTGAGGACTGGCACTCCGAGCCTAAGGACCGCAAGTCCTTATTCTGGTTGAATTCAACCTTTTCCAAGTAAGGTGAGAGAGCTTGGATCATCCACATGAGGCTTTCTTATCAACAGCACCGCTGACACGGGAGAGGACAATTCTCTGTCGGGTGGGGCTGTCCTGAGCATCAAATACTATTGAGGTGCAGCCTTAGCCTCTGACAAATCAATGCCTCTTCTGGCTGTCCCTGAGCCACTGTGACAGCCAAGTGTCTTCAGGCATTGCCACAACTCCCCCAGGGCCCAAAATCAGCCTAAGAGGAGAATCCGTGGTTTCTGCACAGCGAGGGGCAGGAACCACGGTCTGAGGGCGGATGCACGGAGGGCACGTAGGTTCCCGATTTTCTGAGTCGCTTCCGTCTGGTTCTGCAGTAGTATTGACTGCACCGTCTTTCTTCCAGAGCTGAAGTCCATTCAGACTCCGGGGGTGAGTCTGAAGATACCAGGGAGGTTGAGCTCCCCTGGTTGCCAGCTCCAGGGAGGCAGGCTCAATCCACAGTTGTCACACCATCAGCCGGACAGCCCTGGCTTGATCACGCCTGCCGCGGAGGAGCATGGGACCCGCTGATTGGTGTCGGAGGCAGGCGGGTTCTGAACCATTTCAGGACTGGAGGCGAGGAGGGGATAATGACACCAGCATACAAAGTGGTGAGGGTCAGGGAGACATCAACACTGACTCATTTAATCCGATTGTCCAGAGACATCAGAGGCCCCGTGGCTCCCCACAGGGTAGCAACGGGAAGATGAGAAATGAGCATTATGTCAAATAATACGGCAGAGTGGTGCGACGATGGCCGATTGTACTCGTCCCTCGGGGCGGGTGGTGAAGCTGCTGCCTGGGCACCCTCTGGCAGGGCAGTGTGGGTGCAGCCTGTGTTCTGCAGTGAGGCTAAAGAGGCCAAGAGTGAGGAAGGGCTGGGCACGACACATCTTGAGGCTTAAGAAGAACTGCGGATTCACCAGGATCCTGCCCCCTTCCAGGCGTCCGCTCCCCCTCCCTCTCTGCTGCTGACCCGCAGTCCAGCTGATACGTCTCCCTCACCATCTGCTGCTCTCTGCCCGGGACTCCGTCTCTCAAAGTCCCCTTCTCCAGGGACTGGCGACTCCGTGTCTCTGTCCTCTGCTTCCTCCAGGGTGTGTGTGTGTGTGTGTATGCGTGTGTGATGAACCAAGACCTCGCACATGAGGTTAAAATAAAAGAAAAAACAGTTTGGGGAGCAGAATAGATTTGCAAATCAGGAGACACGGACTCAGCGAGAAACCAAACGAATGTTCCACCGAGGGCTTTTTATAGCCTGAAAAGGGGAAGGGAGTGCACACAGCTTAGCATTTGACGGGGCGGAGAGAAGCAGGACGGAGCAAGTCTGATGGCTGGAAGCCGGCACAGATCGGGCTGGTCATACATCCTGCAAGTCCACTGAACGTCCAGGGCAGTGTTGCTGGGCAGACGTCCGCACAGGCGTGCGAGGTGGTGGTGTCCTCTGTGGAAGGCTGTGGCACTGGTGGTCTCTGTGCTGGCTCCTCACAGGCAATGGTGCAAGAGAATCCCTCGTTCACAGGTGCCCGCCCCGTGCGGCTCTCGCTAAGGCTGACACACAGGACTCCATTTCCACTGACGTGGTCCGCAGCGCCCACCCTCTGGGTCCCTCCCTCCTCCCTTTCCCTCAGCGTGGCGGCCTCTCTCTCCGTCTCCTCCACCTTCCTCCCACCTGCCCCATCTGAACCTCCTCTGACCCCATCTGCATGGCGTCCCCGGCCCCAGCTCAGCTTCTCTGAGCACCTCGCTGCCCTAGGTGTCTGACGCGCCAGCATCCTTCACCCTCCTGGCTCTTCTCCAACACAAGGGGCTCGGGTCTCAGGAGCATGCCCCATGGGGCTTGTCGTCCATGTGAGCGCTCCTGGAAACCCAGAGGTCAGTGAGTGGGTCACAGCCCCGAAGACCCAGGCGGGACCCTGTTGGCCTCTGTCCCCCGTGCGTGTGTCATCTAGGCTTGTGGGGGGGGGCTAGCTGGGCTTAGCTCACCGGGGACAGGCTGGAGGTGCAGGCAGTTAGGTGAGCAGAGCTCAAGAGGGCGTGGAGGCGCGGCCAGGTCTGGTTCCCCCAGCTGTCGAGGGAGTCGCTTCTGCCGACACCAGCTCTTCCCACTGCAGGCCCATCTTCCAGACCTGGCAAACTGCTTCTCCAGTAAGAGCTCTCCTCCCACACCCCCACCTCTCTCTCTCTCTCTCTCTCTCTCACACACACACACACACACACACACCCCTCACTGTGCTGTGTTCTGATTGCTGTCTTGTATTCTGCTACCACCTCACCCCTCCTCGACCTGCATGACTTGCCTCTGTGTCTCGATGAAAGTTTTAGCACAAAGGAACCAGGACGGGGAAACAAGGCAGGACGTGAACTCAGGGGGCACTGCGTGTAAACCATCACCGAATCTCCAAGGGAACGCCACGGACGCTGGTTTATTGGAAACGGAGTGCTGATGCCGGCCTTGGGGCCCTGTGGGTGTTTGATGCAGTTAGTGCAGGGTCGCCAAGGGCATGTGTCCCTGCTGAGGTGAGCACCCAGGGCTTGTTGAGCGGCTCTGGAGTCCAGACCAACAACTCCTGGACTTCCCTTGGGTCACTACCACTCTGAAATACATGGCAACGCCGAGGGGGGTCCTGGCCGGTGAGATCTGGGGCGCTGCCACTCCCTGTGGACAGAGGGGCCTCAGAGAGGGTTCTGCTCGGTCCTGGGGGACGCTCCAGGAGACCTCAGAGCCCAGACCCAGGCAGCCACTCCCAGCCCAGCCCTCAGAGCGTCCTGGGGATGGGGCCGGGGTGCCTAGTTCCGCAGGGAGCAGGAGGCCTGGGAGAGCGACTTGGGCTTGGCCTGGTTTGAGAAGCAAGGACAGGTGCCAGGATGGCGCCAACCGTGCCCACAGTGGGCTCTGAGCTCAGCGCACAGGACCCGTGAGTCTCTGTCCGTGTTGCTGCCTCTGTCAATCCTTCCGTGTCCCTAGATGGGCGTGGCAGCACGGCTACTGATGGTGGAGCTGCTCAGGGCGGCATCAACGGGGAGGGCCCCGAGGCCACCAGGGAGGAGAGAAAAGGACGTCTGGAGTTTACTGTGGCTGCTGTGACAAAGTGCCACACGTAGGTGGCTTAAGACAGCGTTAATGTATTGTCACAGTCCTGGAGACCGGAAGCCCCAGATCCAGTGTCACGCGAGCTGGGCTTCCCCCAGGAGCTCAGGGAAGCAGCTTCCCTGGCTCTGCTGGCCTCTGGAGGTGTCAGGTGCCTGCATCACTCCAGTCTCTGCCTCCCGTGGCCTTGGCCGCCTCTCTGGGCCCCTGTGTCTCCAGTCTCCCCCACTTCTCTCACAAGGACGCACGTCACGGGACTTGGGGCCGACCTCAAGTCTAGATGATCTCATCCCAACACCCTCAGCTTCACTTCATTTGCCAAGACCCTTTCTGCAGATGAGGTCACATTCGCAGATTCCGAGGGAGACTTCTCGGACACAGCATTTTGGGGACCATTAATCAAGGCACAACAGAAACTGAGGCCGATGGAGGAGCTCCTGGCTCCCTCTTCTGGCAGGAAGCCAGCCCATAGCTTCAGACCCCTGTCCTGGAGGAAAGCTTTCAAACCAGTTAACTGAGGCAACCCCCAATGCAACCAGCTAGGGTAGCCTATTGTTATTCCCATTTTATGGATAAGGAAACGGAGCCCAGATACAGACCAGTCTGATAAATGCAGGCAATGTCTTCCCAACCTCTACTCTTCATCAGCACAGCCGGAGTTGAGGATAAGGGTTTCTCGCGTGAGACAGGAAGTTTGGAGGACAAGGATCTAAGAGGAGCAGGTGTGCCAGTGCCCCCAGGTCACAGGCCCCTGCTTCACCTCTCTCCCTCTCTCTCTCTCTCTCTCTCTCTCTCTGGAGCAGTGATCGCATGAGCTGTGTTGGTTTGTACAGGCAACTGAAGAACACAGAAAGTGAGGAGAGAATCCAGTTTCCCAAGCAGTATCTGAGCTAGCCCCGGGGCTGGCATGGTGTGGGCTTAAAGTCCCTGTGACACACAGAGCCCACCGCCAGATCCCCTGGAGTGATGGTGAGAGCGCGTGTACAGCCTGCACTCCACCTGCAGGCTGCCCAGTGCCAATCAGAAAGCACGCGCAGTCAGAGGGGGCATCACACCCTGTCATGGAGCCTCTCCTGCGACGTTGGATGCCCCGGGACGCGTGCAGACCTGCAGTCGCACGCGGCAGCCCTGGGGCATTTCCACTCCTCTACCCTGACCTTGTGATCCCCACATCCACGTGGGAGTCCCTGCAAGCAGGAGGCGGACGCCGTGGGCTTTGTCCTCTGATCGTGAACACGTGCCCGCCCCGTCCACCACCTGAGCATTCTCTAACCCAGCTGGGTCTGACGCACTGCTGCTTTGTAGGGCTGTGTGCAGTCATGGGAGTTGCTGGCAGAGACTTATCCCCAAATCCATTACAGCGCTGCCAGTGTGTCAGGTGTTCAAGATTGAGCTGGGTCTCTCAAACAGCGGGAAGCATCCGTGACCTACATTTCAAAATAACTGTGGAGGTAAACGCATTCCACATCTTCTCCAAGATTTGGGCAACATGAAAAAAATTATATTAACCATGTGCATAAACAAAAGAGAACACATAGAATTTGCCTATTTAATTTTTGAGAATGGAGACAGGTAATCCCTTTTAGGAAACTGGCTATATAAAAATCCAGATTTCAAAATTAGTCATATTAGAGTACATTGATTTACATAAAAATGTTCTCCAGATTACAAAATAATTTTTGTTTATTTCGTAATGGCAGCTATGTCAATGCTTTCATGATATTTGTTTGCAAATGACTAACCCCACAATAGGTAAAATTTGAAAAATATATCCACTACAATAAACAAAGGTAAACAATTTGCAATGCCATGGGGCTTCACTTTTTATTTTAATTTATTTATTTGACAGATAGAGTTAGATAATGAGAGGGAGAGACAGAGAGAAAGGTCTCCCTTCCGTTGGTTCACCCCCGAAATGGCTGCTACAGCCAGTGCACTGCGCTGATCCAAAGCCAGGAGCCAGATGCTTCTCCTGGTCTCCCATGTGGGTGCAGGACCCAAGCACTTGGGCCATCCTCCACTGCACTCCCGGGCTACAGCAGAGAGCTGGCCTGGAAGAGGGGCAACCAGGACTAGAACCTGGTGCCCACATGGGATGCTGGCGCCGCAGGCAGAGGATTAACCAAGTGAGCCACGGCGCCAGTCCTGGGTTTCACTTTTAAAAATTGAAAACTTTCATGTCTCAGGAACAAAATGAACGCATGTGGTGTGATATACTCGTATCTTCAGCATCAGAGCCTGTAATATCAGAATGCTTGCCATCATTCACTTTTTCTAAGCAGAAGTCGATACGCATCAATTTACCCAATCTCTTTTTGCAAGAATGCCAGATTATGCCACTTCTTTCTTTAAAACTTTTCCAGCTGAATATTTTATTTATTTTGAGATAAGATATCTTTAATTTACAGTACAGCCAAGGGCTTAGTGGCTCTAAAGAATTCAACAATAAGGGCCGGCGCCGTGGCTCGCTTCCAGGCCAGCTCTCTGCTGTGGCCCAGGAGTGCAGTGGAGGATGGCCCAGGTGCTTGGGCCCTGCACCCGCATGGGAGATGAGGAGGAAGCCCCTGGCTCCTGGCTTTGGATCGGCGCAGCACGCTGGCTGTAGCAGCCATTTCGGGGGTGAACCAACGGAAGGGAGACCTTTCTCTCTGTCTCCCTATCTCTCACTGTCTATAACTCTACCTGTCAAATAAATTTAAAAAAAAAAAGAATTCAACAATAAAACAAAACAAAACAAAACAAAAAACCATAGTCCGGCATGAAAATAGGTGAGGGCCATAAACAATAATCAAAGGAAAATATTTTCAACTTAACTCATGTAAATTTTAAAATAGTCAGAAAATCATTAAGACTACAGTGTATAATACATATAGTAGCAGGGAATATACAGTAATATATAATAAGAACATTTACAAAATTTGTATATATAGTAGTATATAAGACACGTAATAGTATTTACACACACACAGAGGGGGAGAGAGAGAGTATATAATTCCAAACAATGACTTAAAGTTGGACAAAACATTGTATTTGCAGCAAAACTGATACACACAGGCATTTCTTTTGAGTTTGGTCTTGATTTTAGCTGCCACTTCTAAGGGAGAACATGTGGTATTTGTCTTCCCGTGTCTGGGTTATTTCACCCAGTCTGATGTTCTCCAGTTGATGTCACTTCTTGCTGCATGAGTGTCACGGCCAATCACTGTCAAGGTATTAATCATCGGGGTTTCCCTTTGATCCAGTCCACCCTATGAACCCAACATTGAATCAGAGTGCCTTTGTGCAGCTGGGATCACTGAGTGAGTTACATGCTGCAGTTCTGAATGACATCATAGAATTACTCATCATCATCTAATAGGATAAAGACATCCCGAAAATGTCAGTGGGAAAATGCTAAGTGGATTCTTGAATCATAAAGACCGAGTGGCCTGCCAAGGTAATACAAGGACGTGGACATCATTCAGTAAAAATTTCCCGAGAATAATGTCATCGTTGCTCCTATCCTGCGGGGAGATCCTTAGGAAAAGCCACAGCATTTTGGCAACGCTCTGATTCTGCATCATACTAACTGCACCTCCCAGCACCTGGCCTGGCTTTATTTTCTTCCTGGTCCTCCTACGCCATTGGGTGGCCTCTCCCTCTACTGAACTGCTGGTTCTCTTTCGGTGGGAAGACTGCCAGGTGGTCTCCCAGGTTCTGAGGCTAAAATCACCGAGTCCAGCTCTGGCTTGACTCCCGTGGTTTTCCCACGCCCCTCCCACTGCCTTCAGACCCCGAGGGCCCAAAGGGAGGGCGAGAAAGGCTGGGCCAACTGTTGTGAGCTTACAGGGAATGTTTTAAAGCAAAACGGGAAGGTTCAGTTATTTTAGAGTCAGATTCTATCACTAAGGGAAAATGCACACTAGATATCAACTCTTGCGTGTCCCCCCAACCTCATTAAACCAAATCCACGATCCTTTGTCACTAAAATACGACCTCCCCCTACACACACATCCTCTCACAGTTAACAGTTCCATTGCCCGCCTGTCTCCCAAGCTGGACTCCGGGAAGGGATCACTCTTCACTTTCACCAGCCCCACCTGTCATCAGTTCTGAAGCTCTCTTCCTTGGACCACCTACATGGCCCCAGTCTCGTTCCCTTACACCCCACAGGTGCCCCCTGAACTCACACCGTCACCATGTCTCTCTCACCTGCACGGCCTTCTACCCGCTCTCTCAGGTAGGCGGCTCCAGGACCGCACAGCCCTAGCCCCTTCCGTAGTCAGAGCCGCTCACCTGATATGTCATGAGTTACAGGAGTCCCTCAGCCGTCAGGATGGCCAGGAAGAACCCCCTGAGGACACGCAGCATGCTGCAAACCACCCCCTGTCTACACAGATCTTGAAGTGAGAAAGGAGGGAAGCATTGAGCTCGAGAAGGAGGACTGGTCCCCAGTCAGCAGAGACTCAGACGCAGGGTCTGCCCAGCTCAGCCTTGAAGTGCTGGTTGCAAAGTGCATCTAGCAGCTGGGCCCTCTCCGCGCTCATGCATTGTGGGAGGGTGATGGACGGACTGGGGTGCATTAAAGACGTGGACCAGTGCCATGGAGATGAGAATGAAGAGCAATCTGTGGCTACAGTGCAAGCAGAATGAACTGGAGAGGAAGGGCATCCTGAAGCCTCCTCCAGAGGATGGTGACATTTAACAGGCTGGGGCGGGCAGGAGACAGACGCTTTGGGGGATGAGGATGGGAGCAGGGCTGGCCTTTGTGAACCGTGTTTGCAGACCACAGCATTTAAAATTCCGAATGAGCATCCGTGTTAGAAATGCCTAGCAAAGCGTCTGAAGTTCAAGTATAGGGCTCAGGAGAGAGAAGGATGGGAAAGATAGGTGTGGGAGCTGTTTGTAGAGACTACCCAAGCAGCCATGCCTTTCGAGAGAGGGAGCTGAGGGCAGGGTCCAGGGACAATGTGGCTTGAAGGGGTGAATAGAGAAAAGGAACCACGAAGGTGAGTGACAAGTGGCAGCCAGGCGTGCAGGAGGGGCTCTGTGGGGTCACGGGACCATGGCAGCTGAGTTCCAAGAACAAGAGCATCCAAAGTGTGACACCTTGTCACAGCACAAGGAGGATGAGTGCCAAGAGGAAGCCATAGCATTTGACAATGAGAGGTCACAGGTGACTTCAAAAGAAATGACTTCAGTAGTTGACAGTGACAGAAGCCGTGTCCGTTCCGGTTTTCCAAGAAGCAGATGCCAAGGAGGACTAGACATGCAAGGATTCGCTGAGAGAAATCCTTGGGCAGAATAAAGACAGGACGCAGGAGTGGGCGGGAAGAGGCAGAGAACCACGGTGCAGGTCTGACACCCGGGAGAAGAGAAAGGGGAGGAAGGACCGGGTAGAAGAATCTGAGACCACAGCGCTCGTCCAGGAAGGCTGCAGCCTGGCTGACGGGGCTTCCCTGAGCAGAGCTTGTGTGTTAGGGAAATCCTGCACGGCACAGACACCGTGCTCAGGAGAAAACCCCGCTGGGCTGGTCCTTGGCTCAGGGGTCGGGCGTGCAGCCGCTCACCGTTGCCAACTTCCCCCTGTAAGATCTGCTAGTGAAGGAGCACAGAAGCAAAAGTGGTGAACTTGAGAGGGAAGCAGAGAGCCTGAGCCTCTTGTCCCTGCCAGCCCTGGATCCACAGACGGCACGGCCAGGACAGAGACACAGAAGTGCAGCAGATGAGCGCGGCCTGGGAGGGGTACCTGCTGTGCTGTCTTCCCCTGAAGCCGCCCTAGAAGGCTGGCACTCCATGGCCGGCCGAGGTCACACGGCTTTGTAGAACGGCCGAGCCGAGAGCCGGCCTTCCAGTGTTCCTTCCTGGGTGTCCCTGGCTCCACGCACAAGCTCCTTGCTCCCCCCAGCACCTCCAGTGGCACATGGGGTCCTGTCTGCGACAGACCGTGCTCCGTGGACGTGGCTGCCTTTGAGGTAATGTGTGTTTGGGAGGGTCTCGTCACCTGCATTTCTCTGGTGCACACCTGACAATGAAGAGCCCAAGATACCACACGACAGGGCAGGGCACAGAGTATGCGGATGACCCCGCCTGCCTGTGTGGCACGTGCTGACGAGGCATCCTGAAAGGCGTGCCCACATGCAGTGGCATTTCCACCACTAAACCCTGGCGGGCCGCTGTGAGCACACAGGGGCTCCCCGCACTCCTGAGCGACTGCAGAAACCCACTAACTTTCTGTGTCTGTTCACAGGTGACCTCATCCACTTGCCTCCATACCTTAGAATGGACTTCTTGTTGAACCGAGGTGGCCCGGGCACCAGCAGGGACCTGAGTTTAGGACAAGCGTGCCTGGAACCTCAGAAAAGTCGGACCCTGAAGCGCCCCACGATCCTCGAGCCCATCCCGATGGAGGCCTCCTCCTCTACCTCCTCCACGAGAGAGGGGCAGTCATGGCAGCAGGGGGCCGTGGCCACATTACCTCAGCGGGAAGGGGCCGAGCTGGGACAGGCAGCTAAGATGAGCAGCTCCCAAGAATCGCTGCTCGACTCTCGGGGCCATTTGAAAGGCAACAACCCCTACGCCAAGTCATACACCCTGGTATAGCGGACAGCGTGGCTGGATCGCCGTTGTAAATACGATTTAAACCATTCAATCAAAGCTACCTTTTTTTTACAGAATTCCAATATTTATAATGAAAGAAAATTGCCAAAATATATTAAAAAAAAGAGAGAGAGAGAGAAAATACTGAAACCACAGACAGTGCAAAGACTGTCCTGCTTTTTTTCCGTCTGAGTGTGAGCTCCATCCGCCTGGGCGTCTGATTTTTTGGGAAAGAAGTCCAGTTTTATGATCTTCACAGGCTACTGCATTTTTACTGATTTTCTACAAAGTGCATGGGGGACTAATTCAACCTTCCGACTGGAAGTTCTATCACACAAGGGTCAAGAGAGAAAACAGAGGGGGGAATTAGCCCATTTGTGGATTTAAAAGGAACACTGGTTTGGGGGCAGGGGACAGCTCTCGCCACGCCCGCACACCTTTCTTTCCCATTAGAAACTGTGTCCTCGGTTTGATCTTCTGTTGTTAATTAGGATGAGTGCCGTCAGTGAAGGGGTGGGGGGACCGATTCTGTTCTCTTTTTGGTTTATTTTTTAATTTAATGAGACACTCTTTGCATTTTGTCTAAGCGAAATAAACAAGAAAAGGTCGTCTGCCTTTATTTCTACGTCTGCTTCTCTCCTCTGGGCCCGATGCCTGCGTCCTGCTTCCTACGCACACTTGTGCTGTTGAACACCAGGCCGGGACCCAGAACCCAACCCACGTAACCAGAGGAGATGCTGACGCCCAGTGCAACTGCTGCTGCCAGGCTGGGGGGCACAGAGGTGGACTGGCCTCGGGCACTGCGGGGGGCTGGCCAGAGTGGCCTAAGCCATCGTGAGGCTCTGCCCGTGGCAACGGGGCCTCTCGCTAGACCAGAGGTCAGCAGGCTGCAGCCCAGGAACTGACTCCCCGACTGCTTTCGTAAGTAAAGCTTGACTGGAACAAGGTCAAGTGCGCCATTTGCCCATCACGAGGCTCCTTGTGTGCCACGAGGCAGAGTGGAGTAGCTGCGACAGAGACAGTAAAGCCCACAGAGCACAACCCTGCCCTATAGACGCACACTCAGCCCAGCTCACATGAGAAAGGAGGAGGACCCTTCAAGCTTCCCACCCTCCAGGACCCGCCCGCCTTCCCTGGCCTGCCATCGCGATTTGCAGTAACCATCTTCATGTGCAAGGCCTCTTCAAAAAGTTCATGGAAAATGGAAGTAAAAGACTTGTTTATTTTGGTGCAAAGATTTTTTTTTTTAATTCTTCCTAACACGTTTCCCATGAACCTTTTGAAAACCCCGTGTGTGTTGCCTGCAGCCCACTCCTGTGCCCAGAGGAAAGCTACTGGGGAGTTGAGTGATATTCCTCTGAAATCTAAGTTTCTACTTCCCTGCCTCTCAGTCTGGTAACTCACCGACGGGCGCATGCCAGCAGAGAGCCTGCTCAACCACAGCGTGGACTGCATTGCCACGCGGTGGCCCTCACACGACACAGTCCTCCTGTGGCAGCAACGTGGTGGTTCCAGCTTCCCCTCCCCCAGAGTCCTGGCGCTGGCCAGAGAACTTCTCAGACGCCCACGGCTGCTGCACCTCCCAGGAACAGACCACACGAGGGCCTTTCGCCCTTCACATCCTCTACGCGTGCCCTGCAGGCCACCAGCAGGGCTGGTAGCGGCTGTTACCCCTCGGAACCTGCTCAGAAATCTCCTTCCCTCCCTCCATCCCCGTCCTCCTGTTTCTCCCTCATCCCGTCCCTCTTCCTTCTGCTGACTCTCCTTGGAGGCTGCTGGTTTAGATGTGAGGACACAGCACCTGCAGAACAGGCCCAGGAGCAAGTGAGGACCAGCTGCTGGCTCGGACCCTCAGCGAGTGCGGGATGTGCCTCGCGTTCTTGCCAGAGTTTCGGGAGTGACTCTACGGCGGCACTGGCCTGTCTGCATCCTCAGAGACTGTTGGTTCTTTTGTTTTTCGTGTTTTTTTTTTTAATGAAAAGGAATGAAAGATTACTTTTTGGGGGGAACAATAAAGCACTTTCATCAGTCTAAAATTTCTATATCCCACAAACTTAGATGCTTCCCTCTTTTTAAAATTTTCTCTCAAAACAGTAAATAAACTAAAAACTACGATCTACATTGTGTCTGTCCCCAGCCGGGGTTGCTTTCCAGACAGATGCCTTTAAAACACGCAGCCACATGAATTCAGCTCGCAAGCACTGCTCCAGGCAGCTTACCTCCTGGCCTCTCAAACAGAGACCTGACATCCCTGTGTTTGCAGGGGTCCAGAGCTGTAGACTAAAGGGGTGCTGTCCATTTTTTTATTTTTTTATTTAGTAAATATAAATTTCCAAAGTACAGTTTATGGATTGCAATGGCTCCCCCCCCCATAATTTCCCTCCCATTAGCAGCCCTCCCATCTCCCGCTCCCTCTCCCATTCCATTCACATCCAGATTCATTTTCAGTTCTCTTTATATACAGAAGATTGATTTAGTATAAAGTAAAGATTTCATCAGTTCAGGGGTGCTATCCGTTAAGCTCTCTATGGAGAGTGGTAGTAAGGATTTTTGCCTGGACCTCTGCCTGCCTCTCCTCTGGGAAAGGCCTTCCTGTTAGCTCCAGCGTGCAGGCAGATTATCTTAGAATGGGGCAACCTGGAAGAATCCTTGTCTTCAGCCAGCAGCCACAGGGAAAGGGGCGTGGACTGGCTTTCGTCCTTGGCATCCATCTAGAAGACACCACTTCCTGCAGTGAGCACACAGCCCAGGCTCTTGCACCACCTGCTTCCTGCACGTGTCTTCCCGGCCACGTTATCGCATCCACATCCGCCCTGGTACGCGGAAGAGAAGAGGCTGCCCACGCGCAGGTGGGGAACGCTGGCGCGGTGGGGGAGTGCGCCTGCTGCTGGCCACGAGCTTGACCCACCCGCTGCACCTGGGCCTTTGCTGTGGAACGTCCCGACACCATCTCAGGACTCAGAAGACGGCCGCTCCCTGCCCCGCCCTTGACAAGGTGCTACAGCTCCGCCCCAGGCCCTCTGGTCTGCTCCCGTGACCCCTCAGTCGCTCGGCCACCAAGAGTTGTGAGCGATTCTGAAGGAACCACGGAAGTCTCCCAGGGACTCAGGAACTCTGCAGCTCCATGTGCAGCCATGGCTTCTGCCTCCTGGCACTGGGAATCCAAGAATCAAGCCCCCTGCCCTGGAAAGGCTTAAAGGAACCTAACAAGATGTCCATATTTAAAACCCCTCCATTTTTAATTTTTTTTCTATTTTCTTTTTTTTTTAACTTTTATTTAGCAGATATAAATTTCCAAAGTACAGCTTATGGATTGCAATGGCTTCCCCCCCCCCCCGTAACTTCCCTCCCACCCGCAACCCTCCCACCTCCCGCTCCCTCTCCCATTCCATTCACATCAAGATTCATTTTCAATTCTCTTTATATACAGAAGATCAATTTAGTATATATTAAGTAAAGATTTCAACAGTTTGCACCCACACAAAACATAAAGTGTAAAATACTGTTTGAGTACTAGTTATAGCATTAATTCACATTGAACAACACATTAAGGACAGAGATCCTACATGAGGAGTAAGTGCATAGTGACTCCTGTTGTTGAGTTAACAAATTGACACTCTTGTTTATGGCGTCAGAAATCTCCCTAGGCTCTTGTCATGAGTTGCCAAGGCTATGGAAGCCTCTTGAGTTCACTGACTTCGATCTTATTTAGACAAGGTCATAGTCAAAGTGGAAGTTCACTCCTCCCATCAGAGAAAGGTACCTCCTTCTTTGATGGCCCCGTTCTTTCTGCTGGGATGTCACTCACAGAGATCTTTCATTTAGGTCCTCTTTTTTTTTTTTTTTTTTTTTTTCAGGGTGTCTTGGCTTTACATGCCTGAAATACTCTCATGGGCTTCTCAGCTGCATCCAAATGCCTTAAGGGCTGATTCTGAGGCCAGAGTGCTACTTAGGACATCTGCCATTCTATGAGTCTGCCGTGTATCCCGCTTCCCATGTTGAATCGTTCTCTCCCTTTTTTATTCTATCAGGAACCTAACAAGATGTCCATATTTAAAACCCCTTCATTTTTTAAACAAAAGATTTATTTATTTTGAAAGGTTACACACACACGCACACACACAAATCTTCCATCTGCTGGTTCACTCCCCTGATGGCCGCAACAGCCAGCACTGGCCCAGGATGAAGCCAGGAGCCAAGAGCTGCATCTGGGTCTCCCAGGTGGGCACAGGGGCCCAAACACTTGGGCCACCTTTTGCTGTTTTTCCCAGGCTATTATCAAGGAGCTGGATTGGAAGTGGAGCAGCTGAGACACGAACCTGCACCCATATGGGATGCCGGCATCACAGGCGGCAGCTTTCACAGCTATGCCTCTTTGAATTTCCTCAAGAATGCGTCCCAGGGAGTGTTTCAGTTCTCAGAAGAGGCCCCGGGAACACCAACCCCCAACAGCTTAATGTCCAGGGTTCTGCGCCCCAGGCTGAGGCTCCATCCCATGGTCCAATATGACCTCACACGCCCAACTGAGGCTGGAGGAAGGGTAAGGTTCTCAGCAGGTCTTGGCAACCCAGCTCTCCCAAATCCTGATGAGTGCTTGACTCAGACATGGCAGCAGGTCTGTGTGAAACAGGTGTCTGCTTCCTCTTGGCTCATGGCTTGCTTGAGGGGAGAACTCGCGAAGGCAGAGCCTCTGAGCCAGACAAGCCAGGGCTGCAGCATGGACAGAAACCTGCTGAGCAGACCTCAGCCTAACCTGGGCCACCTGCACGTCCCTGAGCAGGAGTGGGAGTGGCTGTGGGGAGGCAGTGCCCGCGGGCCCCTTGTATCCGTGCCTGTCCTCTGAGCAGTGGCTCTCTCGGCTTCTCCTCCCTGCACAGCAGGGAGCACTAGAAGGTACAGTGTCTCTCTAGTGGGCAAAAGGCCAACTCGTCCACTGACCACTGACCAGGGTAGTAGAAAGAACAGCTACCCCTCAGGCAAAGGCTGGGCAGGTTTTCTAGCCACACCCTTTGAAAGTTGAGTTTCCCAGGTGTCCTCAGACATGGGCCATCTGGGTCCACGCCCTCACTGGTTCAAGCAATGCAGACGGTCCTGGGCGGGCTCTTACCTCCCTCTCCATCCTCAGTCCTATGGCGTAGTCCTCCCTAGACCCTGACTTCATACCCCAGTCTACCCTCCTAGCATCAATCATGCAACAGTCTCTGTTGTGGCTCTTTACCCTGATCACCGGTTACCTGTATCATTCACTTGTTTATAACTGTCATTGTTTAGTCTGTCACCCCTCCTAGAATGTCAAAGACCTAACACTTTGTTTACTTGTGCATCCAGTGCCTAGAATGGTGCAGAGTAGGCATCCTGAAATACGTGTTGAATAGGAAAAAAAAAATGTGGGGGCCTTTGTAGGCTGGGAATTCCTCAGCTGTGTCCCAAGCCTACTGCGTGGATGGTGCCGCATCACCCCAGGCTGGGGTGCCATGGGAACCCACTCTCCTGCCACTGGCTCTGCTGACTGCAGCCTTAGTTTTGACCAAGGAGGCACCCCTGGAGTGGCAGGTCGGCTCAGTCACTCAAGCACGGCACAGAGCCCAGCCTCTCCAGTTCTCCGCAGCAGTGAGGAAGACCCCGGAGGCGCCTGCTCCCGCCCCCTCTCTCCAGAAGGAGGAGCGGCAGCTTGGACTCCAGGCCCCGGCGCACTCACGAAGCTCCTGCAACCTGGTGGGAATGCTGGTCATCGTTCTCTTCTGTCTCACTGCCTCGCTTTCAGGAAGAAAACACTAAACCTTGGGGGAAAAACGACTTGGTGGTTCATGGCAAAGGGGGTCTATTCCATGTCTCAAGACAAGCTTTGCCAGGTCAGAAAGGCATTTGTCTGCCAGCAACTTCAGGCCAACTCTAGGAACAAAAGATGATGTTCACCTCCCCTAGCCTGGTAACTCTCGGAGACGCGCATGCTCTGCCCCAAGGAGAGAAACCTTCCCTGGAGAACAAGGCATCTGGGATGTGCACCCAGAGAGACAGAGGGCCCTTGGGGTCAGACTGCACCTGGGCGGTTCACCATGTCCCCCAGGTTGGCCATTTCCAACCAGGCTCTGTCCACACACGAGGACAATACTCTCAAAGGCTTAATTCAGTGCTGGCTTCAGCGTCTCCTCAGAGGTTCGCCTGGAGTTGGAGTGTGGCGGCAAACAGAGCGGACCTCCTGTGCGGCTTTCGGGGAAAGTGTCGCAGCAGTCTGTGGAAAAGGTGCTTCCGGTTTCCAGAGCTGAAGCTACAGATGTCTCATAAAGGAGGCTGCGGCTCCCGAGAGGAGGAGGCTGGGGGGATGCCCTGACCCAGTTCAAACTTCAGGAATACGAAAGCATGACCCTTGCCCTCAGGAGAAGCACAGTCCCCACCACAACCACTGCCCACACCAAAACACAAGCCCATCAAGTCCCGCGGGGACAGGTGCCTCTGCCATGGCCCAGGAAGGTGATCCGATCGCACCCCCAAGAACCACATGCTGCACGTGCAAAGTAATGCATGAACCAGGGAAAGATTAAGATGTCAGAGCTGACTTGTCTTCGATGTGTTAGTCCAGTGCTCTACCTAGTCCCCTGACTGTTCATCCACAGGACAGGAGGACAGCCCTGTCTCACTGAAACTTCTGCTTATCTTCTCTTGCAAAGCTCCTTCATGGGGCTGGGTTGTGGTACAGTAGACTGAGCCTCCACCTGCAGCACCGGCATCCCACGTGGGCGCAGGTTCACGTCCCAGCTGCTCCTCCTCTGAGCCAGCTTTCTGCTGTGGCCTGGGAGGGCAATGTAGGATGGCCCAAGTGCTTGGGCCCCTGCACCCACATGAGAGGCCCAGAGGGGACTCTTGGCTCCAGGCTTCAGGTTAGCCCAGCTCTGGCAGTTGCAGATATTTAGGGAGTCAAACTAGCCAACAGAAGACCTCTCTGTCTCTCCCTCTATCTGTGCCTCTGCCTCTTAAAAAAAAAAGCTCACTCATGATCCCCAACTCAGCGCCTGATAGCCTGATATTCTTCTCAGTTGCAAGGTGTTAACACTCACCATCAGGGTGCCGATGTTTCCAGTAGGAGGAGGAAGAGTTCCTCGCATTGAACCCAGAATAATGGCAATGCCTCCTAAAAGGGTCACCAGAGCACGCAGGAAGGAAGCATTCTTGAATCTATGGAGCTAAGTGGAAATCCCTCTGGGACCCATCCTTGCCAAAGACTGATTTTTTAAAGGGATGTATTTACTTATATGAAAGTCAGAGTTACACAGAGAGAGGAGAGGGAGAGGGAGAAGGAGAAGGAGAAGGAGAGGGAGAGGGAGAGGGAGAGGGAGAGAGAGAGAGAATCTTCCCTCCGCTGGTTCACTCCCCAAATGACCACAACAACCAAAGCTGCGCCAATCAGAAGCCAGGATCCAGGAGCTTCTTCCTGGTCTCCCACGTGGGTGCAGGGGAGAACCCCCCAAAAACCTGGGTCACCGTCTACTGCTTTCCCAGGTCACAGCAGAGAGCTGGCATGGAAGTGCAGCAGCCAGGACTAGAATTGGTGCCCCTGTAGGATGCCGGCACTGCAGGTGGCGGCTTTATCCTCTACACCACAGCATCGGCCCCAAAAGATTGATTTTAAGATATGTTTGCCTGCTTACCTGCCTCTTGTGCCCACTCTGCAGAACACGAGAATTGTGTTTGTCGAGCGACGAAGGCACACAGGAGGATGGAAGTTAGCCAGCCGCATGCAATAGCAAGAACACTGCACCGAGAAGCTGAGCTCCGGCTCCTTCAGCCATTGAGGGCACAAACTTGTGCAAGGAGGTCTTGTGAGGACATCAGCAAGCAGCAGGTTGGACCAGAAGTCCTGTACGTCCCTCAGACTCAACCAGGAAATGACCCTTCTCAGTATCTACCAATCTCGCTCGAATCTAAAACTGTGTGTGTGCAAGTGAGGAGAGACTGAGGACTGCATGTTGTTCATGTTTCAAGGTCCCTGTCCCCTCGCACAGGCATCAGCTGAAACCAGTCTACACGGATAAAGTACGCGCATGGAGCGAACGTCAGCGTGCAGTGTGCAGTGTGAGGTTGCTCCACGTCCACGAGCCCAGCACGAAGCGAAGTTTCATCCCTGCAGCGAACTCCGAAACTCAGCTAACGAGCATGCTTGTTCTTTGTCCCGGAGGGAAAGGGAAGGGAAGGAAACCACCCGGCGAGGGGAGGGATTCAGGAACTCGAGACTGGTCTGTGTGTTGCATAATATCTCCCCCAAAGATCACCCTTCCCTCTCCGCTTCTACACGCAACCTGCTCTGTGGGCAGAGCAACACGTCTGGCAGGGCTCGCAGTCGGTGCTGCCAGCCCCTGGGTGACAGCATGGAAGGTGGTGGTTGTGGCTGCTGCTGCTGTCGGTGGAGAAGCTGGTGGTCTGTCCACAGTGGGGGCACCCCAGGCTCGCCCCCTGGCCAGGGTCACGGCTGCTGTCTGAGCACAGGGACCAGGACTGCGTCATCTCTCAGCTCTGCAAATGGATGCTGAAGACCAGAACTGACCCTGGCTCGGTCCTCTTCCCACCCCTGGTCAGTCAACTCCACATCTGCACCCCGGGTCCAGCCTCTCCTGGCTCTGTCCTCTTCCCACCCCTGGTCAACTCCACACCTGCACCCCGGGTCCAGCCTCCCCTGGCTCTGTCCTCTTCCCACCCCTGGTCAACTCCACACCTGCACCCCGGGTCCAGCCTCCCCTGGCTCTGTCCTTCTCCCACCCCTGGTCAACTCCACACCTGCACCCCATGTCCAGCCTCCCCTGGCTCGGTCCTCCTCCCACCCCTGGTCAACTCCACACCTGCACCCCGGGTCCAGCCTCCCCTGGCTCTGTCCTCTTCCCACCCCTGGTCAACTCCACACCTGCACCCCGGGTCCAGCCTCCCCTGGTTCTGTCCTCCTCCCACCCCTGGTCAACTCCACATCTACACCTCTTCCCACCCCTGGTCAACTCCACATCTGCACCCCGGGTCCAGCCTCCCCTGGCTCTGTCCTCTTCCCACCCCTGGTCAACTCCACACCTGCACCCCGGATCCAGCCTCCCCTGGCTCGGTCCTCCTCCCACCGCTGGTCAACTCCACACCTGCACCTCTTCCCACCCCTGGTCAACTCCACACCTGCACCTCTTCCCACCCCTGGTCAACTCCACACCTGCACCCCGGGTCCAGCCTCCCCCAACTTCACAACACCCTCCTCCCTCTCACTCTGGATTTCCTCTCTTGTTCATATGTTAAGATAGTCAAGGGGCTGGCACCATGGCACAGCGGGTTAACACCCTGGCCTGAAGTGCTGGCATCCCATATGGGCGCCGGTTCTAGTCCTGGCTGCTCCTCTTCCGATCCAGCTCCCTGCTATGGCCTGGAAAGCAGTGGAAGATGGCTCAAGTCCTTGGGCCCCTGCACCTGCATGGTAGACCCGGAGGAAGCTCCTGGCTCCTGGCTCAGATCTGCACAACTCCAGCCGTTGTGGCCAATTGGAGAATGAATCAGTGGATGGAAGACCTCTCTCTCTCTCTCTCTCTCTGCCTCTCCTTCTCTCTGTGTAACTCTGACTTTCAAATAAATAAATAACATCTTAAAAAAAAAAAAACAGTCAAGGGGCCGATGTGGTGCAGCAGGTTAAGCCTCCACTGCCACAAAGCCAGCACCCCTTATTGGAGCGTTGGTTTAAGACCCAGCTGCTCTGCTTCTGATCCAGCTTCCTGCCAATGTGTCTGGGAAAGCAGCAAAGGATGACCTAAGTGCTTGGCCCCTGCCACCCTCATGGGAGAACCAGATGCAGCTCCTGACTCCTGGTTTTAGCCTGATCCAGCACCAATCATTGCAGGTATTTGTGCAGTGAACCAACAGATGGGAGCTCACTCTCTCTCTTCTCTCTCTCTCTCTGTCACTCTGCCTGTCAAATAAATAAACCTTTTTTTAAGAAGTAAAATTTCACCCATTAGTAAAGCAGAAATCTCTCCCTCCACCACACCCCCACCCCCACCCCTGCCACCAATAGGCACCACAAGATGTCTCCCTTGTGCTGGACTCCAAGGCCCCTTGGCCACCCTTACCTCTGGTCCTCTCTTCGTAGCCACAGAGAAATTGTCTTATTCCTGGCTTCCGCCTCCAGGGCCCCTTGGCCACCCTTATCTTTGGTCCCCTCTTTGTAGCCACAGAGAAATTGTCTTATTCCTGGTTTCTGCCTCTACTCCTTGGGCTAATTCTTTGTGGGGTCCGCATTCTCCAAAGCCCCTTCAAGTATGTGTGCTCCCAGTCCACCCTCAATCCTGTTTGTGCATCTCTCATCCTAGGAAAAATTAGCATCTCATCGTTAATGACAGCTTTAGTTACCAACTATACTCTGAGGACTCCTCAGTGTCTACCTCCCAGATGGACTTCTGCTCTGAGCTCCCAGGTTACACCCAAGCCTCACGGGTACCTGCACTTGGCTGTTCCATGTGAACCCCTAACAGCACTAATGACCACACATGACGCCTGCTCTTGGCTGCTCTCGGCTCCCATCCCTCCTGTTGCAGCAGATGGCTTCACCATCCCATCCAGAGCTCTCCCTTACCCTAAATGTACTCCCCATGTCTCATGCTCTTATACCTTTCCCCATGATTCCTAATCTCACTGCACCTGCTCCGGTTCATGTCTGTCCTCACATGGATTCTTGCAATATCTTCCTGAATCGTTCTTAGTGTCCTCAACATTGCACCTTTCCCAATCTTATTCTCTGTACTAGAGCCATATTACTTTTTCTGATCTCAGTGAGTTATTTATTGCTTAATATTTTTCAATGGTTTTCTATTACCTTAAACTAAAGGTCAAGATCTTCAGCACACCATTTAATATCATCCACGGTCTGGCTCTCCTCCAGTCTGCTCTCTCGAAACATGACTCCTCTCTTATCTCGATCAACACCCTTTTATTCTCATTCTCTCTCTCTCAATGGTATGCAGTGATTCTCCTTGGAAAGACTCCAGCAGGCTGCCAGAGACACGTTGTCCACGGTGAGGAGAGAAGGACTTTCCCGGAAGTGTATGAGCCTGTGACCACTGGGGCAGGAGTGAGGAATCCAAGATCACTTGCTTAGGTATAGCTTCTTCAGTTCCCTGAAAAGACGGTCTGGCCTAGGACTCTGCCTGAAAAACACTCTTGTTTGGCATCTTCCTTCCTCTTCCCTGCCCTGGGAAGAGTAGCACTTCCCTGTGGTCAGGATTCGCAGGCACCCCTCTGCCCTTCCCACCCCAGGGCCTGGACCTGCATGATGAAGTGACAGACGCACCAGCACTGGACCCCACATCACAAAACACTGCCTTGAGTTCAGGGACAACTTAGAGCCAAGAAGTGTGACGTCCGGCGTAGGCCCGCGGGCTCTCCTGGCCCTGATAGATCCAGAAGCTTCCGTGGAGCATTGTAACCGCATCTTGAAGATGGAGCTAAGATGAGAGATTGGAGATGACCCCTGGTGACGTTGGGGCACTGTCCTTTGGAATACAGTGTCTGTCCTAAGCCAACAGCCATTCTGCAGCACTGTGTCCCCAACAGTAGGCTACATGGATACAGAAACAAAAGTCTGGAGGTGGGAGTGGCCTTGATCACTCCTGTCACTCTCAGTGATGCACAGGGACACATGGGCTCTCATTCCCACAGCTTCAGTCTGTGCACAAAAAGACTCCAGTTACCAGACGGGGACGTTTCCCTGAGGAGCCACAGTCAGTAAGACCCGTGAACCCTAAGGCTACAGCAGCTGCCTGTTCCCTTCCTGAGCAGATCAGTAGGCAAAGCCATTATCATCCTGGCAGGACTGACTGACCTTGTTCATCACGAGGAAGTGGACTTTCCACATAATGGATCTTTGACTCATTCGCCTACTCACCGATTCATTAATCTGCTTAGATATTCATTGTTAACCATTACTGAACATCTACTACACACTAGGCACTGGCACAGGTTCAGGGCGGGATGAAGAAAAACTCGCATTAGCTGGAGTTCCCCAGGTATAGAATTTGAGATGCCAATTTAGATGCAAGTGATTTATTCACTCCTGCAAAAGCAAACAAGAAAGATGTGCGGGAAGAAAGGCTACCAAAGGAAGAAGCAATCCAGTGGATCTTACATGGAGCATAAATTGTGGCTCGAATCTGACTCCACCTTGAGGCAAGACAGCAAGCCTTCTACACTCCTGCACTTGTCACCATTTGACTAAGATGCCTCTAGAGGGATGACAATTCCTAGGCATCTTGGTTCTCTGTGCTCCTAGGAAATGTAATCTTAAGGAGTTCAGGGACAATCCACTAGAGAAAGTTCTGGGTGCTAATTAGAAGAGAACGTGATCTGGGCAAACAGGAACAGTGCAGTGGGATCCGTGGGATCGGGCAGAGCAACCACAGGGTCCACTACAGGCCACCCATTGCCCGCTTAGGTCCACTCACTTCTCACAGGGTTCACTTCACGCTACTGTGTCTTCTTCAAGATTGTGGTCAATTTTTCACTCAGTGGCGAGTCAGTGGGGGCAAAACAGAGCCCCCACTGCTGCAGTCAGCCCCAAGGTAGAATCTCCACCATCTGTTTTCTTCAGTTCCCTTCACCCCTGGCAAGCACCCTCTGCTGCCCCAGCTAGGGGACCTGAGCCACCCCAGGAGTCTGCTCCAAACCTTCCCAGGAACCCAGGAAAGAAAGTGTGAAGCAGCTGCAGACCAGACACACTGGTGGGGGCGTGTCCCCGGTTCAAACCTCCCCCAGCACCCCTCCCACAGAGGAGGAACTGGCAGGAAGCTGTTCATGCAGGCACTGGGCTCAGGGCTTGTTTCATCTGATTGACAGGTGTGGGGGATGGGCAAATCAGCCAAGGTTTTGGAGCCAGGGAGGGAAGACAGTTTGATTTCTTCAGCAGGGCTAGCCTCAGCCAGGAAGCATCCAATTTTAGCACTACCTTTGATGACAAAATCCTCTCGGGGTTTATTCCCTAATGAGGATTTACATTGGGACTAGCAGTGAGGGCTTTCAGGGACAGGAGGAGATATTTATAGGTTGGAGAAGCCGTGCAGAACCTCTAACACACTTCCAGATTTGAGTTTGGCTGCCTTTTAAGGCTCCTTTGTGATTCTCTTCTTTGTGACTGATTCACGCTCTGGGCGCCCTGCTAGGAAGAGTCTAATGCTTCCAACACCTGGGGCAAGGAACTGTTGACTTGCGCACAGCACACTGTTTCAAAAGAAAGCAAAAAAAAAAAAAAAAAAAAAAAAGGCACTTCACTCGGAGTTAATATGAGCTCATCTTTGGACCAAAAATAATTTTAAAAGAAAGGAGGGGGGGCTTCCCTAAAACCCGCCCATTTTACAGGTAGAGAACATTCTGGGAGCTTGCGCATGCTCTGTGCCCCGGGGCTACCGTTTGGTTTGGGTGTGGCTTGTCCTCCAAGGGTTCATATGTGGCATTCTTTCCTCAGGTGGCAGTGCTGAGGGGTCAGGGTCTTTAAGAGGTGGGAGGGGGCAGGGAGTGGGCAGAAATCATCCAGGGCTCTGTCCTGGAAGGAATTAAAGTACTTTGTTAAGGCCAAGTTATAGGAGAGGGTGAGTGAGTCAGTCTCTCCCTCTCCCTCTCCCTCTCCCTCTCCCTCTCCCTCGCCCTCGCCCTCGCCCTCGCCCTCGCCCTCGCCCTCGCCCTCGCCCTCGCCCTCGCCCTCGCCCTCGCCCTCGCCCTCTCCCACCGGCTTCCTATTGGAGGCAGGATCCCTCACTCCCACACACACTGCCACCATCACTGTCAGCTATGATGTGATGTGGCCAAGAGCTGAGCCAAGGCACCACCATGGCCTTGAACCTCCAAACCTGCAATAAATAAACCTCTTCAACAGTAGCCTTCTCCATGGGGCCCATTATACTAATGCCAAACGGACTAATAAAGGGTCTTTTTCCCAGGCAGCTACTCTTGCAACTTCATGGAGCAACTCAGCTTACTGGTCTCTCCTTACTCAGCTCAGAGACTTGGGCCGGCCTCCCCAGGTGCACCAACCCTACAGGAAACTTAACACACGGTGGGTAAGAACACAGGATCAGATATCAATTTCTTCACCTATAAAGCAAAAGAAGCACTAATAACTCCTTTTAGGGATATTGTGAGCATGAAATGAATTAAAGAATCTAAAGTGCTTAGGTCATGCTTGGTACGTAATACAATCTCAATAAATGTTAATGGTTATGTTTGGCTATTCTTTTATATCCACTTCAGTCCATGGATGCTAAGTAACACCTGCCGATGGAAACTGTCCCAACACCCCCACTTAATCATCGGCATCGCTGCTTCAACATTTGGGCTGACAAGGGTCATTCTGTTACACTTGTAACAAAGGCAAACAGAGGCAAACCATCCCACAGGGTCTGGGCTTGAGTGAAAGCCCAAGGACCCTCCTCCAACTGCAACATTTACATATTTAACCATGCAGTCCCTTTCCCATCTTAAAGCTTGTCTTCCACGCATTTGAGGCAGTTTGGTTCATAAAGTTAACTACATTGACATATATTTAAGGAACACAAGGAGGAAGATGAAGAAGAGGAGGGGGAGGGGGAGGAAAGCAACTAATTAAAGCCGCTTCTTAAAGGGTTTTACTAAAAGATGTGTAAGGGACAGCACTCACAGCCTGAACTTCAAAGAAAAAAACCTGTTATCACCCTAGAAGAAACATGTTCAAAATTTTAAATAGTCATTAATGCCATGTTGCTACATGCTCTCATTTACTTTTTATTTGATAGGCTTACTAAAGGCAAGTTCTGTGTCTGATATGTTGCCTTTTGGTAATAACCAAATCAGATTGAGTCACACCCAGGTAGCATGGCCCAGCTGGCCCAGCGCCAGGCGAAAGGTAACAGAGTCCATGCACGTGGCCGTGTTCTGAGCCATCTCTGCAGACCACTGCTTGTCTGGGTTTTTCAGACATGGGATTTCCTCCTGTACTTCCTGTCCTGGTCGCCTGTCTGGGTACCACTCTTAGTTCTACAGGAAGGGACAGGGTAGTAGGATTCACACCTAGCTCAGGACAGGGTGGCCTGGGCTGCCCTCCTACCCTGGCCGCTGCCTCTGTCCCAGTGAAGCCATCTCTTACAGCCTTTGGGTGTCTGGGTTTACAGCCACTGCTGAAGTCTGTGGTCCTGGCTACAGCCTCTGTGTCCCACAAGATGGCCTCTGGGTCCTCACTGTGCAGGATGATGATGGCTGTCTGGGGCCTCTCCAGATCATTGCTTCCCTAAGTGCTGGTCATCTGCTCCCTCGGGGCCATGTGCCCTGGCCCCAGCCTTGGAAGCTTGCAGTGCTCCCAAACCACCCTGAGGGGTTCTTCCAACCTTTCTGCTTAACTCTTGCCCCCTGAGACTTTGCGCTAGGAGAGAAGCAGAATGGGGAGGGGGGGCTCTTCTCAGTCAACTCCCAGCAGCTCCATTCTGGCCTCGCTGTCCCCGAGCACCCTGCTTGCTGAAAACCTATTTCGCTTCGCAAGGGGTTGCAAAGCGTATTCCGTACCCTCCCCGGCTCTGTCTTCAGCCTTGGGAGCCTTCTTGCTGGAACCCACAGATCTCTCGTCTCTCAACAAAGGCTAGCCCCTGCCAATCAAAAAGCCCTGTGGTTTGTAGACGGTTAACTTTGCAGCATATTTCAAGAGCCTGCTTTAGAACTCAAAAGTCAGGAACTCGCCCTTTGTTCTAGACAGCATCGTCCTTTCTTTGACAGCTGGGGGACCAAAGACACCCTGAACACGGGTGAAGAGTGGGGAGCCAGAGGGAGACAGATAAGGTCTTCGGCCACCAACAGCAGCTATGGGTTTCCCGGAAGATATGCTGAGGTCCTGATGCCAGTACGTCTGTGTACTTTGACCTTACTTGGAAAGAGGTTCTTTGCCAATGCAATTATATTCAGATGAGGTCACACTTGATTAGGTGGACCCTAATTCAATGAAGACTGGTGTCTTTATAAGAGAGGAGACACCGGGGTCAGTGCTGTGGCATAGTGGGTAAAGCCACTGCCTGTAGTGCCAGCATCCCATATGAGCACCAGTTCAAATCCCGGCTGCTCCACTTCCGATCCAGTTCTCTGCTAGGGTCTGGGAAAGCAGTAGAAGATGGCCAAGATCACCCAGCAGCTCCTGCACCTGTGTGGGAGACCTGGAGGAAGCTCCTGGCTCCTGGCTTTGGATCAGCCCAGCTCCAGCTGTTGCAACCATTTGGGGAATGAACCAGCAGATGGAAGATCTCTTTCTCTCTCTCTCTCTCTCTCTCTCTCTCTCTCTCTGCCTCTCTGTAACTCTGCCTTTCAAATAAATAAATAAATATTTAAAAAAAAGAGGAGACCCCAACGTAGACACACAGGGGAGACAGCAATGTGCTGAGGGAGACAGAGACTGCAGAGGCGCATCTACAAGCCAAGGACTGCCAAGGACCGCGGGCAACAGTGGGAGCTGGAAGAAGCAAAGCACGGACTCCCCTCTGGGGCTTCAGAGGGAAGGCGATGTTATTCAGACTGTTCTCTAGAACTAAGGGAGTCAGTTTCTGTTTTTAGCCATGCTTAAAACTGCAGCCCTAGGGAACCAATAAAATGACACAGAGAGGGACTGCGACCACCATGAGAGGAGGGTCCACCCTACCTCTCCTCTGCTACCAGACTTCAGGTCAGAGAGTGTGCTAGCAGTCTTTTGGAAGCAAGTGGGTAAACGTGCACCCCACTGGTTTAAGCAAGAGGACACCTGTTGTTTTCATCAAAGGCTTGGGATTAGACCTTTTCAGATTCAGGATCAGCTGGATCCAGGGGCTGTAACGTAGCTGCAGTTACGCAGCAGCCCCCCCCCAGGCCTGGCCCTTCATCCACCACGGTCAGCTCCAGGGACCCGACTTCATCTCTCCTTTTTTTTTTTTTTTTTTTTTTTTTTGCCACCAATGTCCCTCCTCTCTCTGCCCAGCCAATCAGCAGTCATGCACTTTATCCTAAACCTCACTCAGCAGGAGGCCGTGTTGCACAATGGTTGAGAGCACAGATTATCAGGCCAAGCTCTGGCCAACTTCTAGCTCCATTTCTTAGAAGCGTTACTGCGACCTCTGTGCCTCAGCTGCCACATCTGTAAAATGGAGCTAATAAAAGCAGTGGCTTCATGGCATTCCCCTGAGAATGGAGTGAGTTAACAGATACTAACTGCATGCAATTCAGCGAGTGTGTGTGTGTGTATATATATATATATATATACACACATACATATATATATATTACATATTATATATTACATATTAAATGAGGGGAATACGTGTTTCCTTTTCACAGAAGCAGATACATAATTATGCAAAGCCTTTTTAAATTAATAGTATCACATTTCTTTTTTTTTAGATTTATTTATTTATTTGAAAGGCAGAGTTACAGAGAAGCAGAGGCAGAGAGAGAGAGAGAGAGAGAGAGAGAGAGAGAGAGAGATAGGTCTTCCATCTGCTGGTTCACACCCCAAATGACTGCAACAGCCAGAGACGGGCAGATCCAAAGCCAGGAGCCAGGATCTTCTTCTAGGTCTCCCACATGGGTGCAGGGGCCCAAGGACTTGGGCCATCTTCCACTGCTTTCCCAGGCCACAAGCATTGGAAGTGGAGCAGCCAGGACTCGAGCCAGCACCCATATGGATTGCCAGTGCAGCAGGTGCTGGCCCCTCGCATCTCAAAACAAGCCTTTCACATAGACTTGCCACCTGTGTAGGTTACTCACAAGCCAGAGTGAAGCTCAGGATGTGGTCGGCGAGGGTGCACAGGGAGTCTCTCCCAGGGTCACCAAGGCAGCAAGCAGTGTAGCCAAGACTTCAAAGGAGGCTCCCCCTCGCCAAGCACTGAGCTCTGTCTCTGCACTTCCTGCCTCCACCCTGTCTCTCCTCTGCCAACCGAAGCACTCAGGTCTCCCTCATCCTGAAAACACCCCCCCCCCCTCCGCTTTGCTGGGCCTGAACGCCCCCAGTGGGCCCTAAGGTATCCATCGTCCATCTCCCCCTTTGCTGACTAGGAGTTCAGAAAAGCAAGCGGCCGGGGTCACGGTCCCCCTGAGCTCCCACCCTCTCCAGTCTTGCCTCCTTTCTTGCATCCTCACACAATCCAGTAAGTCCTCCTTTGAGTCCTCCCGCACCCCGGCTCCTGTGGGGTCCTCTGCATCTCTCCCCTGCTCCTCCTGGGGTCCTGAAGGGCTGTGTGATGTGTGGGGCTGCCCACCCCCTCGGCCCCCAGACCTTCTCCCGCTGGAATCCGAGGCTGGCCACTGCTCCAGTTTCAAAACGGAATCATCAGGTCAGCTCAAAGAAAAGAGAGAAGCCACGTTCTTAATAACTGGGTTCTTTCTTTTCTCTTCTTCTTTTAAGCTATAGCCCAAGGCAAAGATGAAAATATCTTTAATGCACCTGATTCTCTTAAAGAAAAACCCTGTGCTTAAGGCCGGAAGAGACAGCAGAAATGGAAAGGGAGGCGCGTGAGAGGTCTCCCAGGAGGTAACATGAACCTACAACCTGCCGCAGGATGGGAACAAGAAAACCTTTGATTCCTTCCCTAACACAGGACTATCAAGGCAAGTGGGAACCGGCGGGCGCCCCGTGAGGCCGGGGCCATGAGGAAGGCCCACAAAGGGGCCTACCCCCATAGAGTGAGAGGAGCCATGCACCTGCAAGCATCCGGGGGGCCAGCCGGGACCAAGAAGCACCAACGTGACGATGCACACTCCAGAGGCGGCCACCGCCTATGGCCGCCATGTTGGTCTCTGGAGTGCATGTGCCCCTCTCGGAAGCAAAGGGGAAGGAGAGGAGAGCGTGCTCAGTGAGCATGTACTGTGAACCAGGGAGATGCAGCGTCTGCTCCCTGCAGAATCGGGGCCTCCAGGCAGGCAGGGAAGTCACTTGCTAGCATCCAGGCGAGAGGCTGAGAAGCTGCACCTGTTGCGTGAACAGGCTCTCTCCTCATCCCTGTAGTTCAGACTACAGAACTACACTGTAGTTCAGTGTGGACAGACTCTGCCGTCTCCCAGCCTGGCTACAGCAGTGCTGTCCTTGTGCGCTAATGTATGCATGAGGAATCTCCAGATGAAATTCACTGGAGGGGATCATTTGGCCCAGCGGTGAGGACCCCAGGTAGAACACCCATGTCCCACACTGCAGTGCCCGGCTTCAATAACTGGCTCAGGATCCTGCTCCCAGCTTTCTGGGACCCAGCACTGATGCAAAGATGGGACACATGGATGGAGTTCCCGGCTGCCAGCTCCAGCCTGACCTGGCCTCAGCCATCGCAGGCATCTGAGACGTGAATCAGCTGATGGGGGCACTCCCTCTCTCCCTTCCCCATCACAATAAAACCAGTAATGTCTAAGCATTCATTGAAATGCATATTATGAAAAATACTGCATGGTTTTCTTTTTTTTTAAATTTATTAGACAGGTAGAATTATAGACAGTGAGAAAGAGAGAGAGAAAGGTCTTCCTTCCATTGGTTCACTCCCCAAATGGCCGCTACGGCCGGCGCTGCACCGATCCGAAACCAGGAGCCAGGTGCTTCCTCCTGGTCTCTCATGCGGGTGCAGGGGCCCAAGCACCTGGGCCATTCTCCACTGCCTTCCCGGGCCACAGCAGAGAGCTGGACTGGAAGAGGAGCAACCAGGATTCGAACCCACTGCCCATATGGATGCTGGCACCGCAGCAGAGGATTAACCAAGTGAGCCACAGTGCTGGCCCCTACATGGTTTTCAAAAATTTTTCCACTAAAATAAACTTACCTTTAAGTCCTAAGAACTTTCAGACATCCCCTCGTGTGTGTGAGAGAGAGAGAGAAACAGACAGACAGACAGAGACGAGGATTTGACCCTGCACAACCATAGGAACTGGGCTAGCCATCTCTGTAAGGCTGGCATCTTTGTATCTAATGTTGTACTTAAAATTGCAAGGGAGGCAGTAGGGAGAGGAGGCTGGATTTGAACTGAGGACAGGGAGAACAAGTAGAAGCCCAAGGAAGGAAAGCAGACTTGGAACGTGTACAGGTGTCCATTTGGGGCACTTCTGTCACCCCGTTGGTGAAGGAGGGACCCCTGCCTCAGGGTGACTGGGAAGGTCAAGCACACGGCAGCCGCACTGCCGGGAAGAGATCAACAACCACGCGGACCACACACAGGCTGCATTCAGGAACAGGTGCACGAGCCAGGGCTGTGAAGACAGACTGTGTAGCGACAGGAAGGCAGCACGCCCTGGACTGCACTGGAGGGAGTGACCAGCAGGTTGAAACCATCCTGTGACCGGCAGGGAGCAGAGCCTGCTACCAGTGTGCAGCAGCCGCTGTGCCTGGTCCTGTTACTAAGCTCGGTGGTTTCACTGAGGACCTGTTCTCCAGGAGCACAAAGGGACGGACCCCGCAGTCAAGCACGCGAGGCCCTGCTGAGTGCCAGAGGCCTGAGTTGCGCCCCAGGAGCCCAGAGACCTCTCCCTGCACTGTGCCCCAAGCTGATGGTGCAAGGCTTCATACAGCCAGCCTAGAGCCTGGCCAGAGGCAGGCTGTGCCCTGAGACCCAGCGCAAAGCCAGGGTGAATTGTCTTCAAGAAGCAGCCTGGTAGGGTCCTTTGAAGATGGCAGGGTGCTGTTTAGTGAGGGAGCATTTCCAGGATGTGAGCTATAGGAATTAGCCAGCGGGGTCAGGTCCAGCTGCAAACTCACGGGGGTCTGCTCTGTCTTAACAAGACTCAAAGGGGGTGTGTGTCTGGCCTGGTGGTTAAGCTGCAGGCTGAAATGCCCACATCCCATATCAGAGTGCCGGATTCTAGTGCCAGCTCTGCTGTCCATTCCAGCGCCCGCTAGCGCAGACCCAGGGAGGTACAGTGACGGCTCGAGTGGCTGAGTCCCTGACACCCATGCGGGAGACATGCACAGAGCGCCCGGACTCCAGCTTCCGCTTGGCCCAGCTCTGTTGCTGCAGGCATCTGGGGAGTGAACCAGTAGATGGGAGGTTTCCTTCTCTCTCTCTCTCTCTCTCTCTCTCTCTCTCTCTCTCATCCTCTGTCTCTCTGCCTTTCCATAAACAAATTCTTAAAAAGAGAATCAGTAGCGTAATGCACGAGGAATAACGCCCCATATTTCACAGAGGGCCCAGGGTGGACAGGAAATCCACACACATTTTCCTAGGGAGGGAAAACGTGCTGCACACAGTCGTCACAGATGCAGGGCCTGATGCACTGGGAAATGTCGCCTCCTCGCTGTGGGGCGTCCACGGCTTCTGAGGACACGCTGTCCTTTCCAAGAGGCTGTTCCCAGCCACGAGCCCCACTGGGGAGAGAAATCATTTTCTTTGTTCAGTTATTTTCCTGAAGGTTTTTAAGGTGCCTCATTAGAGTGCAAGCAAACTCGATGCTGTAAATATTTAGAGCTGCTCCGTCCCACGCCCACTGCGAGGGAAGTCCCTCACGCTGGTGAGCAGTGGGGACTTCGAAGGCCAGTCTCGCCACTGTTGCCTCATAACTCTCGAGGAACTGTTCGAGTTGATATTTTCAGCCAAAAAGTGCTCTTGGGTTTAGGCCCAAATGAGCAATCCAGGAAGAATTCAGACTTGCTTTCCCAAACGTTTCAGTTTAATGAGGATTTTTAAGAATGTTTTTTGCTCCCCCCTCCCCCTCGGGCCTTATACTGATTGAGCTCTCTTAAAAGCTGCTGTTCTGGGCCAGCGCCACGGCTCACTAGGCTAATCCTCCGCCTTGCGGCGCCGGCACACCGGGTTCTAGTCCCGGTTGTGGGCGCCGGATTCTGTCCCGGTTGCCCCTCTTCCAGGCCAGCTCTCTGCTGTGGCCAGGGAGTGCAGTGGAGGATGGCCCAGGTGCTTGGGCCCTGCACCCCATGGGAGACCAGGAGAAGCACCTGGCTCCTGGCTCCTGCCATTGGATCAGCGCGGTGCGCCGGCCGCAGCGCGCTGGCCGCGGCGGCCATTGGAGGATGAACCAACGGCAAAGGAAGACCTTTCTCTCTGTCTCTCTCTCTCACTGTCCACTCTGCCTGTTAAAAAATTAAAAAAAAAAAAAAAGCTACTGTTCCGTCTGCTTTTTCTCCTGGGAGTGCCCCTGCCCTCTGCCTACACCAGAGTCACTGGGGACAGGACTCAGGGCTTCCTGGGTGCAGTGAGGACTCGGACTGAACAGGGGGTAGTAACTTCGTAGATGCCGGCAAGAATGGCTGCAGAGAAATCTCGCAAAATCCTCTCAGACATTTCCAACTACTGGTGGAGGTAAAAACACAGTGCGTCCATTGCACCAATGTGTGGATGCCTGCATCGCACAGAACCACACAGTTGTCAGGTCCTTGCATCTGTGTAAGCCAACCTCGGTGGACACAAATTCACCAAACAGCGGCGGCAACTTTGTCCCCACCCCCACTCTGGGTCAGCTGCAGGATGGAGACCATGGATAACCTAGCGTCCATCTCCCTGTCTCTGGATGGGCAAGTCCCAGGGACAGACACCATGGTGTAGACACCGTGAGATCAGGTGAGCTGACCACAGTCACACACGGCTGACAGGCAGGCAAGTAGAAGCTGGAGTCCCTGTCTGACAGCTGGCGACTGCGGCCTTTGTCCGCTCAAACACCACGGTGAACCCTGCTCTCTGGGGAAGAGTGGCCAGGGGTGGCCGCCAGTCACGCAGGACGCACACTGGAGGAAAATGTCCCCTCTTGGCACTTCCGGGAGGACCGCAGCCCCGGGGTGGTGGGCGCATAGCTCATGAATCCTCTGCATTTTGAAGTCAGTAGTTCGGCTGATAATTCCCCGAGGGATGAAGCCTACCTGGCCAAGCTTACACGGCCTAGTGAAGGGCCAGAAACAGGAGTCAGAGAAGACAGAGAGGATGAGGAGAAAGAACAGGGCAAGCAGGAGCAGAGACAGCAACTCTCAGGTTCCCCCAACTCGTAGGAAACAGGCCATCTGTGCTCCAGACCAAGAGCAAGGATTTGGGGTTCTTATGCACACGCAAGTATGGCAGCTAAGGCTTCCTCCCACATCAAATGTGCACGGATTTTCAGTGGAGCTTGGATCATTCTCAGTCACTGCAAGGCTCTGCTGGGATTCCCCTTCCAGGGGTCCTAGGGAGGGGATCAAACAGGAGAGGCCAGCGTCTGCATGCAACGTTCAGAAGTGGGCACGGAGCTTTCTCCACTTGTGTGGGTGAACAGAGCCCACCCTTGCTGGGGTCTACCCGAGGCCACACGTGTGTCCACCAGGTGACATCAGGGAAATGGAGAGTGTCCATCCATCATGGATGTCTTTAAGTGCACCCTAGTTGCCCAATGCCAAAGGATTAAAGGAAATAATGGAGTGATCCAAACTTCTACAACGAGTGTGGGCTGCCCTTCCCAGCTATCAAGAAGTATTTTTAAGCATCTACCAATTGTACAGCGTTCTCTACTCAATTAAGAGGAGAGTGTAAGCCCTGGGAAATGCGGTTTCTCTTTCAAAATTGCATCACATGCTTAAAGAAATGATGCGAAGCAAGTTTAAGCATGTAACAAGACAGATCAGATCACACTCAGTGCGAGAGACCAGTACCATCACCGGCGACCTCAAGGTGGTCATTTTCTCAATCCTAAAGAGAGGTCGGATCCGGACAGATGGAGGAAGGCCAGGAAGTGTTCCGGGCCAGGGTGTGTGAGGGGAAACATCCATCGAGGGGCACAGCACGCTCTGTGGCCGGTGCCTTACCTTTAAAGGGAGCACAACACCAGCTCGACCTTCAGAGATTTCTCTGAGCAAAAATTTGGCTGGACAGGGGGTTCCAATTCAAGATCGCTTGTTGTAACTCCAATTAATTTTATCCTTTCACAGGCAGAGATGGACACTGGTGATGACGATGGGAACCGCGCGGGGGACCACAGTCCTCATGCGGGGGACTCCCAAAGTTCACCTGGAAGTCACCGGAAGAAGCTGGCGGCCCCGTGCAGCTGATGCTGCCGACTGCTCCATGAGCTGCCGTGGACAGAGCCTCTGTGTCACTTGTCCTCAGCCTCCCCATGGCCACAGCCCTCCTCCGTGACAACCCAGGAGGGACTGTCAAGACTGGCACGTGGAGCAGCCGGAAGAGCCCTCATGTGGTGGGCAGGAATCCAGGAGTTCTCTGTGAACTGAGGGAGCACCTGAAGGCAGCTCTGACTTGTGCAGACCCGAGTGGGACAAGTAGCAGGAAGCTGAGGCCAGAGCGACCTGCAGTGGGGCCTGAGAGACAGACGTCTCTGTAGGGTCTGCAGAGAACTAGAGGGGCGTCCACCCCGTGGGCCCCCAGGATTTGCAGTCCTAGTTTACGAAGTGTCTCAAGGATGTGTCTCCTTCAGCCAGAGAATCAGCAACAGCCAGCAGGGCGGGTGGTGATCCCACCTAATCGGTCAGAAACACCACTCTCTGGTCAGCCTCCCAGCCTCCTCCCCAGAGGAACCAAAGTGCAGAAGAGAGGATCAGGAGAAGGCAGGGTAGCAGGAAGGGAGAAGGAGAAAGAGAAGGAGGAGGGAGGAAGAAAGAGGAGCACCAGGTGGAGGAGGAGGAGGAAGCTATAAGGAGGAGGAGAAAGAGGATGAGGGTGGCTGAGGGGTGACCTGCTTGGGGAGGTGGGGCAGAGAAGAGAGATTTGGACTGCACTTGGCAATGATATTTGCAGAGGACAGCACTAATCTTGAGTGTCAAACCGAGACTGTTATAAGAATTAAAGGATGGCCAGCGCCGCGGCTCACTAGGCTAATCCTCCGCCTTGAGGCGCTGGCACACTGGGTTCTAGTCCCGGTCGGGGCACCGGATTCTGTCCCGGTTGCCCCTCTTCCAAGCCAGCTCTCTGCTGTGGCCCGGGAGTGCAGTGGAGGATGGCCCAAGTGCTTGGGCCCTGCACCCCATGGGAGACCAGGAGAAGTACCTGGCTCCTGCCATCTGATCAGCACAGTGCACCGGCCGCAGCGCGCTGGCCGCGGCGGCCATTAGAGGGTGAACCATTGGCAAAAGGAAGACCTTTCTCTCTGTCTCTCTCTTTCTCACTGTCCACTCTGCCTGTCAAAAAAAAAAAAAAAGAATTAAAGGAACTGGGGCCTGCGCTGTGGCATAAGGGTGAAGCCGCCACCTGCAGTGCCAGCATCCTATATGCACCAGTTCAAGTCCTGGCTGCTCCACTTTGGATCCAGCTCTCTGCTATGGCCTGGAAAGTAGTAGACCTGCACCTGCGTGGGAGACCTGGAAGAAGCTCCTGGCTCATGGCTCCTGGCTTCGGATCAGCACAGTTCCAGCCATTGCGGCCAACTGGAGAGTGAACCAGCGGATGGAAGACCTATCTCTCTCTCTGCCTCTCTTTTTCTCTCGGTGTAACTCTGACTTTCAATTAAATCCATAAATCTTTAAAAGAAAGAATTCTAGGAGCTGAGGGGCAGGTGATTGGCACAGTGGTGGAGACCCAGCTCGGGACACTGGCATCCCCGGGTGGAGTCCTGGCTCTGCGAGATCTGCAGACCTCCACTCCAGGGTCCTGCTGACAGGCACCCTGGGAGGCAGCAGGTGATGGCTCAAACACACAGGTCCCTGTCACCCACGCAGGAGATCTAGGTTGGGTTCTGAGTTCCTGGCTTTGTCCTGACCCAGCTCCAGCTGCTGCAGGCATTCGGGGAGAGAACCAGTGGAGGGAAGATCTACGTCTCTCTTCCAAATAAATAGCATTTTAAAAAAGAACTAAAGAAGCCAAGACAGAAGCGCAGCTTCTGCCTGAGATCACTCCAGGTGCTCCTGCCTGGAGGTCCAGAGGCACCGGAACTGGGAAAGATGGACGACAGCGTTTGCTGTTCTTCGTGCCGGGGAAGTGACATTTCACAAGAAGCCAACCTCACTGGCATGAGTTCAGATTTCCAAGTTAACATTGAGGCTTGCACGGGAACCCCGTGGCTCAACCTCAGGGACTCCCTTCGCAGGGGCTTCCTCACAGGAAGAAGGTGAGCGGCCGGTCACCAGCCTGGGAGTAAAAGGATGTGGGCTCCTGCTGCTCATCTCCCTCCCCAGCTGTGGTCCTTCCTACACCTTCCCTCAGCCACAGCAACCCCCCTCTCAGCTGAGAAAATTCCTAAACAATGGCTGTTTCGGTAAGTTCTTCCCTCTACTAAATTATATTACATGTCTATGCATGTATATTACATGTCTATATTACATGTCTATGCAAAGATCTACCTTTGTATCAAGTGACATCCTCTAAGTTAAACCACTTGCTGCCTTCAGGATCTAACATTTCATTACTTTTTGGGAAAATTACTAGACTAGGGGAATCATTAAACCTCAAGTACTCAAAAAGTCGCAATTACTTACTTTATTTAAAAAAAGGTGCATGTAAGGTTTTTATTATCTTTATAATTATTTTTCAGTGACATTTTATTTTTCATGCTGAAAGTTGCAACTTAGTACTGAGACCGTTACTGAGCATGTGCAAGGGCTCCTCGTCAGGCCCCCGCAGCCATTCACACGAGTCCCAGCCAATTTCTGGAAGGGCTCTGCTGGTTTGTATTTGGTGCAAAGCAAAAGGGACCTCCGCTAGCCTGAGCTTCTTCTCATGAGCTCCACTTTACAACAAGAGAACCAAAGCTGCAGGAGTCGAGTGACTGCCCAGGTCACATAGCAGGGGCATCAAAAGACACAGCGGGCATCCTCTTGGTTTCCTGCCAGCCCAATGTCCACACTGATGGCTTCTGAACACAGTAGGGACCACAGCCACCATCCTTCATTCCCCCAAGGCCAAGAGCTTGGAGAAGCTGTGCAGAGTCCTCGAGTGGTCTCTCCCGCCGAGGCTGTGTCTCTGGACCACAGGAGGTCCCTTCCTCAGAGTCCGTGGCCCAGGCTACTTGGCTTGCTTTCTGTCTACACTTGCAACTCTTAATGAAAGCTCAAGAACCTTGTTACAAAACACCAGTGCTTTCGCTGTTTATTCTCAGGGTTGAAGCTACCTAGAGGCGCACAGGGAGCATCACCCCGATACACTGATTCTGGCTGCAGCTTCCAGGACAGGGCGAGAACAGTCTGTTGTTCTGTGCCACATGGCTTAGGGGACTTTGTCACAGCAGTGCTGGGAACTAACGCAGGGCTGCAGGGATTCTCGGCGTCACCTGTGTGTTAATTTCTCTCATTTATTTGCGCAGGTTTAGAGGTGTAAAACTGCACTAACATTTTCACCAAGCTGTGCCCCTTTCACCCCTCTCTGTAGCCCTCATCTTTTCCTCTTGAGCTCAAGGCTGCAGAGATGGAAAGATGAAGGGCCACTGGACACCCACGAAGCCCACAGACACCTGGCCCAGGGCATCCCTGCCATGCCACGGTGTCCACGGTCTGAAACCCAGTGTGTCTTTCAGGCCAGCAGCTCGTCGAACAGAATCACGTGGAGCGTTTGCAGAAGACGGGCATCAGGGCACGCCCACTGACACTGCAGGTCAGCCTAGACAGAGTATGGTTAGAAGTCAGAACATGACGCCAAGAGCCAGAGACGCTGGCCCTGTTTGCTTCAGTCTCCCTGTGGGGCTGTGACGCATCTGTCGATAAACTGTCTTAGCCTGTCTGGACCCCAGTAGCCCAGCGTCACGGTATCTAACGCCCCATGACTTTAAACTGGCAAATTATCATGAGGGCCCTCGAGAGTCAAGGAGACACACTGCAATCAACAACAAGGTGATCCGAGCGGCTCAGACACGTGGGCATATTCTGAATATCTAGTTCCTTTAAAATCCCATGCTTGTATTTCAAGGGAGCAGATGCTGGGGGCAGGTGGCTGCGACTACAATAATGCTGGCTTTGAGCAGCTAACTGACATGGTTGTTACTATCAGGTTCCGTCCCCAACCCCTGCAACACCCTACACTCAGCCAGGTTGCAGCCTGCTGTGTGCAGCGGAGCAGCTCCAAGCTGTTCCAGAAAGCCAAGCATGGCCTGGTTATACAACAGAAAAATAAATGTATTAAACCAGCACCACTCTGACATGACCTCAAACGTGGAGACAGCTCTCCTGTACAACTCTGCGCATAGGCTGCTGCTACCCAGGAGTCTCAACCAGAGGTGGCCAGAGGTGACGAGAGGGCACAGGCACAAGCAGACGGAGACAGAAGAGATGGGAGAGAGAAGAGCTCTCCTGGGGCAGCGCCTGGTGATCGCAGAAACCAGGAGAATGATCAAATGTTCTTATGGGCTGAATGGTGGACCCCTAAAAAATGCATGCTGGGACTCTGACCACCGCACAGAACGGGTATTTGAGAGAAAAGGCCTTGACACGGTCACTGAGTCTAAACAAGGTCTCCAGGGTGGGCCATAATCCAGTGTATCCCATACTCCTTTTAAAGGGGGAAATTTGGACCCGGGCACACATGGAGGGGAGATGATTGTCTTAGTCCATTTTGTGCTAACACAGAACACAGAGATCGGGTAACTTAAACAGAAGTATTCTCACGGTCCTGGAGGCTAAGAAACCCAAGATCAAGGCTGCGTGCGGCAGGTTCCTCGTCTGCTCAGAGTCTGGTCTTCCAAGATGGCCGCAGATCTCTGAGTGCTCTAGCGTCCTCACATGGCGGAAGGCAGAGACAAGAGGGATGGATTCCCCCAGCCAAGCCCCTTTACAGTCAACATTCACCCGTCTGTGAGGGTCAAGCCCCCTCATTTCAAGGCCTTCCAAAAGGCCCTGCCTCCAGCACTGCGGCACTGGGGATTAAGTTTCCAATGCACCTTCGAATGCAGCAATGGTGTGAAGAGACAGAGAGCAGTGACTGTCTACATGCCATACAGAAAGGCTGGGACACTCTGGGCAGGAAGACTGGACCAGCTCTCCCCTCTCCCCTGCAGCCTCAGATGGAGCCAGCCCTACTGACACTGCGGCCTGTGGACGTCAAACCCCACGGGACTGGACCAACGCCACCCACTTCAGCCACCCCTCTGTGGTGCCTCACTGCAGGAGCCCAGCAGACAATGCTTCTTCTACCAAGGACGGCCCTTCCTGACGGACAGGAGCAGGAACGTGGGAGCCAGGAAGAGCCAGATGCCTTTATTTGGAAAATATGAGAGGCACTGAGGGAGCCTTCTGGGGAGGGAGATAGGTGAGGAGCAAGAGGAGGAAGAGGAGGAAGAGGAAGAGAGGGACCCGGGGGCAAAGACAAGAGGGGCTGGACGAGGACTTCAAGGAAGGACTGCCCTGTGCTGTGCTAACTTCCTTCGTCTGTCCAGAGACCACCAGTGCAAGGTGGTGTGAGCTGTGAGAGGGCATGCGTGTGCACGTGTGTGAACATTCCCGTGTGTGAGCTCAGTCCTCGCACAACTACCTGCCAAGAACACAGTTACAGGAGCTGGCGCTATGGCATAGCGGATAAAGCCACTGCCTGAAGTGCCAGCATCCCACATGGGTGCCAGTTTGAGTCTCGGCTGCTCCACTTCTGATCCGGCTCTCTGATGTGGCCTGGGAAAGCAGTAGAAGATGGACCAAGTGCTTGGGCCCCTGCACCCACGTGGGAGACTTGGAAAAGCTCCTGGCTCCTGGCTTCAGACTGGTGCAGCTCCAGCTGTTGTGGTCATTTGGGGAATGAACCAGCAGATCGAAGACCTCTCTCTCTCTCTCTCCCCTCTCCCTCTTCCTCTCCCTCTCTCTGCCTTTCCTTCTGTGTGTAACTCTTTCAAATAAATAGATAAATCTTAAAAAAAAAAAAAAGAACACAGCTACAGAGTGCCTCCATTATCAATCTCTCAAGCTGTTACAGCTTCCTGCTGGCTTGGCCTTTGGATGCAAGTTACTGGCCAAGGGAATGGAGAGATTTAAAAATGTTCAAGAGACAAAATAGGAGGAACTGGCTGTTGGATCACGCGGGAGATGAAGGAGAGAGAAAAGTGTACTACGACCTCAGGTTACTGAAAGAGCAATGGCTCCACAAAGCCACGAACTGGTAGAGGAAGAAGAGGCTGGGAACAGAAGCTCCTGTGTCTGGACATCTTCGGTTTGTTTTAAGATTCATTTTATTTGTTTTAAAAACAGAGTGACAGGGAGGAAGGAGAACAGTGAGAAAAAGAGAGAGAAAGGGAGCTCTTCCACCTGCTGGTTCACTCCCCAGATGGCCACAACAGGCTGCAGGTGGGCCAGGCCAAAGCCAGGAGCCAGGAGCTCCATCTACGTCTCCCACGTGGGGGCAGGGGCCCAAGCACTTGGACCATCTTCTGCTGCTTCCCCAGGTGCATTAGCAGGGAGCTGGACAGGAAACAAAGCAGGCAGGACTCAAATAGCCCTCTGGTATAATCCCTGGTATAATAATCCCTGGTATGGGATTATGGCATTGCAGGCAGCAGCTGAACCCGCTGCACCACAGTGCTGGCCTCTGGACACTTCCGAGAGGACAGCCGTGCATCCGAGGTAAGAAATAAGGAGAGAAGCCTGGCCTGGAGGTGAAGTGCGAGTGTCGATAAAGACAACCAGAACTTGAAGCTGCAGCCGAGGAGGGACTGGTCCTGGAGGAGTAAAACAGAGCAAAAAGAAAAGAAATAACGCGTCACAGAGGACAGGAAGGGAAAAATCCAGGGTAGAGAGAGAGAGAGAGGAGGAGGGACAGACAGAGAGCGAGCAGGAGAGGGAGGATGAGGAGGAGAATAAGGAGGGGTGGGAAGAGGAGGAGGAGGAAAAAGAGAAATAGAAGGACAGGAGGAGAGAGAGGAGAGGGAGGGAGGGGCAGGAAAGAGGTGGTGAGTAAGACGATACAGGGATCCGGAGGGTCCAACGTGTCCACAGCCAGGAAAGAGCGTTTCCAAAGAAAGGAGCCAGAGGGAGTGAAAACCAACACGGGGCCCAGGGAAGGAGAGGAGGGGAAACACCCGCGGGTGCAGCCACGCGGGGACACTGGGAAACCACTCTCCGTCAAGTGCAGCTTCCGCAGCCAGATGGCAGTGGGCTGAGACACAGTGTTGTGTGGCTACAGCACCCAAATGGCCCAAACATTGTGGGAGTGCTCAGCTCTCATTTCTGGTCTAAATGGACATTATTTCATTTTCTAAAATGAGCAGGTCAAAGTAGATGCTGACTCACATTTCACAATCTCCGCAGATGGTCTGAGGAGCCTCATGGTGCTACCCAGCCCCCAGCCATGACTACTCTGGTTTGTGTGTTCATTTTTGGGGGGAAGGGGTAACCCCGCCCCACCCTCCACAGTGGTTCTCAGAGGAGGACAATCAGTGTCCCAGTGGAGGATGTTGGGAAACGCAGGGCACTATGGACGGAGCGCTGATGAGAAGGAGAGGCTAGAAACTGGGCACCAAGGAAGGGCTCTTCCTAAGATGCAAGTCTTTTTTTATTATTATTATTATTATTTGACAGGTAGAGTCATAGTGAGAGAGACAGAGAAAGGTCTTCCTTCCGTTGGTTCACTCCCCAAATGGCTGCTACAGCCGGCGCTGTGCCGACCCGAAGCCAGGAGCCAGGTGCTTCCTCCTGGTCTCCCATGTGGGTGCAGGGCTCAAGCACTTGGGCCATCCTCCACTACCTTCTGGGCCACAGCAGAGAGCTGGACTGGAAGTGGAGCAACCGGGACTAGAACCTGGTGCCCATACGGGATGCCAGTGCCACAGGCGGAGGATTAACCAAGTGAGCCATGGCGCCAGCCCCAAGATGCAAGTCTTGATCTTGCCAACAGACCCCGGGAAACCAGGAGGAAGATTCAGGGTGGGCTGAGAGGAAAGACAACCCATGGTGTTTGTGGAACACAACACAGGTGGGGCTATCAGTCTTCTGCCTGATGGCTGCTGGGGAGACCAGAGTGGACTCTGCCCTCTCCGGGTGGATTCACAAGTCTCTGAGTGCAGGTGACACTGGGAGACACCAAAGCTATGGCTCAAGACGTGCGACAGGACCTGGACAGGGACGACACCCCTGACGGGGCCAGCCCTCCGCCCAGGACTGCCAGCACAGCGGACAAAGGCCCCACCTGTAGTGTTAACTGGGAAGACAGGGAGGCACTCCAGCTCCAGGGCCCTGCGCAGGGCTGGACGCGGCCTCTCTCAGCGCCACATCCCCTCTGCCCACACCGGCCCCCTTCCCTCCCCTACAGGTGCCATGACCAGGAGCATACTTGCACAGCCTGCTGGGATCTCCCCTCAGACCTCCGGTAAACTGAACTGTCCCCGAGAACCCCCATGTTGAAGCCCAGTCCCCACGGTGCTGCTGCTGGGAGGTGGAGCCTTTGGGGGGTGGTTAGGTCATGAGGATGGAACCCACGCGTCCCCCTGCATCGGAGACTCCGCGCAACTCCTGCTTCCATCTGCCAGGCGAGGTCACAAGGAGGAGGCCTAGAGGCGGGCGTTTTGTGTGAGGGTTAAAGCTTCACTTGGGACGCCTGCATCCGTATCTGAACGCCGGGGTCCAAGCCGTACCCACTCCGGAGTCCAGCTTCCTGCTAAGCTGCACCCTGGGAGCCACCAGCGATGGTTCAAGTCCCTGACCACCACACAGGAGACCAGGACTGAGCGTCCAGGCTCCTGCCTTCAACCTGGTCAGCCAGGTCATTGCAGGCACTTGTGGAGTGAGCCAGCACGTGAAAGATCTCCCTCTGGGGCCGGCGCCGTGGTGCAGTAGGTTAATCCTCCGCCTGCAGTGCCTGCATCCTATATGGGTGCCGGTTCTAGCCCCGGCTGCTCCACTTCCAGGCCAGCTCTCTGCTGTGGCCTGGGAAGGCAGTGGAGGATGGCCCAAGTGCTTGGGCCCTGCACCCACATGGGAGACCAGGAGGAAGCTCCTGGCTCCTGGCTTCGGGCCAGTACAGCTCCGGCCATTGCGGCCATCTGGGGAGTGAACCAGCAGATGGAAGACCTCTCTCTCTCTCTGCCTCTCCCTCTCTCGGTATGTAACTCTCTCAAATAAATAATAAAATCTTTTAAAAAAATAGTTCTCTGTCTCCTTATCTCTCTTCCGAATAAAATGAACATAAATAATGTTTTAAAAAGAATCCTAAAAGGAGCCCTCACCAGGTCTGCCGGGCCCGTGGCCTTGAACTCGCAGAACTGGGAGAACTCTCTGTGATCAGAAGTCACCCACTTTCCGGCCGTTTTTACAGCAGTTCCGAGAGACTGAGACAGGCCTGGTCCCGGGGGCGTCTTCAGACCCCCAGAGGAGACGGGGAAGGGGCGAACCTGCTGCAGTCTTTCCTTTCAGTGTAAGTCCCGTTTCCTTGGGTGTAAGCAGGAGCTGAGAAGACCGAAGACCGTGGAGCCCGGAGGGAGCAGGGCACAGGGAGCGCGGGGCGAGCAGGTGGAGCGCGAGCTATGGCCGGGGAGCAGAGAGTCCCTGCCACAGGCCAGCCGCACTCGGGGTCAAGGAGGCGGTGCAGGGGCCCGGGAGGCCGTGCTGGGGCCCGGGAGGCGGTGCTGGGGTCGGGGAAGCAGTGCAGGAGCTGAGGGAGGGGTGTCGGGAAGGCGATCCAGGGGCCGGGGAGGCGGTGCAGGGGCCCGGGAGGCGGTTCTGGGGCCAGGGAGGCGGTGCTGGGGCCCGGGAGGCGGTGCAGGGGCCCGGGAGGCGGTGCAGGGGCCCGGGAGGCGGTGTTGGGGCCCGGGAGGCGGTGCAGGGGCCCGGGAGGCGGTTCTGGGGCCAGGGAGGCAGTGCAGGGGCCAGGGAGGCGGTGCAGGGGCCTGGGAGGCGGTGCAGGGACCCGGGAGGCGGGGCTGGGGCCGAGGAGGCGGTGCAGGGGCCAGGGAGGCGGGGCAGGGACCCGGGAGGCGGGGCAGGGGCCCGGGAGGCGGGGCAGGGTCCGAGGAGGCGGTGCAGGGGCCCGGGAGGCGGGGCAGGGGCCCGGGAGGCGGGGCAGGGTCCGAGGAGGCGGTGCAGGGGCCCGGGAGGCGGTGCAGGGGTCGGGAAGGCAGTTCAGGGGCCCGGGAGGAGGCGCAGGGGCCCGGGAGGCGGTGCTGGGGTCGGGTGGGGCCCGGCCGCTGGGTTCCCAAGCCGTTGGGGAGAGAGCTGGGGTGGGGGCGTCACAGAACCACCAGCGGGTCCTCCTGCCTGTAGTTGGCTGTCGGACCTCACGCTTCCGCTTCCAGGAAGGGCGCTGAAGAACGCGCTCTGGCGCAGGTGGGACCACCAGGAACAGGCAGAATCGGCCGAGAATTTTCCGAGCATCGTTCTGTCGCAGGAGGAGGAACGCTGTGCACCAGGAAGCAGGTGAGGCGCTCCGCCTCAGCCCGGCCTCTGAGGCCCATAGCCCGCCTCAGGCCTGCCGAGTCTTCTGACCTGCCTGGGCCTTCGCATGTGAGGCGTTTGGAATTAGCCACTCGATCCTGGCTACACTGATCCTACAAAATTCTTATTTGGGGTTTGAAGGGTGTGAGCACAGAGGTGCCCGGATCTCCCGATGGCCCACCAAGGATGCCCGTCCGTCCACCGGGCGCCCCGCTGCTGGGTCTGAGTGAGCCCCTGAGAGCCCCCTTGATCCAGGGGTGGATGGCACAGAGGGGTGCAGAGTCATGGCCGCCTTGCCTGCAGGGTCACCTCCCGCAGTGCCCAGCCCCGGGCTCGCCGCAGCCCCGCCTCCTCCGCCCCAGTCATTCCCACGCGTGCCCACCTCTGCCCCAGAGCCCGGATTCATTCCCCGAGCACGCCAGAAAGACCGCAGGCTCGCAGGGAGACAGATCGAGGGCTCCGGGTGGGAGCCGGGGCCGCTGACGGGTGGGGAGCACAGGTGACAAGCGAGAGGCGGAGTGGGGAGGGCTCGGCCAGGTGCGTGAGCCCCTCCTGGGGCGGTGGCGCTGCTGCCCGCGGCCAGTGGTGAGCGGGAGCAGGCGGTGCGAGGGGACGTTGTCCTGTCTGGGACGCGCGGGACCCTTACTTCTCAGCGTGCCCTGTGCAGGGCAGGCAGCCCAGGCTCCTTGGCTGGAGTTCAGGGACTAGGCTGTGCCCTTCGCCGCCTGGAATCGAGGAAGGAAACGGGGCCGCCACACCCCAAGTGGTGGGGCTCTCTCGTGGATACAGCGGTGAGCGAGGCTGCCTTCCGCATGGTGGGAGGTGAGCGTGGAGTTCGCCCAGTGGGCTTCTAGGTGCCTTGCTCCAACGCCTGCCTGCTCCTTCCTCTCTGCCTGGTAACTGTTTCCTCCCAGAGCAGGTGTGGGGTCCACCGACTCCATCCCACAGCCTGGGAACCCTGAGGGACTTGGGAGGTTCTGGCTCTCTGGTGGAGTGCCCACACCTTCATCCGGCCTGACCACCCTGAGGACCTCCCTCCCACCCCGCTGACCACGCGGCCAGGACACGAGTCTCGGCTGACTGGAGACTGCCATCCCTACCGAGGCTGCTGCAGAAGGGCCCGTGCCAGGCGCCTGCCGCAGAGTCGGGGAGGAACACTTGCAACGGCCAGGGCCCACCCAGAGGAGAGGCCGGGTGGGGATCTGGGAGCAGAGTGATCGTCCTGACCTGCCTGCACAGCACTGGAGGGGTGGCTCTCTCCACGTCAGAGTTGAGCAGAGGTGCCCAGTGGCCTTCCTTCATCGGTAGTCAAATCGCACCTTGTCAGTCAAGCTCAGGATCAATAGAAGTGCGCAGAATGCCTGCTGTGTTGGTCAGTGTTCCAGCACTACAAGCAAATACCTGAGACAAGTCACTTAGGGAAGAAGGAGGTGTGTCCAGGCTCATGGTTCTGGAGGCCCACAGGCCAAGAGCAGGCAGGCCTCTGTTGAGGGCAAGTGCAGAGGAGGGACCACACGGTGAGCCTGGAAGCAGAGAGAGGTGGGCTCCGTTGGGTTTTTATAGCCAACACCCTTGTGAGACCTCCCTTCTGAGGGCACATCCCCAATAACCTAAGGACCCTCTGCTGTGCCAACCTCCTGAACAGTGCGGTTGGATTACGCTTAAACCCCATTGGTACCATGAATTATGACTTTGGTCTTTAATTTCCTACATGAGTCTGGGAGCCAAATGCTATCCAAACAATAGCAACCTGCCCCTGGCTTCCCAGTACTCAACTTTCCTCATCTACACCTTGCAGTCATTCCATCCCTCATAGCTCCAGAGTCTTAACTCCACCCAGCACTCATTCAAGACTCCAGTGTCTCATCTGAGGCTCAGGCCCTTGGCAGTGAGCCCTGGCAAAAGCAAAACCAAGTTGCTTGTTTCCAAGACAGAACAGCAAGGCAGGCACAGGGTGGTACATTTCCATTCCAAAGCAGGAGACAGAAAAATAGAAAGGACCCATCAGATCCAAGCCAGACTGACACACAGCAGGGCGAACATTGATTCCTACAGGTCCATCTCTGGCATCCTGGACACTGCGATAGGTGAGCCCCCCAAGGCCTGGGTGGTACCCCAACAGCTGTACCAGTTATCATGGGTTGGTCCCGTCTCTTCGGCTCCCCTGTGCCTTGTGCTGGTGGAGATTCTCTGCAGAGCACCAGTCCCACATTTCACCTTGGGACATTGCCCTCGTGGCACTCCCTGGAGTGGTCCTGCCCCGTGCCTGTCTCTGCCTGGAGCACCGCATTAACCAAGGCCATCTGAAATCTAGATGGAGGCCTCCCTAGCTGTGCTGGTCTGTGTACTACGTGGCTGCTCTCTGAGGCTGCACCCACGGGTATCTGACTCGCCCTGGTGGGTGCACCACGCTGGTTGCTTTAGCTTCCTGGAGTCTCCAGTCAGCTTTGTTCCCACAGCTTGTCTACACATCACCCCATCGAGGGCTCCAACCCTGCAGCACAGCTCCGCCCGGCCTCCCACTCTTTCCTTTGAAACTGCAGTGCGATCTGCCAGGACCCCCATGACTCCTGCATCTGAGTGCGCTGCAAAGCCAGCACCATGGGATACTACCAAGGTGTGCCACCAGCATGTACTGAGCCCAGGCCTGCTTAAACCAGGGCTACTGATGCCTCAGAACATATCAGTGGCAAGCCAGAATCCAGAGCTGGCCCTGGGCATACAGGGCACCCCGGGGTTCTTTTCTGGAAGGATTCTGCCTTGGAAAATCTTTAAACAAACGTGCACTTCTCAGAGCTGGAGTTGTGGCACAGAAAGCTAAGCTGCCGCCTGCAATACTGGCATCCCATATCGGAGCCGGGTCAAGTCTCAGCTGTTCCACGTTCCAGTCCAGCTCCCTGCTAATGCACCTGGGAAAGCAGCGGAAGAAGCCTTGAATACGTGGGTCCCTGCCATTCACATGGGAGACCTGACTGGAACTCTGGGCTCCTGGCTTCGACCTGGACAGCCACAGCTGTTGCAGCCATTTGAGGATAGAACCAGTGGATGGAAGAAGGTCTCTCTCTCTCTTTCTCTCTCTCTCTCTCCTCTCTTTCTCTTTCTCTCCACCCCTCTGGTCCCCTTCAAATAAATACATCTTTTATTAAAATTTTTTTCACTTCTAAGCCTCTGATGTGAGAGGTGTGCTATGTACAGTGTGGGGTGTGTGTAGTGCATTGGTGTGTGAGGTATTTGTGGGGTGTAGGGTGTGTGTGGTGTGAGGTGTGTGTAGTATGTGTTGTGTGTGGGGTGTGCTGTACACAGTGTATAATGTGTGTGAGAAGTGCATTTGGGGTGTTTGGGTGTGTGTGTGGTAGAGTGAGCAGTGCACAGTGTGAGGGGGGTGTGTGGCAGCACCTCATATCTGGGGTATGGGTCGTATGTGGCATTGTGCGGTGTGTGTAGTCCATGGGGGTCGTCTGTGAGGTGTGTGTGTGAGTGTGAGTGGTCTGTGTAGCTTGCTTTTCTGTCAGTGGCCTGTGGAAAGGTGAGTGTGGCCCCGATCATGGGGTAGCACTGCATCTTGCTAAAAGGCTGCCTGTGTGTGGTGGCCCCCGAGGGGTGTGGGCCAAGGACTGTGGTGCTGTAGGTGCTGCAGAGGTGCTGTGGGCCATGGACAGGCGTGTTGCAGCAGCAAGGCCCGGGAGGCCCGCAGGCTAATTAGGAGGAAGGATGGGGGAGCCTGGCTGGTACTCTGTCACGTCGGTCCAGATTCAGCTGAGATGCGTGCAAGCCAGAGCCCTGAGAAACCAAACCTATGTCTGGGCATACCTGGGTGGAGGAGGGCCCTGAAGGCTACAGTGGCACAGGCCCAGCGGAGAGCAGGGGAAGGGGCCAGGGTTCTTAACGTGGGATAGAGATGGGAGTGCCATAGGGAGAAGGGCAGGGCAGAGTCCTCCTGGGCTGAAATCCTACCTGGCTCTCAGCATCTGAGACTAGACTCAAACCTCCCCTCCAACACGTAGCAGCTGCCACCCTGGCATGATCCAGTCTCACAACGCATCCGGTTCTTGCTGTTCCCAAGACGGGAAGAGCCAACAGGTCACCCTTTGCAAGATGAGGACAACGATGAAACAGAATAACACAGAGCCTGCACAACTAAACCTTACCTACGATGAGGGGAGCGGGCCCCCAGGACCACTTTGAAAATCTGATGAGCATCTGTTGTGGCACAGAGGGTTAAACCCCAACTTGTGACACCTGCTTCCCATGGAGATGCCAGTTCGAGTCCTGGATGCTCTGCTTCCAATCCAGCTCCCTGCTGATACACCTGGGAAAGCAGCAGAAGATGCCCGAGTGCCTGGGTGCCTGCCACTGGCATGGGGGACCCAGCTGGAGCTCTAGGCTTCTGACTTCACCCTGGTCGTTGTGGCCATTTGGGGAGTGAATCAGCAGATGGAAGATTCTCTCTCTCTCTCTCTCTGCCTTTCAAATAAATAAATCTTCTTTAGATAAAGAAAATTTGAGGCTGGTGCCGTGACTCACTAGGCTAATCCTCTGCCTTGCGGCGCCAGCACACCGGGTTCTAGTCCCGGTCGGGGCGCCGGATTCTGTCCCGGTTGCCCCTCTTCCAGGCCAGCTCTCTGCTGTGGCCCGGGAGTGCAGTGGAGGATGGCCCAGGTGCTTGGGCCCTGCACCCCATGGGAGACCAGGAGAAGCACCTGGCTCCTGCCATCGGATCAGTGCAGTACGCTGGCCGCGGCGGCCATTGGAGGGTGAACCAACGGCAAAGGAAGACCTTTCTCTCTGTCTCTCTCTCCCACTGTCCACTCTGCCTGTCAAAAAAAAAAAAAGAAAGAAAATTTGATACAAATGTACATACTCTCCCCAGGAAACTGCACAAAGCATGTGCATGTCATACAGGCATCACGTGTGCACACACACACACACACACACACTCTTGCACCAAACTTCCTTGAGACTCTGGACCTCCTGTGTCCATCCCTGGATTCCACTAAGTGCCCGTGGATCCAGGTACAGAGGCCCAGCCTGCATGTAGGTGGCCTCCAGGCCTTTGGATGGGTTTTCTGAGAACACCGGAAGTGACCCAGGGAGTCCCCAGCATACTTTTGTCCAAGCTCTGAACATGGACCACCTCCCTGGGGGTGGAGGGGCGGAGAGGAAGAGCAGTGGCCTGGGGAGGGGACATGGAGGTCCATGCAGGCCGCAGGCCAGTGGCATGGGCCCACAAAGCAGAGAGGAAGCCCCGACCCAGGGAGCTGCATGCAGTCTGGGGCCACTCACAATTTAATCCCAGCTGGGCAGCATCTCAGGAGCGCAAAACCCACAGACCAAACTCACGTGCCATTGTTTCGAATTTCACTGAATGACCTTTCCCCATTAAATCCTTCTTCGCTATTTAGAGACTCAATGTTTTTCTAGCTTGTTTTTCCAGCTGTTCAATTCAAATCTGTCCCTTTGTGTCCTCTCCAAAAACTATTTCCCAAACCAAAATCACGGCATATATTTAGAAATAAGAGTATTTTTATGACTTATGAATATATGTATGAGAAGTTTTACAGGCACGCAAAAATAGCAGCTGCGTACATTTAACAAATTGACTTTATTGAAAAGAACAAAATTAGATGAATTCTGGAAAATCCCATGCATGTGACACTCAGGTTTGGGGAGAGCCCGCTGGACACCACTGGTGGGCAGAGTGGTGCCTCGATATGTGTGAGTTTCTTTTCCTGCCCTTGGGCCTTAGTTTCAGAGTGCAAAGGGGAAGGAGGGAGGGAGGGAGGGAGAGAGGGAAGGTAGGAGGGAGGGAGAGAGGGAAGGTCGAGGGAGGGGGGAAGAGAAGGGGTGGGGGAGGAAGTGAGAGGAGGGGAGGGACTCGAGGCAGAAAGGGGTGGGACTTCTGAATCCCTTCTGAACCATTTATGCTAGGAGTTGTGAGTTCCCTCTCATCCAGCCCCAAGGTGTTTGCTGTGTGTGGGTTTTGATGTTGTGATCCTAGCTGCCCTATGTATTTTTCTTAGGAATTTAGGTTGTTCCCAAAGCCATACTATCGCCTCTTCTTTCTCTTGGGCGTCTCAACCAGCCAGCTTATTAAAGACCACTGCGTGGCAAAAACATGGCCCCATGTCAACGAGACGGCCGACCATGATCCATCTTGTAAGCAATGCATGGAAACTTGCAGGAAACACTGGAGACTTGTTGATCACTCTTGGCAGCCCTCCTGTCTCACCACCAGCAGAGAGGGGGACATGGAGCTGAAAATCACATACTTAGAGGACTAAGCACACCATGAACCTGAACCTGAGGTTTGAGACAGACTCCTCCCACCACAGGCTCGTGTCTGCATCATGACATCTGCAACAAGGGTGGGAATGACTGGCCTCCCCGCCACAGGAATGGGAACTCTGTCTCGGTCATGCAGAAAACGGAGTCTCTGGCAGCTAGACGCATTGAAAACTGCGTAGCAAGAGAATGAATGCTGCTCTGAGTCTCATCAGTGGGATCTCACGACTTGCTTTTCTTTGTTGCACAAAACCCAGGCTGCCACTATGCCTAGGAAACTGGAAAGAAGCTGGAGAACTCAGCTCTATGCTGGAAGGGAGTTGTCTTTGGGAGCTGCACGCCCACAGCCGTTATGAGCATTGGTGGCAACACAGGGGTCCTCCAAATGCCCTCTGGTTGAGGGAGGGGCTGGATGGAGGGGCCAGGCGTTTTCCCTGGCTGTGAGGCTCTCGGTTAGGACAGAGTACGTGGGTTCAGTTCCCAACTCTGACTCCTGACTCCGGCTTCCTCTGAGTGCAGAACCTGGGAGGCAGCAGCGATGGCTGCAGTGATCAGGTTCCTCCCACCTCCGTGGGAGACTTGGATTGTGCTCCTGACTCCTGGCTTCGGCCCCCAATGGTTCTGCGTGTTTGGCAAGTGCACCAGAGGATGGAAGGTGTGTGTGTGTGTGTGTGTGTGTGTGTGTATGTCTTTCGAACTCTTCCGTTCAAATAAATGTGAAAAAAAAAAAATCAAGCTCTCTCCTTCTCCAGCATTGTCAGATCAGGACATTACTGTTTAATGCTTTATCTTGAATAGCAAATGACCTACATAAAGATCATAGTCATTTATTTACTTCATAAATAAACATTTATCGGCTGGCACCGCGGCTCAATAGGCTAATCCTCCGCCTGCGGTGCCGGCACACCAGGTCCTAGTCCCGGTCGGGGCACAGGATTCCGTCCCGGTTGCCCCTCTTCCAGGCCAGCTCTCTGCTGTGGCCAGGGAGTGCAGTGGAGGATGGCCCAAGTGCTTGGGTCCTGCACCCCATGGGAGACCAGGAAAAGTACCTGGCTCCTGCCATCAGATCAGCGCAGTGTGCTGGCCGCAGCGCGCCAGCCATGGCGGCCGTTGGAGGGTGAACCAACGGCAAAAAGAAGACCTTTCTCTCTGTCTCTCTCTCTCGCTGTCCACTCTGCCTGTCAAAAAATAAAAATAAATAAATAAGCATTTATCACCTACTATGTGCAGGCAGTGAAAATGTCACAGTGAGCAGTGATCATACACACAACATAAATGTTATAGCCAGGGAAGCTATATTCATGACATAGAACTGAAACGGAGGGCCAGCACTGTGGCACAGTGGGTTAAAGCCCTGGCCTGAAGCACCGGCATCCCATATGGGCACCGGTTCCAGTCCTGGCTGCTCCTCTTCCAATCCAGCTCTCTGCTGGGCCTGGGAAAGCAGTAGAAGAAGATGGCCCAAGTCCTTGGGCCCCTGCACCCATGTGGAAGACCTGGAAGAAGCTCCTGGCTCCTGGCTTTGGATCAGCCCAGGTCCAGCCATTGCTGCCATCTGGGGAGTGAACCATCGTATGGAAGACCTCTCTCTCTCTCTCTCTCTCTCTCTCTACCTCTCTCTGTAACTCTTTCAAATAAATAAAATAAATCTTAAAAGACAAGAACCGAACTGGAACTAACTGTGTCCCTGATGATTATCTATCCCATAGGAAGGGGTTTCCTACAGATGATATGGAGCTTTTGGGGGAAATTTTCAGTCAATGATGCTAAAGTTGTACATGTACAGGCAAGCTGAACTTTGATAGGGAAATCCACTGAGAGCGAGTCACTTCGCTGGAGTAGACAAACCGATTTCTCCCTCTTGGGCTTTCCAGTTTCCATTAAACTCCTAGAACATTACTTTTCCCTTTCTGTCTCGGGTAGGCTATTTCAAGTGTCTTTGCAAGCTGAGTATTGTATGAATTGTCACTAGCGGAGGTCCCATTGTCTTAAGGGACACGGACCCTGAAAACTGTGTGTCTCAGTGTCCAGCCATTCAGATAGGAGGGCTCAGATTTTCAGAAGGGCTCCCTGAGCAGAGACTATTGGCTGAGGGAAAGCTGGCCTTGTCAAACCACATTTCTTACTGTCCTGTTCAAGGATTGGGCAAGAAGTGGGCCATCTCTTTTTTTTTTCTTGAGAATCTGTCACTGTGACGTACTCCAAATATAAGGGGGACGAAAAGTGCTAACACCATCACCCAATTATTTCTGTGCGTTTTGAAACCGACGTATTTCATTAACCCCAAGGCCGCTTGCTCTGCTCGCCACGATAATGACCTACAAGACACACTGTGCCGTCTGGGAAACTTCACTCTTGTCTGGAGGACCTAGTTCAAAGGCTCTGAGAGTTGCACTCCTCATGCTTGGCCCAAGCATTCCTTTATTGTGAACCAAGTAGCAGGAAATGGAAAAGAGACCACTCAATAGTTGGAAGAAGACTAGGAATCACATTTGGATGACACCCAGGCACTCTGCCTGGCTTAGGTGCAGGGAGACAGACAGCTTTCTTTTATTTCCTAAGTGGATGTGGCGGTTTGCTTCTCGTAGTCAAGAATCAATGTAAATTAGTTGCCTATAACAACAGCCGGCCGTTGGAATTAATTCTTGGTTACTCCATAAGTATTTCCCAATTGGAGAATACCTATTAGCATGAATATTCAAATGGCACTTGGGCCATTAAAATTCCATTTGTTCAAGAGGCAGAACCTGGAAGACTGGGGAACCAGCTTCTTTCAGGTAAGTAGCATCAACAATAGAAACTTCTAGATCTTCAAAGTTGGTCTTCTGAGTTTAAAAGAAGAAACAGACAGGGTTGCATCCTTTTCCTGGAAGGGTTGGCTGTCAGGATGGAAATGTAATCTCATTTCTTCTGGATCCTCCAGGGCCATTAGACTTCTGAACTGTATAAAAAAAATTCAGCTTCATGAGAGCAGGCGTTGGCCCACACTGTCTGGCTGCCGAGATTTAATGGAGCGGTCACACGGAGCCGGGCAGGGACCACCAGGGTGCTCCTCCAGCTCTGCCAAGATTCTCACAGCTGCAGAAAGATTGCTCCGTCAAGAAAACTCTGGCTGCCGCAGCCTCAAAGGAAAGTCACAGCCTGGCAGTGAGTTCGGGAGAGGATCCGTGGAGAAGAAGCTGGTAAACCCTAGAGAAAGGGCACAAATCTCCCAAGCGAACAAACCGCCATTTCCTCCCCTTTCCTCGCTGCAGCGAAGGGTCTGCCTTCTTCCTAGAGGGCACCTGCCGGGAAGGTGGGGGAAAGAAAGGAGAGGGATAGTGAGCCGGGCTCAATCACCAGACGCTTGCCCTGGGAGCCAGCAGGAAGCACCTGCCTGTCCTTCGCCGGCCCTCACCCTCAGGCAGCCCTGCAGGGCCCCACGGCTTCAAAGCAGCACACCATGACCGTTCAGAATACGGCCTTGTCCCCCGCTTCCCCAACCCGGCAGCCTTGCACCTCCTGAAACGCCTGCAACTAAACCAGTGGGATATTTCCTCAAGAAGAGCCCTGTCAGTCTTGGGGAAACAGGAGCAGAGATTCATTAAGAAGCAAAGAGCTCATCTAGGCTTGTTCAGAGGGGCAGCCCAGAAGACACACCCTGAGCCGTCTTGGGTGTGCGCTCCCCGGCCCTGCAGGTGTCACACAGGTTCACCTGGGAGGGACGATGACGCCAGTCGTCTGCTGAGAATCCAGGCAGGTGGCACAGTGTCTCACAAGTGAGGGATTGGATATCAGAGGAACACAGGTAGAACAGAGAGCCGGAAGGAGGGGAAGGAAGACGTCCCTGAGGGAGGCAGGGGCTGAGGCCGACTGTGGGATGGAAGTCCTGCCTTAGTGAGAGCCATGGCTCTCACCAGCAGTCCGGGGCAGGGCAGGTCCTCAGCATACCCTGGGGGAGGACCCTGCACCTGCACCAGGGCCCAGAGCTCTCTGGTGTCTCCATGACTGGAGTCCGGTCCCCACGTCCCCAGGCCTAAGGCTGCAAGGCTGCCTCGGTCTGCTTTGTCTCGTGGTTTTTAGTAACCCTGCAGTCACACAGGTGTTGGTTCTAAGACCCTTCAAAGGCACTGGCCTGTGATCCCCCGATGATCATCTCTGCCGGGGGCTGCATCATCCGACTCTGTGCTGGAGGCCCTGCCTGCCGTATCCTTGCCCCTGGTTCATGCCATAGATGTGACCCTGCATACTTAGCAGAGGACAAACCAAGGCAAACAGAGGGGGGAAATGACCTATTGGGGTGGGCATTTGTCACGGTATCTTGGGTCACCACTAAGGACAGCTACATCCCATATAGGAGTGCTTGGCTCAAGTCCTGGATCTCACACTTCCAATCCATGTTTCTGCTAGTGCATACCTTGGAAGGCAGCAGCTGATGCCTCAAGTATTTGGGTCCTTGCCACCCTTGTGGGAGATTTTGATGGAGTTCCAGGCTCTTGGCTTTGGTATGTCCCAGTCTTGGCAAGTGCAGGCATTTGTGGAATGAACCAGCAAATAGAAGTCCTCTCTCTCTCTCTCTCTCTCTCTCTCTCTCTCTGCCTTTCAAGTAAAATAGAAATAAATATTTTACACAAAATGATCTTTACACAAAATGAACTTTACTTTGTCTCTTTGTCTTACTCTGTGGACAAGTGTTTCTTTTCTTGGCAAATATATTCAATTGTCCTGAAAGAGAGAGAGAGAGAGAGAATAATGAAATTGTTGTATCCCGTTTGCTTGTTTCTCACTAGGGAAGATGGCACCCAGGTGAACCAGCATTTACTGCGCGAACTCCGTGGCTAACGTGAGCCGAAATGATCTGCTGGGAGATCTCCGCCTGCCTGCTGCCTTCTCCGTCTCCATGAGCACCTCCCACTGTGCGACAGGCAGCACACGGGCTGCCCCACAGCCCACCACGCCCAGCCCTGACGCCTCCTGCCCCACCCACATCTCCATGTTCTTAGAGCCCCTGGAGTCCCCTACACCGCCACTTCAGGGTGTTCCTAGAGGTTGACTGTAGCGTCTGAAGTTAGGGAATTTACGGACTTGCAAAGGGGAGCAACCTCCAAGGTCAGTATAAATATTTGCAAACGTCACTCACCAATAGCATCTGCAGGTCCTGAGTCAGCGGGGGTGTTCACACCAGATGAATCCCCACGTATTCTCCCTTGTGTGCTCAGGAACTCTTATGCCCTCCATCATGCCCAGGCGCCAGGAGTCGCCGAGACCCCATTCTGCTTGGCTGTGACTCCCTCCAGGGGACTTACTCCTGCACCTGATGCTCCAGCCACGTGTTCTTTCTGATTGCAAGTGTCAGTTGCATGAAATAGCAAAGAGGTCTGTGCTCACACATGTGAGGGCGGCCCGTGGCTGGGAGGGGAGCCCCGTGGTCACAAACCCTCCTCAGCCTGTCCTCGGCAACCCACCCCGGCCTCTGCCGCCCTTGCTGGCATGGTCACACTGTCCCTCCCTCCCTCGCTCTGTCCTGCTGGTGTCAGTGCATCCTCTGCAGGGCAGCCCCGACGCGCCTGGACCCCAGATCCTACGCTTTCCTCTTGAGTTCTTATAAGAAGGCAGTTATACAAGGCGCAAACCTCGGGACCAGAGCTGTGGTGCAGTGGATTAAAGCCATGGCCTGCAGCACTGGCATCCCATATGGGCAGCAGTTCAAGCCCTGGCTCCTCCACTTCCCATCAGCTCCCTGCTAATGTACCTGGGAAAGCGGTGGAAGATGGCCAAGTACTTGGGCCCTTGCGTTCATGTGAGAGACCCAGAAGAAGCTCCTGGCTCCTGGCCGGCCTGGCTCAGCCCGGTTGCTGAGGCTGTTTGGGGACTGAACCAGTGGATGGAGGACCTCTCTCTCTGTCTCTGGTTCTCTATCTCATTAACTCTGTCTTTCAAATAAATACATAAATCTTTAAAAATTTTTTTCAGAAAAGAAGGAGCAAGTGGGGCCCCTCCCGTGCTCACTCTGCTCTGGATTTGAGATGTGGCCGCTTGCTCCGACAGTCCCCCGCATCAGCAACCCACCATGATGTGACAGAGCTGAGAGGCAGGGCCCCTGTCTGAGCTGAGCCCGTGCCAGTGCCGTGCCCTGAGCCTCCAAAACAGCAAGACAACAAACCTTTTCTCCGTCAGGTACCTGCAACAGGCAGCTCGTTAGAGTGACGCAAAGCTGACTCATCCTCCGACGCCCCCTTGGTCGGGCCCCTTCCCTGCGCTCAGCCAGGTGGCAGCTCTGCACGTCGCCTTCCGCTCCTGCAAACCTCGTCCTGCCCGGCAGCAGCTGCCGTCCTAGTCCTGCCCCTGTCTCCTGACCCGTTCACCGCAGGCTCCCGGCTCTCGCTGCAGCAGGGGCTCCGTCAGCCTCTCCATGACGGACCCTTCTGCCCAGTCAGCATCCATAGCCAGCTGCGAGTCTGTAGCAGGAGGCCCATGCGCTGTGGCCCAAGGAGCATGAAGTAGTCATTGCAGACCACACGGATCTGCCCCAGCTAATTCTTTTTTTTTTTTTTAATTTTTTTTTTGACAGGCAGAATTAGACAGTGAGAGAGACAGAGAGAAAGGTCTTCCTTTTCTGTTGGTTCACCCCCCAAGTGGCTGCTACGGCTGGCACGCTGCACGGATCTGAAGCCAGGAGCCAGGTGCTTCCTCCTGGTCTCCCATGCAGGTGCAGGGCCCAAGCACTTGGGCCATCCTCCACTGCCTTCCCAGGCCACAGCAGAGAGCTGGACTGGAAGAGGAGCAACCAGGACAGAACTGGCGCCCTAACCGGGACTAGAATCCGGCGCCGCAAGGCGGAGGATTAGCCTAGTGAGCCGCGGCGCTGGCCCCCGCCAATTCTTTAGAAACCCCAAATGGTATTATCTGAGCTACTTCACTTGGGTGTTTACTCACATTGTGCCTTATTTTAAGTGAGAGATTATACGGAGAGGTACTATGGTTTCACTGTGTCTACCAGAAGCGTGTGTTGGAAACGCTATCCCCCCAGGGTAGAGCACTGGGAGGTGGCGTGTAACAGGCAGACGTAGGTCCTGCTGGCTCCACCCTCAGGAGTGGAGACATGCCAGGTGGTAGCTCACAGAGGCAGGCACGTGTCCTTCCTGCAGCCTGAGACATTGCACTTCTCACAGCCATTTTTTTTTTTTGAGAAAAGAAATGCATGGGGCCTGCATTATGGCATAGCATATTAAGCCGCCACCTGTGTCACCTGCATCCCATATGGGCACAGTTTGCTCCCCTTCCGATCCAGCTCCCTGCTAATGCGCCTGTAAGAGCAGCAGCAGATGGCCCAAGCATTTGGGCTTCTGCCACCCCTGTGGGAGACCTGAATGAAGCTCCCAGTTCCTGGCTTCAGCCTGATGCAGCCCTGGTGGCTGCAGCCATCTGGAGAGTGAACCAGCAGGTGAACGATGTCTGTGTCCCTGTCTCCCCCTCCCTCTCTCCGTCTGTGACTGCCTTTCAAATACAGAAATCTCAAAAAGAGAGCAACGGGTACTTTTGCAGCGCTCTGGTCTGCAACAGCAGCCCTGGGAAGCCGGTATGTGGAGCCAGGACCAGATACCACCATCTCCCCCCATCTCTATCAGAAACCTTTGCTCAACACAAATCCTTGTGGATCTTGAACATTCTTCATGTTCTCAGAAGCTGGATATTAAAATATGGTTTCTTACGAGCTTACAAAGCTCAGAGCCACATAACAAGAACCTACAGGAATGGGATCTCCCTTAGGTGCTGGTAGGGGAGACCCAGAGCCCAGCGTGGAGGCCCAAGGCACCTGTGGAACACTTTGGCGTCGCACACGCACAGACACAATAAGGCAAATTAGTCTAAATTACAAACCGTAGCTTCTGTGTTCCCCAGGAGCTGAGCGAATGTGCCTGTCTGTCCCATGGTTTCTCATGAGTCACGCAGACCACGAATCTGTAATGTGCAATTGCGGCCTGAGCGCAGCTGCGAGCTCCCAGGGAGCCACTCACGAGGCGAGGCTGCTGTTAGAGTCTCCTGATTAGAAGCTCCAGAACATGGATCCCCTCCTTAGGTGCCGCTTTTGTGGGAAGCCACCCCAGAAACTGCCCGCCAGGCACTTCTGTTCCTGCACAGGCCGTCAGCAGACACAGCTGAAATGATGGAAAGAGGCAGTTATGTGCTTCTAGCAAAATGTAAAAAATAAAAAATTTACAAGTTGGCATTGCATGGCTCTGAGCAAGCAGGAGCCGAAAACATACCGGGCGGCAGTGACTTCTGCAGTCTGAGGCTGACTGTGTGTGCTCTGCAGGAGCGCCAGGAGCCCAGGACCTGGGGCGCCTTCCGGGCCGGCTGAAGTTTGGGTGGAGGGAACTGGGAACAATTGTTGTCCCCTGCCTCGGTGGGACTCCCTGAGGGGTTACCAGGAAGCTGACTCTCTCCTGGGGCAGAGAGTGCATGGTTCTGGGTTGGCTCCAACCTCAGGTAGCCCTGAGCAGTGACTATTCCAAACTCCTGCATTTGGCCAGACAGGGGAGTCCCGGGCAAACATCTGGCCATGTGTACTCATGTACTCCTAGGAGGTTCCAGATAAACCAGGCCTTCCAGGAAGTAGGGGAGAGGAGGGAACAGACCTATTAGAAAAATTGAACATTCTAGAACCCCTACACAGCCAAATATTTTATTGGATAAAAATACACACACAAAGCAAAAAACAAATCTGAACATTTGCATAGGCGTCCATGACCCAAAGGGATAGAAAATTCCCCCTCAAAACAGATACGTGGAAAGCAGCTCACACTGGGCTGCAGGGGAGCGGCGGTGACCAGGACCCAGATAATTAACTTCTCCGTCTAAGTGCCCGAGATGCTGGGGATGGCGGGAAGTTAAAAGAGGGGGCAGCTACTTCCCCGAAAAAGGGAAAGCCCCTCTGCTGTTTTGAGAAGGCAAGCACAGCGTCCAACTCTACAAGGAGATTTGCTTGACAAATTAACTTTGAACTCCACTTCTCAGAAGAGCTTGGTGCACTATCAATTAAAAGGTCACAGGCTCTGGCTATGCCAGTCTGAGGCAAATGTCTCCACTTATAAGACTTTCTCTGTGTTTAGAATATTTGTTTGCCACTGATAAAAGCTGCTTTACAACACAAAGGTCACAGTTTCTGCAATTTATCTTTTAAAAGGAGGCGTGCTGGCTGCCTTTTAAATGAAGTCCTTCAGAATAGCCTATGAAGAAAAGACCTTAAGGGGCCAGTGCTGTGGCTATTGCTTAAAGCTGCCACCTGCAGTGCCGGCATCCCTTGTGGGCACCAGTCCTGGCTGCTCTACTCCTGATCCAGCTCTCTGCTGTGGCCTGGGAAAGCAGTAGAAGATGGCTCCAGTGCTTGGGCCCCTGCACCCATGTGGGAGACCCAGAGGAAACTCCTGGCTCCTGGCTTCAGTTCCACTCAGCTCTGGCTGTTGCAGCTATTTGGGGGAGTGAACCAGCAAATGGAAGATCTCTCTCTCTCTCTCTCTCTCTCTCTCTCTCTCCTTCTCTGTAACTCTGCCTTTCAAATAAATAAATAAATCTTTAAAAAAGACCTCAAAACGGCAATTGATGGAGGACTTAAAGAGGACCCTCCCCCTAAATATCTCGGGAAGAGTCATCTTTGATCATGACCACGAATGTCTGTTTCCATTTTGAACTTGCGTTAGTGAAACAGCAGCTGTTCGCCATGGACCTACTGTGTGCTCTGCACCCTGCCCTGCATCCTCCCAGTCTTCACAGCCACCTCAGGAAGTCGATACTGATTTCCCCCATTCTGCGGAGAAAGCCGTGAGGCTGAGGGACATGGCTTCCTTAGCGCAGGTGCAAGACGACATCAGACTCTTCCACTCCTAGACTCCAGGCACATGAGCACAGAACTGCTCACCGAAGCCTCTGGGATTGTCCCTCTGAGCTGAAGTTGGCACCAGTGCTAGCAGCTTAGCCACCAGGCACTGGGTACCAGCAAATAACATTTTTTTTTTACAGGCAGAGTGGACAGTGAGAGAGAGAGAGAGAGACAGAGAGAAAGGTCTTCCTTTTTGCCGTTGGTTCACCCTCCAATGGCCGCTGCGGCCGGCGCACTACGGCCGGTGCATCATGCTGATCCGAAGCCAGGAGCCAGGTGCTTCTCCTGGTCTCCCATGGGGTGCAGGGCCCAAGCACTTGGGCCATCCTCCACTGCCTTCCTGGGCCAAAACAGAGAGCTGGACTGGAAGAGGGGCAACCGGGACAAAATCCGGCACCCCGACCGGGACTAGAACCCCGGGTGCTGGCGCTGCAGGTGGAGGATTAGCCTAGTGAGCCACGGCACCGGCCAGCAAATAACATTTTTTAAAAGAGTAGAAATGAGTCTTTGGCCTCAAGGAGCTGAAAACACTTTGGAAGATTAAGGATCCCCACTGCTCCCCGAGTCAGTTTCTTTATCAATTGAGTGGATGGCGATATTGGGAGCCAGAGCTGGGAGTATTAGCAAGTGGGTTGAAGACACTAGAGTTGGTTCATAGCTCCTGGTCTGAGCTGTGCAGTCCATCAGAGCTGGACTCCAGCCTTAATTCCAAGCCTCAGTTTTCCCACCTGGAAATCAGGGTGGTATTGCTATGGGAATATGTATCTCAATTTTTATCCCAGGTTTTCCAGAGAGATGCGAATTCCCCGCAGAAGCATAAATCCAGTGCACACGTGTGAGCAGGATCTGTGTAGCAGTGAGCATACCTTCACACACGTGTGCGAGCATCCCCTCCGGGAGAAACACCCACTGTGACTGGGCCACAGAGCTGCCGTGAGGAGAGAGCACGAGAGGAAGCCAGAGAAGGGTTTGAAAGCAAGGCCCGGAAGCCAAAAAGCAAACGGGCACTTCTGAGCGTAACAGTCACGTTACGGGGTGGGTTATTCCAACGGGGTGAAGTCTGGGCGGAGTTTAGTGTGCAAGAGGCCTTCTAGGAGTTTCCGAAGCCTCCCCGGGAAGCTAACTTCCATGTGAACATAATGGCGGCTATTCCTTCTTGGTCCTGGTTGAGACACAGGTGCATGATGGGAAAGTGGACGTGTTGGATTGATAAGTAAGGGGTGGAGTTACAATGCAGGACCATGCAGAAATTATGAAAATACATCTCCCAAATTGCCTGTAGCCACCTCATCATCCACCTATTTCCCCCATCAATAATAATAATAGCAACTTGCTCCAACAATTGTGAGAATTAAATGTGTTAATGCCCAGGAGATGGGAAATTGAAAGCATTAAGCTTTTATTTAATTGTAATAAATACCAGTTGCTGCTATTGCCTGTGTCACTGTTAAAGATTCATCCATGTGGCCCTGTGAATTGAAGATCTTTGGAGTTCATGATGTAAATAAAAACATCCATGCAAAACGGGCATTGGACTCACTCTCAGTCATAACTACTTCAGCAAACATTGGCTGACCACAAGCAAAAAACAAGCCCCTCTGGCCCTGTGAGACAGGTGCTGGCAACCCCAGAACAGAAAGTGGGAGAGGGTTGGCAACACAGGGCAGTGGGTGCTGAGGCCCAGTTCCCTGCCTCACACTTTTACCAAGGGTGCCCGAGGGAATCATCATCTAGCATTTTAAATGTTCCACATTTATTGATTTTATTTGAAAAGCAGAGATAGAGATGTCCCATTCACTGGTTCACTCCCCAAATGCCCACAATAACTGGGGCAGAGCCAGGCCCAAACCAGGAGCTGAGAACTGAAGCTGGGTCTCCCGCGTGGGTGGCAGGGACCCAGGGACCCAGACCATCATGCATTGCCTTGCCAGGTGCATTAACAGGAAGCTGCCCCCAAAGTGGAGCAGCAGGACTCCAACCAGTGCCCTGATATGGGTGCCATCATGGCAGGCAGAGGCTTAACTGGCTGCACCACAACGCTGGCCCACCCCACACTGTATTGTTTTGTCTGGATGGCAGGGACCCCAGTACTTGAACTATCACTGCTGACCCCCAGGAAGTGCGTTGGCAGGAAGCTTGGAGCAAAGAACAGTGTAGAGACGCCAACAGGCACTTCAATGCAGGATGCAAAGATCACTGCCGGACGCTCGCCAGCGAGAGTCCAACGTAGTAAAGACACAATCGCTGCTTACTCGGTTCTCATGGAACTTTATTCATCCAGATGCAAGGCGAAAGAAAAGAAGCCAAGCCCTCCTCCCCCTACACAATCCTATCCCCATTATATACCCAAGGTTCCCCTAGCAGGACGCTCCCAGCCAATGGCAAGTCTGTTCACATGCAGTCCATGCAGGCACAGTCCAATCAAGTCGAAGGGCACACAGTGCCTCAGGTCGAAAGTCCATCTTGCTCCATCGGGGTTGTTTGTGTCTTCAGGACATCCTGTGGTTAGCACTTCCTTGACTTGTTTCGCTCAGCAGCCAGCACTTCCTTAACTTGTTTTGCATAAGCTGTTACAACAGGCCATGCAAACAGCAAAGTGAGGAAGTTCCCACAGGTGGCCAGCCTGCGGTTCCCCACAGATCACCAGCCACAGCTTATCTACAGCAACTCCTACTCACCTGACCTGTGGAATCTGGCCCATTCCACATCATTAATAGTGAGGAGACTAAGACAGCATTAACGATCTTAATATCCAGTGTTTGTTATGAATCCAGCTGAGCTCCATGTGAAAATGATGTTGCTTGCCTTGGGGTCATGCTGATTTCTTCCCAAACTACACTAGCCTGTGACTCAGTTGCAGCACATCTGTGAAATTAGGTCATGCAGTTACTCGGCAGGATTCTGAACAGCACAGTTCCCACTCTAGGGGCGTCTTGGTGGAAGTTCAGGCAGCAAGGCCACCCTGAGACCATGTAGGCCTGTGACCCCCAAGCTGCGACCCCTGGCTTCACAGTCAGGAGGCCAACCAAGGAGGTCAAGATGACCCCATGGCTGCCACTTACAGATACGTCATCACTGGCATTGGACCTCCTGGGCATGGCTATAGCGCCATCAAAGATGTCCAGACTGGCCAGCCCTTAGCTGGATTCCCACTCTATTCCTGCCTTGCAACAGCCAGCATTCACACAATGACAGGTTCTTCCTGTCCCTCCTGTTCTGAGCCAGGTTCTCCAGGCTTCTCTTTAGTTCTGGAGAGTTCTAGAATATTCCTCAGTGCTTCGGTCGACAGAGGGGGCTTCTGCATTCACACTGAGCTTCTGACGGTGGCCTCACCTACAAGAAACCCCCACGCCCCAAGATCAAGAACCAAATGGACATGGTCGTGACCCTGACGGGCTTGTGCCCCCGTGAACAAGGGCCCCCACTGTGGCTCAGGGACCACTTCACATTGTATATGAGCGTCTATGTGACCAATACGTATGCCTCATTCCACAAATGACAGTGAGCGCCTCCTCTATGCTAGTCATCCATCACACTATGGCTTTGGACAAAGGAACAGAGCATGGAATTCACACAGGGCTTAACCGGCAGTTACAAGCTACGCCGTTTTTCACAGAGCCAGCTCTTCACAAGTTGGAAGCTCACTCAAGGACACGGAGGGCTCACTGTAGTTACGAGGCAGCTAGATCCTCTCTCCATGTCTCCCTTCCAACGTCTCAGTTCTCAAAGCACAATTATAATAATTGATCTAAGTGACAAATAGGTGGGGTTAGGCTTTAAAACCAAATTGCAAGAAAACCTCCGAACACAGAGGCCCAAATTTATGAAGCCTTTGATCTTAGCGGTGGTTAAAAAAAAGTTCAACTACCATAAACAACAGTGCCAGCCGGAGATTACTCAGAAATTTATGTTGTTCTTTGAAGAAATTAATGCTCCTAATATATCCTACCCCGTCCTAGGCATTCATCAGATTTCCGGACCCATTGGAAATTTCCTTCAGTTGCATGAAACTCGTTTTTATAGAGAGTGAACAGCACAACCAACGCTGTTCCACTGGCTGCAGCGGACTCAGCATCCTGCTCCCCTCCCCCAAGCTCCCCGGTCGGAGTCCTCACCCCGAAGGAACAGTATTTGAAGGGAGAGCTTTGGGAGGTGACCAGGTCACGGAGGTAGAGCCCTCATGGAGGGAATCCATGCCCCAGGAGTCAGGCTCAGATCCTTGCCCCCACCTCCACCACTGCCGTGTAAGGACACAGAGGGAAGGTACCGTCCCTGAGGTAGGAAACAGCCCCTCAGCACCCACCAAATATGCCCTCTGACCCCTTCTCCAGATGTGAAAAATGCCTGCTGTTGGGGCCGGTGCTGTGGCTCAGTGGGTTAACGCCCTGGCCTGAAGCGCCGGCATCCCATATGGGCACCAGTTCAAGACCCAGCTGCTTCACTTCCTATCCAGCTCTCTGCTGTGGCCTGGGAAAGCAGTGGAGGATGGCCCAAGTGCTTGGGCCCCTGCAGCCACGTGGGAGACCTGGAAGAAGCTCCTGACTCCTGGCTTTGGCTCAGCACAGCTCCAGCTGTTGTGGCCAACTGGGGAGTGAACCAGTGGATGGAAGACCTCTCTCTCTCTCTCTCTCTCTCTCTCTCTCTCTTTCTCTCTTTCTCTCTCCCCTCTCTCTCTTTCTGCCTCTCCTCTCTTTGAGTAGCTCTGACTTTCAAATAAATAAATAAATCTTTAAAAAATGCCTACTGTTTATAAGCCCCTCTGTGTGATAGTTTGCTGTAACAGCCACGCTGACGGAGACTCAGGTGAAAACAAGAGGAATGAGAGGCAGACGGTGGGGGCCGGCGGAGTCTCTGGCCCCTGTGCCGGTAGCTCCTGTGCAGTCTCGTCACCGCATGGCATCGTGGATAATAACCTTGGGGCTTCATCCCCAGTGACCCTTCCCGGGCCCAGCCGTGCTCGTCCCGTGTCCAGCGGCAGCTGTGACATCACAGGATCCCTTCCTGAAGAAGGAGCGACATGGAGACCCAGGGCATCCGTGCACAGCTTTTGAGTTCACAAATAACCTTTGAGTCTCACCGAAGAAGCCATGGTTCTAAAGTGCCAGAGGAAATGCATTTTATGCCCCAGATAGTAGATCTGGGCCAAAGTGAGACTCAGGTTTGCAGTCCCCTGGAAAACTTAGATATCCCCATCTGGGTGATGGAGAACAATAAAGGGAGCCCACCAGTCAGGACCAGTGTCAGGACACTGCCCGGGCTGGTCCCAGGGCCCTGCAGGGAGAGGTGTGCTGGGTAATCTTGTGTGTTGGCTTGCTGGGCCGAGGTACCCAGAGGCATGAGCAAACACCAGCTTAGCTGTCACTGTGATGGTGTTTGGTAGATGTGATGAACATTAAAACAGCAAACTTGGAGTAGACCAGATGGCCCTCCGAAGGCATTGGGTCTTGCAGAATCAGTTGAATGGATTCTCAGGGATTCTCAGGAATTCCTGCTGGAATTCCCAGCCTGCTGCCCCACAGGACACAAACCCAGACCATCACATCAACGCTCACCTGAATTTTTGGCCTACCATCTGCCCTGTGAATTTTACACTTGCTAGCCTGCACAATACCACAAGCCAATTCCTTAACACAAATTCCTCTTAAACTTCAGTTATCTACGTATTCAGACGTAGACACAAAGAGGTGGAGACCAGATCTGCAGACACACATGCACACATAGACGTGGATACACAGGCATCGTGTTTTCCGTTGGTGCCGTGTCTTGGAAGTACACTGATAGAAGACAGAAATGGCAGGTGCCGCCCACCCCCGGAGGTGGTTGGTGTTCCAAGAGCAGGGGTGACTTGTGCCTGCCTTCCAGACAGGACCAACCCTGCAGCTTTGTGTCCCTGAGAAGCAGGACGCAGAGAGTGGAGGGGCACGCTGGGCCAGCCCACACGGGTCCCTAGGGAATGCCCCTTCCTCGTTTAGAGTCTTCAGCAGATGCGGAAGTAAAGGACAGGAGATCCGAGAGCTCCAGTTCAGGTCAAAGCAGATGTGGACAGCTCTGGGTAAACCGCGGAGCCCGACTAACCAGAGCGTGGATGTCCAGGAAGCTGGCAAGAATGGGACCCTGACACCTGCCCGGTTTCGAATGTGTCCCCAGAAATTCCACGTGGTGGAAACTTGATCTGCAAGTTCACGCGGTGGAGCCTCTGGGAGGTGATGAGGATTAGACGAGGCCGTGAGGGCAGAGTCCATGGTGCGTGCGGTCAGTGATTCTACAAGAGGAGAGCAGGCAAGAATGTGGCACAGGGGGCGTGGCTCACTAGGCTAATCCTCCGCCTGCGGCACCAGCACACCGGGTTCTAGTCCCGGTCGGGGCTCCGGATTCTGTCCTGGTTGTTCCTCTTCCAGGCCAGCTCTCTGCTGTGGCCCGGGAGTGCAGTGGAGGATGGCCCAGGTGCTTGGGCCCTGCACCCGCATGGGAGACCAGGAGAAGCACCTGGCTCCTGCCTTCGGATCAGTGCGGTGCGCTGGCTGCAGCGCGCCGGCCGTGCCTGCCATTGGAAGGTGAACCAACGGCAAAGGAGACCTTTCTCTCTGTCTCTCTCTCTCTCACTGTCCACTCTGCCTGTCAAAAATAAAATGAAATAAAATAAAATGAAATGAAATAAAATAAAATAAAATAAAGAATGTGGCACAGGGGGCGTGGCTGCTGCTTGCACAGTGCAAAGCTGGCACCCACACAGGAGCACCTTTTCCAGTCTCGGCCACTCCACTTCCGGTCCAGCCTTCCCACTAACGCACCCAGGAAGGCAGGAGAAGATGGAATAAGTGCTTGGAGCCCTGCCACCGCGGGGGACACCCAGGTGGAGTTCTAGGCTCTTGGCTTCGACTTGGCCTAGTCCTGGCTGTAGCAACCATTTGGAGAGTGAACCGGCCGCTGGAAGATCTCATTCATCTCTGCCTCTTTCTCTCCCTGTCACTCTTGTTAGTAAATGTTAGTCTTATCTATGGTGTGATCTACACCCTGACACCATCCTAGGCTCTAGTCCCAGCCGCCATTGCTGGAAGCCAGGTGACCCCATGGCAGAACCACAGGTGTCAGCTCCACCCCCACCCTAATGGGATTCCTGCTCCTACTTTCCTGCTGCCCCTGGCAAAGGTTTCAGAGGACCTGTTCCTGACACGTGGCTCTCTTTCTCTCTGTCTCCTGATCTCTCTCTCTCTTTCTCTCTCTCTCCCTCTTTCTGTCTCTCTCTCTGTCTCTTTGTCTCTCTGTCTCTCTCTCTTGATCTCTCTTACACTCTCCATCATCTCCCTCTTTTCGTTCTTCACCCCTTCCCTCCAGTCTGTCGTGTTCCCCCAATAAACCCTTTCCCTTACTCCAGTGTTTGGTGTGTTTTGTGGCGGCTTTACAACTCTGCCTTTGAAAAACAGAAATAATATTTTATAAAATGTAAAGAGGAAGAGAGACTCCAGCTAGCACAATTCCTGTGTCACTACGGGACACCTTCTGCCATGCAACGAGGAGGCCAGGGGGCCCTGCCCAGACGCCGGCCACACCTGAACATTTGTGGGACTACCAGGAGGCTAGGAGGAGACCGTGGACTCCCTGAGAAGACCCAGCACTGGCGGTGCTTGTGCCTAATCACCGAGGGCTGTTTCGCCCACAGACGGGGGCTCAGGTACGGACATGAAAATGAGTTCCCTTGGTGGATGTTTGAGAGTCCTCTTCCTCTCCAGCACTGAGAGGGCAGAGTGCACATCTTCACCCAGGAAAGACATAACTTTTTCGTCTTTGTGCCTTTGGAATCTGGGGTTCATAAGTCCGCAGGGATCTCTCCAAGGCTGCATCATGGCTTGAAAGTTTTCTATTCTGAGTTTTGACAGTGATGTCAACATTAAAAGTATATAGAATCAGCCAAGGTGCCCACGGTTCACTGAATAAAGAAAACGGTAAATATATATAATGGAATGTTGTTCAGCTGTTGGAAAAATGAAATCCTGGCGTCTGTAGCAACATGGACGGAACAGGAGTCATCAGGGCAAGTGAAATAAGCCAGACACAGAAAGACAAATGTCCCGCATTCTCCCTCATCTGTGAGAGCCGAAAAAGGACACAGATAACCCTCCATCTGAACACAGAATGCTGATTGCCAGAGGCTGAGGGTGGGAGGGGTAGAAGGGGTTTGGCTCCCTAATTGTAACAAATGTGCCCCTAACAGGGGGAGCTGCCTGAGGGGCTACAGGAGTTCTTTGTACTCTTCACAATCTTTGTTTTATAAATTTCAAACTATCCTGAAATAATTTTTTTACCCATAAGCATACTCCGAATGCCGTTTGTCTCTGGATTTCTGACGTGCTTAGACCAGGTGATCACCAAAAATGACATTTAACCGAGAGAAATTAAATCTGCTGGAAAATTTTTCCTGGCTAGTCTCTAGAAACATTTGTGTTGTAAGCGAAAAAACAAAAATAGAAACCAAACCAAACCAAATTCTTGCAGTGAGGAGGGTGAAAGACTTGGGTCAAAGACCAAAGACGTGGCCTCATTCCAGCTCGCCCTTAGCGCCTGGGATGTTACCAGAAGCACCCTGTGTGTGCTGCAGTCCTGAAGCCATACCAGACACTGCCGTGCCGCCCAGCACCACTGCTCTGCCCTGAATACAATGTGGCCCCCAGACTTAGGCAGGAGTCTTGCGGCACTGAAGGTGGACCTTAACCCAGTCATGGTGCTTGGGGGAGGGCCTTGGGGCAGGGCTTGGATTGGATTGGGCCATTAGGGTGCAACATGTGGGACTGCATCCTGGTGGCTATACAAGCAAACAGAGAGACCACACAGACACAGACAGACACGCGTGTGCCTGTGGTGCTCTGTGCTGCCTCGGGCCCCTGCCTGCAGGCAAAGCATCACCACACAGAACCTGAAGCCCTGGCAGCCTCACAGTAAGCCGCTCCTCTTCATGAAGTAGCCTGCTCGGGTGTCTCATTATGGTAGAGAGACGCTGACCAAGAGCTGTAGAATAGAATGTTCTGGAAGTCATGAGGTCTGCAGTGTGTGTGGGGGGGGGGGGATGGGGGGATGTTGAAAAGGAAAATGAAATGAGATGTCTGGCATTCGGACTGTACCCAGGGCAGGCCAATCTTTCCCGTTTAAAGACAAAGGTCACCTGTTTTCCCTGCGGAGGACAACACATCAGTGATAGCTGGGATTGATATTTTGGAAAAGACAATTCATTAACTTTGGAGTCCAGAGGAGAATGAGCTCAGGACAGCTGGTGAGGGTGGAGGGCGTGGAGGGAATGTATTCTCTCTCTCTTCTCCATAAAGAGATTGATAACTTTCTTACAAGGGATGTTGATTCTGGCTCGTGGCCCGGGGCACTGAGCACGCCGTAGCCCCTGGGGAGCGAGATGATTATTCTATCAAACGGAGCGCAAAGCCAATCAACAATATGTCATCAAAATAAAAATGCCGCTACTAGATATAATTTAGCTCCCCAACGATATGCTTGTGCGGCAAACACAGAAAACCTCATCTAAAATGTGTGCAAGGTTCCTAGCCTGAGGCAGGAAAGAGACCTGCCATTTAGGGCAAAACAAGTCTTTAAGAGGTCATTCAGGAAAGGTGTTGAGTGTGTTCTCCCCACACCCACATTCTAGAACATTCTAGCTTTTGCTAATAGAGTGGCAGCCACTGCCTTCCTACAAGATGTTTAAACACACTTTCAAAACACGGTGTGAATAAGGATAATGAGGCTAAGACAGGATTACAGCACCAAGTGAGCCTGGTCCCTCAAACAGCTCACCTGGCGTCCCCAGGAGCCCTTTCAGCGACGCTGCGATAGATAGAGCTGTTTGGGCATGAACTTGACTGTGAACGATCCAAGAACGGCAGCTTCATGGCACTAACTGGCAGAGAAGACCCAGGCTGACCCCCTGACCCCACTGCTCACTACTCTGAAGGGCGCGGGACCATTTCGGGAGCTCCAACCCTCCTGCAACAAGCGAGGAGACACCAGCAGGGAGAAGACGCGCCTGCCTTTGAGGGAGCGCCTGGTTGGTGATTCTGTGCCGCGAGCCCAGCTCATGGCACGTGTGAAGCCAGCGCTCACTCTTCTGAACGTGCTGCTCCAGGCTGGGGGTGTGCTTGCGACCATGGGTGACTATGTTGTAACATGCTGACTTATTTGCATTATACTTTTTGCTTGCTGTCTGAGCCCAGTTTTGCTGTTATGATTCAGTACCTGAGACTGGCTAACTGTGAAGAATGGACGCTTACGTCCAGAGTCCTGGAGCCTCAGAGGTCTGAGACCGCAGCGCCAGCATCCCGCCTTCTTCCTGCCTCATTACATGGCTAAAGGCACCTCAATCAGAGTGGGCAAAGAGAGGAGGAGAGGGGAAAAAAGAGGTGACCTCAATCTCACATAACAAGCCTCCTTCCTCGGAGACAACCCCGCTCTCATCAGGATAAACCACCTCACAGTCCCAAACCCCTTCTCGTGAGAATAGGCTTGATCAATCCATTCCTGAAAGCAGAACCCTCCTGGATTCAGCACCATTTAAAGGCCCCACCTCTTAACAACACTGTGGCAAAGGTTCAAAAGGAGTAGACTTCCAAGCCTTGGAAAAACATACTGGCAGTTATATATTACAATTACAAATTTCCGCCATTATGAAAAGGTATGCATTCATTCTGGTTGTGCAAGATGCCTCTGAAAGTCACTGGTTGGAGTTTTCTTAGCAAATGCTATAGGATATTATCAGCCTCCCAGCTGGGTAAAAGAATAGAGGTGACGGAAATAAGAATTCCAAACCAAAATGTTGCACTCAGAGTAATAACAAGCCATTCATGTCCAGACATCTGAGCGCTAGAATCCTGGTTGGTTGCCTAAAGGAGGGTAAGAGACTAAATTCGAGGGTTCCCAAGCAGAAGTAGATGTTGCAACAGGGATTCACGTCTGATAACAGAGCAAGTAGAGAAAGATGTGCCGGACAAGGCTACATCAAAGGAAGTGCCACAGACCAGAGGGAGAGCTTCTAGCAGTAACACAGCTGGACATCTGGACAGAGGAGCACTGGGCAGAAGACCCCGGGTTTTGTCAGCCAGCAGTCACGTAGGGACCCAAGAGAAAGCTTTCAGAAGCCAAGGTGAGAAGGTACACAAGTGGGCAACCAGGAGACAGAGACAACCCACGCCTTGGAGGGGGTGGGGGAAGATCTTAAGGACGTGTCAGGATTTTTGTTTAAATTACTCGAAGAGGCTGGCGCTGCGGCTCACTTGGCTAATCTTCCACAGACGGCACCAGCACTCTGGGTTCTAGTCCTGTTTGGGGTGCCGGTTCTGTCCTGGTTGCTCCTCTTCCAGTCCAGCTCTCTGCTGTGGCCCGGGAGTGCAGTGGAGGATGGCCCAGGTCCTTGGGCCCTGCACCCCATGGGAGACCAGGAGAAGCACCTGGCTCCTGGCTTTGGATCAGCGCGGTGCACCGGCCGTAGTGGTCATTTAGGGGGTGAACCAACAGAAGGAAGACCTTTCTCTCTGTTTCTCTCTCTCACTGTCTAACTCTGCCCGTCAAAAATAAACAAATAAATAAATAAATAAGTAAATTACTCGAAGAAACAAAAACAGGAATGTTTGCCGGCTAACAGGAAAGAACGGGGAGAAAGAGTCAAAGGAAACAGCACGTGCTTTACGGGCTGGACCGCAAAGGACTCAGACACAGACAAAGCACAGAGATGGTCCCTCAAAAGGCGAGAGGGGTGGACTTCCGCTCCAGGGCGGGATGCGGGGGCCGAGTGTGGCAACTGCAGCCACGCGGGGGAATGACAGCCTTCCGCGTCTGGTGACATGACAGCGATGGGGGAAGCACGCTGAATGAAGCAACAGGGCGTCTGTTCCCCCAGGGGATGGTTCTCTTCTGGGTGGGAAGCAGAAGCCAAGGCAGGCAGACGGGTTCTGTGGGAGAATGGACAGAGCCTCCGGGAGCAGACGCGGCTGCTGTGGCAAACTGAAGTCAGACGGCTGCTCCTGCCTCGCAGGCAGAGTCCCTTGGGTGGTGCTAAGGTCCAGAGAAGAGCCAGGAGTGGCTGTCTGCAAGGAGCTGGAAGTGGAGACTGTTCTTCGAGGGAAAGAGACACTTCTCGTCTGCTGGTTTGCTCCCCGAATGCCACTTCAGCCAGAGCTGAGCCAGGGCCAAAGCCAGGAAGGAGCCAGGAACCCAACCCAGATCTCCAACGTGGGTGGCAGGGGATCCACTGCTACAGCCTCACTGCTGCCTTCCCGAATCTGCACACCAGCAAGCTGGGGTCAGGAGCCAGGCTTGGGTACTGAAGCCAAGTACTCCAGGACGGATACAGGCACCTTAATTCGTGTGTTAACCACCCAACGCCCAAGCCAGAAATGAGGGTGTCTGGTGCCACAAAAATGTCCAAAACCTCTAAAACCAGCAGCTTCTCTCTCCCCTGGACCTGAGGCAGAACCCACACCCCCGGTCTGTCAACTGTGCTCCATCTCCTGTCCGAATTGCTGCCTCAAGTTGAAGCGTGAAGTGCTGGTGGGGTTTCAGTTGAATTCTAGTCTATAAGAGAAGTTCATTCGCGAAGCTCCCTTGCCCACATGAAACAGCCTTTGCGAACATCTATTCAAACTGTTGACAATAAGAATATAGCAGTAACATTTTTAAAAAGTCATTCCATTATGAATGCCTGCCTGCTCTGTTTCTGAGCCCGTGCTAAAGATAACAAACATACTCACAGAATCGGAGCTTCCGAAAGCCTCCACCTGGCTTTTGAAATTCAATGCGGAAAACATCAGGTCAGCACATTTCAAAAACAGAAGCAAGAAAGAACACCCAACTTCCCTTAACTGCTCAGCTTATCCATAAAACATCAACAGTGTCGGAAGCACATGTTAGACACCTCAGAGAAAACCTGAGTGGGAAAACGCAACAAGGGCATCTCTGTGAGGCCAGAGAGCCCATTGCCTCTCCTCCTCACGTGGCTTAACAGTTGAAAATGCTGTGCACGAGGGGGTCTTCCAAAAAAATGACCATGGAAAATATGAGGTATGAAAGAAGGACTTCAACAGTGTCTGGCATCAAAATAAACACATATTTTAATTCCATTTGTCCACAAACTTTTTGAAGCACCCTTGTATTTGCCTGATGGTGAGCTACACCTTGTGGGCTGAATTACCTGATAGGTGTGTGGTTGTGCGTCTCTTGCAGTGTGAGTTAACAGAAAGTACTTCACACACCCCTCAGAACTGAGCTACAGGGGCAGGCACTGTGATGTAGCAGTTAAATGACCACCTTCAGGGCCAGCATCCCATATGGACACCAGTTCGAGTCCCAGGAGCTCCACTTCCTATCCAGCTCTATGCTGTGGCCTGGGAAAGCAGCAGAAGATGGCCAAGTCCTTGGACCCCTGTACCCATGTAGGAGACCCAGAAGAAGCTCCAGGCTCCTGGCTTTGGATCAGGCCAGCTCTAGCCATTGCAGCCATTTGGGGAGTGAACAGCGGGTGGAAGACTGCTCCCCCCGACCTCTGTCTCTATGTAACTCTGCCTTTCAAATAAATAAATAAATCTTTAAATAAAAACTGGGCTCCGTAATTTAACCAAACATAGATTGGAAATGCCTTCATCTCTAATAAACTTAACTGATAATCTCAGAAGTGCCACTTATTTTCATAAAATTTAGTTTCTTTCCTTTAAGGGCAGAATCTGCACTTAAAATCAAGAGTTGGCAGCTTGCATGCATTTTAAAAATGCTATTTATTTTGTTTTTATTCTTCCATAACTTTCCAAGGTCAGAATTGTCAAAAAATGATTTTGCAGTTTTTATTTAGAGTATTAAAACTAAACAGAAACTAAGTTTTCATAAGTTTGATTTCATTTACGTGACATTGGCTGGAGCTTCCAAATTTTAAAGATATAAACTTCCAGAAATATTTCATTAGAGAAATAACAAAGATTTATATCAGAAAGTTTACATCAGCAAGAAGTCTGACCACCCTTAGGTATACTGTTCTGGTGAAAGGTTTTTTGGTGGAGTTGAAATGGGGGAGATTTTACAAAATCTACTTGGAATTAATAAATCCAATTGGAACATGCAACAAAACAACATCAATTTTCCCTAATTGTGCACCAAAATAGTTGAAGTTAACATTTTTGGCATTTGAAGTCATAATTTCCCATTGATGTTTTTTGTAGTCTTCCCTTTTAGCTCTTCTTTTTTTTCTAGTTTAGAACCTTTGCATAGCGATACTTCAACAGCATTCAGAAGCCGTCATTCTCTCTTCTCCATCCTGCAGACTCCTGGTCAAACTAGTAAGTAAATTCCAAAGAGACCACGCCCTGAGTGATGGCCAGCAAAGCACTTTCTGCATTGGCCCTGCTAGCTGAGAGCATCAACCCGCCACAGCACGTCAGCTTCCTAACCATCCCCTTGCCGTGGGACAAGCTCTCCGAGCCTGTCATGACATGCCGTTGCTTCTTGACAGCTTGCTTCTACTTTTAGCTGTAAGCACCTTAACTTTTCCATAAGATCCTCCTCCATCCACCCTCCTCTAAGTGTTGGATCTTTGTCTTGACATTTTAGAAACTGGGTTAAACTCCCCCTCTTCAAATCCACAAATTTAACACAATTCCTCTTGATCGTTCTCTCAGCCAGTCATGTTCAAGAGCCATTCACGAGAGCCCAGAAGTCCAGGAGTGAGAAGTAAAGAAACAGAACAAAGACGGCGGGCGCGTCTTCCGTGGTGAGAAGTTCGCAACACAGGTACTAGAGCGTGGGATGCACCATTCACGTGACATTTTTATGCTACAACATCAGGTTCAAAACATTTTCGAGAGCTTTAACCTCACCACATTGTGGGCTGGGCATGACACTTAACCCAAGCTGAACTCCTCTGTGGCCACAGAATCCAATTACGATGGTCCCTGCCAAAGCTGAGTTTCAAGGTGGGTTCTCTGTGACATGCAAGCAGCCCCTCAATACTATTTCTCCTACAGAGCACTGGGTTCTGCCACCTCCCCTGGGCTGCGATCCTGCAGCAGCCACTGGGTATCTGAAGGACCCCAGGTGCTGCCTTTGCCCTGACTCCACCCCTCTCCCAGGTGTGGGGCTCCCAGGTGCTGGGTTTGCCCTGACTCCACCCCCCTCCCAGGTGTGGGGCTCCCAGGTGCTGCCTTTGCCCTGACTCCACCCCCCTCCCAGGTGTGGGGCTCCCAGGTGCTGCCTTTGCCCTGACTCCACCCCCCTCCCCCAGGTGTGGGGCTCGAATCCTCTCTCTTCACATCCTAAAGCACTCAGCCAGATATTTAAAAATTTTTTATTAATTGTCCATTTTTTTTGGCTACACTGTGACGTTTCAGTACACGTATATGATGCATTCTGATCAAAACAGGGTCACCCACATTTCTCCTTCTTGGACATTCCTTTATGGGGAGAGGGTTGGAGTTTGTCTCTTCTGTTTGTTCACACACTATCGACTAGGTCGTTGGGAACTATAGTTACCCTTCTAGGCTGCGTAACACTAGAAAATCATTCCTTGGTCTCACTCCGATTTGGTATACATTAACCAAACACCCGCCACTCCCCAACCCCTTGTAGCCTCTAGGAATCCTCATTCTGTGTTCAGACTGAAGGTTTTTTGGTTTGGTTTGGTTTTCGAAGGGGAAGATGCAGTATTTGTCTCTGCACCTGGCTTATTTCACTTAGCACGATGTCCTCCAGTTCTATCCATCTTGCCACAAATGACAGGATTTCATTCTGGTTATGGCAGAATAGTATTGCACTCTCTGTATATGCCGTGTTTTCTTTATCCATTCATCTGAGATCCTCCAGGGGCTTCGTTCAATCCAAAATTAAACCAGAAGTTCTGCATTCAGATCTGGTAGTAAGTGTTCAGAAACAGTGGGGAACTGCGACCAAGTCTTGCCAGGTAAGAACCTGACATCCGGGTGTTTTGAAAGTAAGGAGAAGGGAGGTGGCTTGGCTTGGCTTTCCCTTGTAGGAGCTCCTGCCCTTGCAGCAACAGGGATGAACCTGGAAGACACTAAGCCAAGTGACATAAGCTCCACAGAGAAGGGGCAGTGCTAATGGTGCCGTCTCTGAAGAATCCACAAAAGGAGATATGAAAACACAGAAACAGACAGTAGCACAGTGATTCCCGGTGGCGGGGTCCACCAGGCTCCCAGAGCACAGAGGTGAAGGTAATTGGGACAGATACAGACGACCTGGTGCCTTGTTCACCAGAAGACAGCTCAGAGAGTAGACATGCAACACTCTCACTGCCAACAAAGAAGCCATGAACAGCAGCTATGAGCTGAGGCCAAGGGTAGCTTCCACAACTGTAACCGTGACGTCACAGTGTACTTGTGCATCGAAGTGCTGTGTTGTAAGTATATACCATAGAAATGAGAAAAGTACAGGAACATGCACGTATCTGATAGCTGATGGACAACTTGTAACACAAGAAGAGAAAGTAAGCTCTGTCATAGGATGTGCTGGGCAACCTGAACAAGACAATCCACACAGTGGAACACTCAGAGAACTGTCCGGAAGTTAAACGTCAAGAGAAAACCATGACCCAAACCCCAGCGAGAGTGTGGGAGCTGGAAGCCCCTCTGACGGAGCCAACGGGGGCCGAGTACACCCATCCCTGGTTTCCAGGATGGAGCTGGCCCAAGGTGGTTCCGACATCTGCTGTCGTTGGAGCTTTCCACAGGTACCTTGCCCGTCCTCAACCATTTCAGCCACAGGTTCTGGGGGTGACGTGGAGATGGCAGGATGGGTCTAGGTGTGGCCCAGCCTCTCCCTCGGGGACCTGCCTCTGTGGTTCTAACTTGTGCAGGGGCCAGCACCTTCTCAGAGCACGGAGAGCCAACAACACCTGACTGTAGGATTGTGGGACTGTCCCGGGGTGCAGGAGGCGTGGCTAACCCTCCCCGGGTATCTCCCCCTGGTCCATGGTGTCTCCAGGGCTCTCCAACAGGCTGCTGGTTCCTCCATAAAGGTGGCGCATGCACTGTAAGAGATTCTCTAGTCACATCATTGGCTGCCTGATGACCTGCCCCGGGTAATCTCCGGTGCTTTTCCTACAGCCGATTCGCTGTGCTCTGCTGGGCTCGCGCCTGCTCTTTCTGGGGAGTCTTCTTTTTTTTATTTTTTTATTTTTTTGACAGGCAGAGTGGACAGTGAGAGAGAGAGAGAGAGAGAGAGAGAGAGAGAGAAAGGTCTTCCTTTTGCCGTTGGTTCACCCTCCAATGGCCGCCGCGGCCGCCACGCGGCGGCCAGCGCACCGCGCTGATCTGATGGCAGGAGCCAGGAGCCAGGTGCTTTTCCTGGTCTCCCATGGGGTGCAGGGCCCAAGCACCTGGGCCATCCTCCACTGCACTCCCTGGCCACAGCAGAGAGCTGGCCTGGAAGAGGGGCAACCGGGACAGAATCCAGCGCCCCGACCGGGACTAGAACCCGGTGTACCGGCGCCGCTAGGCAGAGGATTAGCCTAGTGAGCCGCGGCGCCGGCCTCTGGGGAGCCTTCTAATAGACTCGTCCGAGGACTGGTGAGTCTGTGTGGAGGCACACAGTGTCTCTTTGCAATGTATCACTTTTGATAGGCTCGGGAGGCGGGGATTACCTCTGTGTACCTCTGGGATGGTGGTGGTTAGGGCACTGGGTCAGTCCCCGCTGTAGCCGTTGCGTTTGTCTTTCTTGGTGCTGAACAAAGCTGAGTCTTCTCTCTTGGCTCTGGTGAGGAAGTCCCGCGTGGAGGCTGCAGGGGAGAACCCGCTCCTTGGCCCCCAGCTTCTGGCTGTAGCCTGCACACCTTTGTCTGTGAGCGCCCGCCTCTGTGGGCACCCGGCTCCCCTCTTCTGTCTGTACAATCTGCCTCTGCCTCCTTCGTCCTTTTGTGTTTCGAAAATGGGTAATGTGCCAATAGGCACTGGAGATTTCTCCACACAACCTTCTAAAAGTTTGTCTCAGTAAATAATCATAAACAGGCATTTACATTCAGACACCAGAATGGTCAGGTCAGTATTCATTCTCACGCTCAAAACGTCTGATTATCTGAATATTTATGGAGAGTAAGAGAAACGAAACTCCAGCTCACTGACCGAATCTGATCTACACCTGTTTCCAGCCAGCCTGCAAGTTAAGAATAGTTTCTACATTTTCAATTTATTTTTAGATCTTTGGGTTTTTTAGGTTTTAGCAGATTCAATGTAGTTTATAGATACAATTCTGAGAAGATAATGCATTCCCATCCTCCTTCCCACCTTTTCGTTCTTTCCTTCGTTTATGAGATCATCTGTTTGTAACTTACTTTATAGTCAAGGATTAATGCTGCTCCAAATAAAACACGTTTATCAAGGGGCTGGTGCCGTGGTGCAGTAGGTTAATCCCCAGTCTACAGTGCCGGCCTCCCATGTGGGCGCCAGTTCTAGTCCTGGCTGCTTCTCTTCCAGTCCAGCTCTCTGCTGTGGCCTGGGGAAGCAGTGGAGGATGGCCCAAATGCCTGGGCCCCTGCATGCGCGTGGGAGACCAGGAGGAAGCACCTGGCTCCTGGCTTTGGATCGGCACAGCGTGCCGGCCGTAGCGGCCATTTGGGGAGTGAACCAGCGGAAGGAAGGCCTTTCTCTCCCTCTCTCCCTCTCTCTGTCTGGAATTCTACCTCTCAAATAAATAAACAAAATCTTTAAAAAAAAGTTTATCAAATGAAAAGCAGAAGACACTACTTTAGCAGGAATGCAGACAAAGGTTACAAACAATAATCAAATGCAAAGGTGACCATTTCATCCATATACAGTAAATGTTAAAGTAATCACAGGGGCTGGTGCTGTGGCGTAGCAGGTAAAGCCACCGCCTGCAGTGCCAGCATCTCATATGGGCGCCAGTTCGAGTCCCGGCTGCTCCACTTCCCATCCAGCTCTCTGCTGTGGCCTGGGAAAGCAGTGGAGGATGACCCAAGTCCTTGGGCCCCTGCACCCATGTGGGAGACCCAGATGGACTTCCAGGTTCCTGGCTTCGGCCTGGACTAGCCCCCTCCTTTGAGGCGATTTCGGGAATGAACTGGTGGATGGGAAAACTCTCTTTCCCTGCTTTTCAAATAAATAAAGAAATCTTTATAAAAAAAGAAATCAGTATCTTAACAAGCTCTCCGGTGGTTCTAACGTGCACTACAATTTGAGAACTATTGGAACAGGATTTGAGTCTTGGCCAACAAAGGAATGAAAGAACCAAGACAGAAAGAGAAACTCTGGAACCGTGGCTCCCGGCTCTGACAGCACATTGGCACCACATGGAAAGCTCTGTGAGACCCCTGACGCCCGAGCCCCGTAATTGCTCTGGGCGGAGCACACACAATGGTGCCTTTGGAAGCCCCCCAGCCAAACAGCATGTGAGCCAGCACCCAAGACTCCATCTGGGGGCAGCGTAATGAGTAGGTGCGAAATGCATCCCGCAGGAGAGGCTGACCTGTCCCTTTGTGCTCCAAGTCACAAAATAAACACGGGACTTTGATTTGGAAATAAAAAAAAAAAAGAAAAAGAAAGGCCATTTTTCTTTGGTCCACAGCAACAGATGTAATTTCAGGTAATTTGGGAAACTGAACTATGTGAATAGCTTAGCGATAATAGAAGACCCCAAACTAAGATAACATAAAGCAAAGATTTCACATGGAAAGGGGTGGAGCCACTATATTGTTCCTGAGGTCAGAGGTCACTTTCTGCACTTGGCAATGGGAGCCCACCTAGAAACCGCAGCGGAGCTGACGGGCCCCAGGCCTCACCTGTGTGTGTACAGCAGGGCCCCTTGTTTCCACGTGCATCTTTGTTTCGCCCACTGCCTCTGCTGTGTGGGGATTTAATTTGCAGAAGTGACCGTGTCACGATTCAGAGAGACCAGGGCTATTAAAAAAGCTTTGTCATGCACAGTTCCCAAGAGAAGACAGCAGATCTGGCCACGCAGGGCCACACAGGGAAGGTACTAGGGCCCCTTGGGGGGCATGGCCAGGAGGAGAGCGGGAGAAGCACGGCTGTGAGTCCACAGGCAGAGTGAGGGCCTAGGGCAGGCAACTTGGGGCCACCTTGCAGTAGGATGGCCAGAATCACTTCAGCAGGCACTGAGCTATCATAACAGGGGTGTCTGGTTCTCTAGAACCTGCCCCGGGGTGATTTGGGGCAGCAGAAACCGTGGGTGATGCATGAGGGTTGAATACAGGAAGCAGCTGGGGGTATCTGCCTGGGATTGGTTGCCTTCCTAGGAAAGGCGTGTTGTGGGCAGGTGTTTGTTCTGTCGAGAACACGATATCAGAGCACAAGAAAATAAGGAGACTTGAAGTGTGGTGAACACACTGCCCCGTGTGAAATCAGAAGCTCTCTCCCTCCCTCAGGGGTGCCTGGTGCAGAGCCTGACTGAACCCAGAAAGCTCACTGTGCAGCTCTGGGCCCAAAAGAGTAGAAGTGCTGGGAACAAAGAAGAGGATCCGGCAGAGGGGAAAGAGTGAGCGCAGAGCCGGAAGTGAGCTCCCATTTGTCAGCCAGTGGGAGGAAGGGGAGGGCCCAGTGCAGGAGAAAGAAGCCGGCAGGGAGAAGCAGCAGGGACAAGAGGGTGAAGGAGAGACTGCTTCCTTTGGGTGCATGGAGGTGAGGGCGGGTCCACAGACACTGTGCATCAGTGTCCGCAAGACGCAGCCATGACCTTCAAAGGGAAGTGGCTGTGGCCTGAAGAAGAGCACCTGACACTAAGGAGGGTTCTGTCCCTGGAGACAGGAACATTCATAATTTATGCTTATGTAATTGTAAATTATAAATAAATTATACACAATACATGACTATATAATAGAAATAAAATATAGCATATAAATAAATAACAAATTCATATTGTTTACAGGGGCAAGGAGGCTACGATGAGAAGAAACTGAGTTCTCTCGGAGAGAGGGGTGATGTTGGAGTATCTTTGAGGAGGGAACAGGGATGTGGTCCAGCTCCCAGGACAACCACACACCTCATAAGGGAACAGGCATTCCACAGACAGGAACAAGGAGAGAGATGGAGCTAAGAAGAGTTATCCACAAAAGGGGTGAAGTCAGGGGGTTTCATTGATTGGTGTTGGGCCTCTCAGTAAGATGGGAGGTGTGATCACCTGCCAAGACTCCCCGGGGGGAGCAGCCAGTGTCAGTGTTTAAGGAGAAGTTCAGATGTGAGACAGTCAGTGGTAGAAACCAGCAGAGGCAATTCTCAAAGAAAGAATGAGTTATGGCACCACTTGGAATGCCTGCATCCCATATTGAAATGCCTGGGTTAAGACCCAACGCCACTACCAATGCCACCTCCTGCTAGAGCAGACCGTGCCAGGGAGCAGGTGATGGCTCAAGTACCTGGGTCCCCGTCACCCGTGTGGAAGGCCTGGAGTGAGCTCTCTGCTCCATCCTGGATCAGCATTGGCATCTGGGGAGTGAACCAGCAGACGGAGGCTCTCTCTGTCTGCCTCTCAAATAGATGGATTATTTTTAATAAATAAGGAAGAAAGGAGCCACAGAGAGACTGAGTTATACTTCCTGTACAGGAGACATGGGCAGGAGCAGAATCACCAAACACAAGGGCACTGGTAGAGAGTACATATAGGGTGGTTATGTCCTAAGGTATCCACCTCCACCTGGCAGAGGGTGGAGTCTATTAACTCTTCTGCAGCACAGCTGAGATCAGGGGAATTAAATGCCAGTTCACTCACTTTCTCCCTGGCTGGAGCACAAGGCTGTCAGACACCTGTTGCGCTCTTATACTAGGAGGGTTTGAAGATTTCTCTGGAGCCACCATCTACAAATAGCAATGGAAAGGCCCAGCCAGCTCCCCTACCTTGAAGCCACCGAGCATAAGCCTTGCCCACAGATATGTTTAAATGCACTGAACTGACAGCTGAGCTCAGTGGATGTTTGACAGAAGCATCCAGCAGCACAGGATTCCTCAGCCTCACACTGCTGGCATCGTGGCTGGTAACTGTGGTGGGAGCTATTCTGTGCATTGCCAAGTGCACAGCCACATACCTAGCCCCCAGCCCTGGGTGCCACTGGACCCAATTCCTACTGTGACAACCAACACTATCCCCAGATACTGCCCAAGGTCCCTTGGGGATAAAATGGCAGCACACACTCCCAGCCCAGCTGAGAATTTGATATTAGCATGAAAGAAAAATGAATTCTGAAGCAAACACATAGGAAAAAGAGGATTGTGGGGGGAGAATAATAGGTCTTGGAGGGAAAAACTACAGTCTGTACCCTGATAGGTATAGGCAGACACCATTTTAATAAAACAAAAATAAAGTGTGATTGTTTTCATAAAATAAGAATAGAGTATGGTTTTTTTTTATTTTTTTGACAGGCAGAGTGGACAGTGAGAGAGAGAGACAGAGAGAAAGGTCTTCCTTTGCCGTTGGTTCACCCTCCAATGGCCACCACGGCCGGCGCGCTGCGGCCAGCGCACCGCGCTGATCTGATGGTTTAAAACAATTACATTCAGGCAACAAAAGATAAGATAGACCTGGAAAAAATACAGTGTCAAATGGAAAATGCAATAGAACTGATGAATAGCAAAATTTAAAAATTTTTATTTTGTCATCTGGTAAGACAAAGTGACAGAGAAATGAATAATGGAAGAAAGAAATAAATGAGAGATCATTCTGGGAAACCATTATCCAAGTAAAAGATATTCTGTGTGTTCACAGAAAAAAAGGGCTATATTACCCAATAAATAATTTAAGAGAATTTCCAGGAACTGAAGGATGTGACTCCAATTGGAAAGCTCCCTTTAAACATCCAGTAAAAGTGGATAAGAGATGCTTGCTTCAATGCAATCAATGTAAATTTTCAGAAAACTGGGACTAAGAAGAAGAACCTTATGAGCTACAAAGTAAAAATAAGTGCCCAAAGGGTTGAAATCACAGTGGTGTTGGACTTCTCTTCAGCAATGATGGAGGCTATAACATAATGAACTACACCTTCTGGAATTACATGAAATAATACCATGTATTGACAAAAGTGCAGAACAACTGGAACCTTCATGCACTGCTGATGCAAATGCAAAATGGTACAGTCACTTTGGTAAAAGGTTGGCCATTTCTCAGAAAATGTAGATGTAAACTTACTGTATGCCCCAGAAATCCCACTTAAAGATGAAAGGAATGAAATGAAACTTGGGTGTACAGACTTTTGTGCAAATAGTTATTGCATATTGATTAGTATCCATCTCAAGATGGATACAAATCAATTGTCCATAAGTTGGTGAATGGACAAATTAGAATAAATCCATAATAGGAGATTCCACATAGTATAATAAGGAAGAGAATAATAATACACACAACATGGATGAATCTCAAAACCATTATGATAGGTGGAAATATGAGCATGAAAGTCCAGTCTATGATTCCATTCATCTGAACTTCTGGAAAAGGCACAACTGTAGTACATAAAACAAAGCAGTGGTTGTCTGAGGTTCAACAACAGAGGAATCTAGAAAACATCTTAGGGTAACAGAACCGCTCTGCATCTTGATTGCAGTGGTGGTTAGACAACCATATACAGTAGCCAAAATATCAATATCTATACCTTTTAATGAACAAACATTATCTGTAAATTATGCATCAACAAAACTGGTTAAAATACTTACAAAATCAAAAAATAATTGTCCACTAGCTAGGGTTTTATACCTAGCCAAACTATCATGCAATTATGAGAGTTAAGAAGAATACAACTTCAAAAGGTCAAAAATGCCGTATCTCCCAGGCACTCTTTCTTAGTGGGAGCTGAAGATATATTCCATCAATGTGAGAAAATTAACCAAGAAAGAACAAGATTGAGAATGAGAAGCCAGGATGTACAATACAGGGGGAAGTTTGGGCAATTGCCTGAGCCCTCCAGGATGAGAGATGTGCTGCTCCCCAACTGGATCTAAAAGGGGGAGGGGGAAATGAAACTACAGATTATTTAATTGAACATAGAAAGGAAATATACACCTTCAGTGGCAAGTCTGGCATCAAAATAGTCTAAGTCCCTAAAAGCTAAGCAAAAGGAACATTAAACAATTATTCACTCCAGGAGAGAAAATGCATCAGCAGTTTTACATTCAATGACTCAGCTATGGATTATGTTAGCACAGGCAAAATAATGAAAACACCAAATGGGAGAAGGTAAATTCTCATGTTTCATTCAGGAAGTCATGCTACATATCTGAGATGAACACGGAAAAGTAATAAACATGTTCTAGAAACACACAGGTAAGTGCTTGAAGAAATGGTTGAAAGATGTTTCTTGGGTAAATTGTTTTTGTTATGAACCTTGTAGAATCATGTACCATTTTTAAAACAAAATTTAACAACCAGAAAAGCAGGCACTGTATTATTAAGACAGAAGGGGAATGTGCTTTCTGATAAAATTGGGCTGCATTAGAGGCAGAGACTAAAGCAGAATGAGGGGGAAGTGGCAGCGATGGGAAGGCTCGCCAGAGTCGGAGTCATCAGTCACACTGTAGGCAGAGAATGAGCTCAATAAATGGTGATGGCTGTGGAGATGCGGAGGGAATTAATGCAGCGGGATGCAGGTGGAGATGGAATCCAGCCCTCAGGTCAGAACACTGTGTGTTAAGAACCATCTTCATCAATTTTCTGTTCTTCTGTAGGTCAGGTTTTTAACCAGCTAATTTTATTCCCCAAACAAGATGTTCCTTTGTTCTACTCTAAATAATTTTATCAATGGAGAAAGAGTCGTGATAATGAAAGAGGACAGGGAGGGAGCAGGGCTCATGCTGCCCCGGTTCCCAGAAGACACGCGACACCTTGTGCCCTACGTGCTGTGCCCTCCGTTAGGAAGTCTGCCTCTGCCAGGCAATGTATGCGTCTTCACATGTCTGACCTACTGCTTGAGAGGAACTGAATTCTGTAAGACCCACGGTGCACATGCTGCTAAAAACAAAGCCTACACCGTTACATGAATTCTGTGCTTTGAGAAATCCAGAGAACTTCAGAATCAGAGAGGCGAAAATCCCTGAATCCAGAATTCAACCAATGGCTTTAATATGTATCTTCAACACAGAGGTCCTTACATTGCCCACTCCACAGCGTCAGTGTCTGGGTGAAGTGAGACAAAACATGAGAGGGGGGTGGCGCTATGGCGCAGTGGGTTAAAGCCCAGGTCTGCAGCACCGGTACCCCAATATGGGCGTCGGTTTGAGTCCCACAGCTCCACTTCTGATCCAGCAGTGGAGGATGGCCCAAGCCTTGGGCCCCTGCACCTGTATGGGAGACCCAGAAGAAGCTCTTGGCTCCTGGTTTTGGTCATTGCAGCCATCTGGGGAGTGAACCAGTGCATGAAAGACCTCTCTCTCGCTCGCTCACTCTCTCTCTCTCTGCCTCTGCCTCTGTCTCTCTGTAACTCTGCCTTTCAAATAAATAAATCCTTTAAAAAAAAGTGAGAGGGCTTAGAAGGACACTTGGCACAGCATAGGTGTCAGTCCATGGTCATGGTCATGACAGCAGGAGTGGCAGGGATGGGGCTGGTGATGGTTGCCATGGAAGCAAGTGGTGGGATCACCTTCTACCTGCACAGGGTGTGTGCTCTCTCACCTGGCAGGTTTCTGCCCTGTGTTGCAACGTACTTAGAGTGCTCCACACTTTCCTTCCTTATTAAGCTAAAATGTCTTAAAGACCAAGAGTTCTCCCTCATTTGTCTTTGCTTCTGCAATCTGGTGCAGTAGAACAACTTGTACACCACACTTACTGTGACGTAATGAGCATGATCCCCTTCCCAGTGGGTCCATTCTAAAGGGTGACGGGGAATTTGAGACCCTTCCCTGGGTCTTGGGCTGACACCAAGGCCCACCTCAGAAACCCTCCCTAAGGAGGAAGTCAGACTATCCCTATCTGCAGATGACAGCATTCTATATACAGGGGATCCAAAAAAGTCCACTAAGAGACTGTTGGCACTCATAGAAGAGTTTGATAAAGTAGCAGAATATAGAGTCACTACACAAAAATCAACAGCCTTTGTATACACAGACAATGCCATGGCTGAGAAAGAACTTCTAAGATCAATCCTACTCACAATAGCTACAAAAAAAATACCTTGGAATAAATTTAACCAAAGATGTCAAAGAACTCTAAGATGAGAATTACAAAACAATAAATAAGTAGAAGAAGTTACCAAAAAATGGAAAAATCTTCCATGTTCGTGGATTGGAAGAATCAATATCATCAAAATGTCCATTCTCCCAAAAGCAATTTACAGGTTCAATGTGATACCAATCAAAATACCAAAGACATTCTCAGATCTAGAAAAAATGATGCTGAAATTCATATGGAGGCACAGGAGACCTCAAATAGCTAAAGCAATCTTATACAACAAAAACAGAGTCAGAGGCATCACAATACCAGATTTCAAGACATACTACAGGGCAGTTATAATCAAAACAGCCTAGCATTGGTACAAAAACAGGTAGTTAGACCAATGGAACAGAATAGAAACACCATAAATCAATTCAAACATCTGCAACCAACTTATATTTGATCAAGGAGATAAAACCAATTCCTGGAGTAAGGACAGTCTATTCAACAAATGGTGCTGGGAAAACCAGATTCCCACAGGCAGAAGCATGAAGCAAGACCCCTACCTTACACCTTACACCAAAAAAAAATGGATGGAAGATCTAAATCTATAACCCGACACCATCAAATTATTAAAGAACATTGGAGAAACCCCGTAAGACATTGGCACAGACAAAGACTTCTTGGAAAAGACCCCAGAGGCACAGGCAGCCAAAGCCAAAATTAACAAATGGGATTACATCAAATTGAGAAGTTTCTGTTCAGCAAAAGAAACAGTCAGGAAAGTGAAGAGGCAACCGACAGAATGGGAAAAATTATTTGCGAACTATGCAGCTGAAAAGGATTAATAACCAGAATCTACAAATAGGTCAAGAAACTCCACAACAGCAAAACACACAACCCAGTTAAGAGATGGGCCAAGGACCTAAACAGACATTTTTTAAAAGAGGAAATCCAAATGGCCAACAGACACATGAAAAAATGCTCAGGATCACTAGCTATCAGGGAAATGCAAATCAGAACCACAATGAGGTTTCACCTTACCCCAGTTAAAATGGCTTTCATACAGAAATTAATAAATAACAAATGCTGGTGAAGATCTGGGGGAAAGGTACCCTAATCTACTGTTTGTGGGAATGCAAACTGGTAAAGCCACTATGGAAGTCAGTTTGGAGAGTTCTAAGAAATCTGAATATAGTCCTACCATATGACCCAGCCATCCCACTCCTCAGAATTTACCCAAGGGAAATGAAACCGGCAAATAAAGGAGCTATCTGCACCTCCATGTTTATTGCAGCTCAACTCACAATAGCGAAGACATGGAATCAACCTAAATATTGGATTAAGAAATTATGGGATATGTGCTCTATGGAATACTACACAGTGGTTAAAAAAATGAAATCTGGTCATTTGTAACAAAATGGATGAATCTGGAAAACATCATACTTAGTGAAATAAGCCAGTCCCAAAGGGACAAGTATCATATGTTCTCCCTGATCTGTGACAACTAACAGAGTACCTAAAAGGAAATCTGTAGAAATGAAATTGACACTATAAAAAGCAATGACTTGATAAGCCCTTGTCTTGACTGTTGAGGAACAGTTTATTATTTTTTATACTATTTTCTGTTTCTAATTAATACCATTGGTTTAACTCTTTATTTAACACAGAATTATTCATAGGTGTTTAAATCCAATTGAAAAATAAAAGTGGGGATAAGAGAGGGAAGGAGATGTACAGTTTGGCACACATTCCCACGGATTTGCCCCTAAGGGCAAAGCTAAAAACTTGCCATGGGACTCCAAATCCCATTAAGCTGGGTGATACTAATAACATCTTACATATTGAAGTGATCATTTTAAGCGCATAACTGGTCATAAAGATAAGAACAAGTGTCAAAGGGATCACATAAATAAGTCCAAGTGTCGGGTAATAACCACAGCTAGAATTAAAAAGGAGAGAATGATCCAACATGGGAAGCAGTCCACACAGCAGGTTCATCTAATGACAAACACCCTAAACAGCGCACTGGCCTCAGAATCAGCCTTTAAGGCATTCAGATCTGTCTGAAAAGCCCATGAGAGCATTTCAGGCATGGAAAGCCAAGACACTGTGGCAAAAATGATCTACGTGAAGGATCTCTGTGATGAGATCCCAGTGGAAAGAAGGGGCCATCAAAGAAGGAGGTACCTTTCTCTGAAGGGAGGAGAGAACTTCCAATTTTCTTATGGCCTTGTCCAAATACTGACTGAGTTTGTGGGCTCAAAAGGCTTCCATAGCCTTGGCAGCTCATGTCAAGAGCCTTGGGTGATCACTGACATCATACATAAGAGTGTTAATTGTTAAATCAACAACAGGAGTCACTGTGCACCTACTCTTCATGTAGCACCTCTGTCCTTAATGAGTTGTACTATGAGAAATAACAGTAAAACTTGTCTTCAAACAGTACTTTATACTTTGTGTGCCTGTGTGGGTGCAAACTGTTGAAATCTTTACCTCGTATAGAGTTGGTCTTCTGTATATAAAGATAATTAAAAATGAATCTTAATGAAGAATGGGATGGGAGAGGGAGTAGGAGGTGGGACGGGAGTGGGGGTGGGAAGGTGGGTATCAGGGGAAAAACCACTATACTCCTAAAGCTGTAGCTATGAAATTTGTATTTATTAAATAAAAGCTTACTAAAAAAAAAGAAGAAGAAGAAGAAGAAATCCATCCTGGAGAATGGAGGATATCGACACCCTGCCCCCGCCCACTGCCTCTTGGTAAAATAGAACCTCTCCTCACTTATTCCTGTGTGACTTAGGGTGGTGTTAGCTTCCATAGCAGATAGAGCTTCAAACCTCAGGGTGTCACATAATAGAAGTCTATGGAGGGGCCAGCACTGTGGCCTAGCGGGTAAAGTTGCCACCTGCAGTGCGGGCATCCCATGTGGGCGCCGGTTCAAGTCCCAGCTGCCCTACTTCTAATCCAGCTCTCTGATATGGCCTGGGAAAGCAGTAGAAGATGACCCAAGTCCTTAGGCTCCTACACTCATGTGGGAGACTTGGAAAAAGATCCTGGCTCCTGGCTTCGGATCAGCGCAGCTCTGGTCATTGCAGCCATTTGAGGAGTGAACCAGTGGATGGAAGACCTCTCTCTCTCCCTCTCTCTCTCTCTCTCTCTCCCTCTCTCTCTCTCTCTCCCCCTCTCTCTCTCTCTCTACTCTCTCGGTATAACTCTGATTTTCAAATAAATAAATAAATCTTTACAAAACAAAAGTAGTCTATTGATCGCTCGTGTTAAATGCAGAAGGGGTGTGCCTGAGCATGGGGGCACCAGACCCTTCCTCCTTGTGCTGTGCCACCGTCTCACTCCACCAGTGCTCTTCTAAGAAACTTGTCGCACACTGCGTAGCTATCAACAAGACGACATACTTCTCACAGTCCTGGGGCTGGGGAGTCCAGGACCAGGGGTCTGGCAGATCTGTATCTGGTGAGAGCCCGTGCCTGTTCACAGGTTGCTGTTCCTCTGCGTCTTCATGTGCAGAAGGGGCGGGGAGCTCTCCCAGTCCTCATTAATGAGGACAAGCTCCATGATCTAATCCCTCCCAAAGCCCCCTCACCTCCAAGTGCCCCCCTGGGATGTCAGAACTCAACATAGAGGCCTGGGGAACACAAACACTCAGAGACCGCCACGGACCCGCTCCAAAGTCAGCCCATTCTGGAAGAAACGGAAAATCACAGAGAGAATTTGCTTTCTTCAATGATCCTGACTTGGAAGGCAGTCAGTGGATTCCGCCTGTGGGTTTGCGGCTGGGACTCAGGCACACAGCCACATCTGCCTCAAGGACGGCTAGCAAGAGTTGACAGGCTGTCCCCAAGACAATAAGGAGGCAAGCCGGCGAGCCGCCGTCCAGCCCTGGCTCAGTTGTGGTCTGGAACCTGCCTCCACGCCTTGGATGTACTCCCCACATTGGAAGACTTCCTGCTCCCCAAAAAAGCACTTTTCTTTTTTTTAAGATTTATTTATTTATTTGAAAGAGTTACACAGAGAGAGGAGAGGCAGAGAGAGAGAGAGAGAAGAGAGAGAGAGAGAGAGAGTCTTTTGTCTGATGGTTCACTCCCCAGGTGGCCACAACAGTCAGAGCTGTGCCGATCCGAAGCCAGGAGCCAGGAGCCCCTTCTGGGTCTCCCACGCAGGTGCAAGGGCCAAGGTCTTGGGCCATCCTCTACTGCTTCCCCAGGCCACAGCAGAAAGCTGGATTGGAAGAGGAGCAGACGGGACTAGAACCGGTGCCCGTATGGGATGCCGGTGCTTCAGGCCAGGGCGTTAACCCACTGCACCACAGCGCCGGCCCCGAAGTGCTTTTCTTGTCTCTGTGGGTGCCCTTCATGGCCTGTGCCTTCTCTTTCTCCCCATGTCCAAGCTGCAGGTGTTTTCCAAGGGCCGTATTTCCCCAGCAGAGACTCCCTTAGTCACAGCTGATGTCTCTCCCCACCACGCATCATGCAGCTGCCTCTTGAAAAGCTGGCCCCTTGTACTGCCCTGATGCACGTGTCTGCCACCTGGGATCTACGGAGAGCTCTTCACACACCGACGGGCTTGCTGTAGCCGTGTGCCTAACGGCTAGCAGTCTGTGCCCCGTGGCCTCACCCACTCTGTGTGTCCATGAACTTGGCATAATGACTTGTCCACAGCCGCTGCAGGGTGAATGGGTGCCCAGTCTGTGCTCTCTGGGGACCCCAACCCACCACGGAGTGCCTACAGCTATTCCGAGCGGAGCTACCAGGACGATGAGCACACGTGGGTGACCCCTAACTATGCAGGGTCAAGGGCTGGTGAGACATGCCTCATCTTACACCAAAACCACGCGGAAAGGACACGAGTGTCTCCCACCTGCTGACTTGGTCCTTTTCTCTCTTCCCGTCTCTCTCTGATTCTCATCTTCCTTCCTCTTACCTGTTCTCAAACCGCACGTCGCCCCTGGTCCTTATTCCTTCAACAGCGTGTATTCTCTGCACTCTAGGTGGATGAGACGGAGCTGGATCGATAATCATCAATAAAGTACTCAGCCACACAGCCTTGTTCTCGCCTCCTTCTGCAAGCCAGCAGAAAATTTCCCAGAACAGAAGGTGCAGCCAGGGGAGGCCAAGGAATCCTGGCCAGTCCGCCTCCTCCCTGCTGCACGAAGCCGAGGTCTTCTTGTTTACAAATAGGCCGTGTGGCTCGGCTCGGACAAGGCGATTTGGATCTGCATCAGACGAGCGGCCGATCGATGTCTTGCAGCTCAAAGCAGATTATGCTGGAGCTGCCGAAATGCAGTTCTGGAAGCAGCCAAGATGGAGAAAGCCGCGCTGTCTCCTCTGACTCAAAGTCAATAGCTGTGTCAGAGGTGCGGACCAGGGCCTCCACCCGGCCAGCCGCTCTTCATCGGCGGTAGATCTTGCCAAGATTTGCTTGCACCAGCTTGAGACATCTGCCCCGTCATTCTTGTCGATGGGCATCACCCAGTTTCTGAACTAGAAAGTGAGGACGCTGGCTGTGTCACTGACCTTTGATATGCCCTTGAACAAGGCACCAGGGAGAAGACAGGGTGAAAGATGTCAAATCGTGGAGGCGAGACAGCGCCCAGTGAGCGTCCAGTGCCCAGTGAGCATCTGGCCCCCAGGGAGGAGTACTGGGAATCTGAGGACTCTGAGTGCCCACTGAGACCCACGGGAACCATGGCCAAGAGTCGCTGCGGACAGAGGTGGTCTCCTGGGGTAACGAAAGGCGCAGGCTCCAAACACAGTGGTGCTGTCATTGACTAAGGAGCTTGGGGACTCTGTTGCAGTGTCACCGCCCTGAGCGTCCTTTGCCTTTATTCCAGGGTCTTTCCCCCACAGAGATAAGAATTCAAAGCAGAGCCAAAAAACAAAAACAAAAACAAAAAAAAAAAAAAAAAAAAAAAAAAAAAAAACAAACAAAAAAAACAACACAGTGCACAAGTGAGAGCAGGGTTTATTTAAAGGAGAGACCGAGTGATAAAATAGTCACACGGGGCCGGCGCCGCAGCTCACTAGGCTAAGCCTCTGCCTGCGGCACCGGTACTCCAGGTTCTAGTCCTGGTTGGGGCGCTGGTTCTGTCCTGGCTGCTCCTCTTCCAGTCCAGCTCTCTGCTGTGGCCCGGGAGTGCAGTGGAGGATGGCCCGGGTGCTTGGGCCCTGTACCCCATGGGAGACCAGGAGAAGCACCTGGCTCCTGGCTTCGGATCAGCGCAGTGCACCAGCCATATCAGCCATTTGGGGGGTGAACCGACGGAAGTAAGACCTCTCTCTCTCTCTCTCTCTCTCTCTCTCTCACTGTCTAACTCTGCCTGTCAAAAAAAAAATAGTCACACGGAAGCTTGGGCCAGCCCACGGATAGACACCTGTCACGAGTGGGGCAGACATATGTGTGTGAGGAGAGGAGGAGGCCAGAGAAGGACCCAGGGGCACAGTTCAGAAGCCAAAAGGGACAAAGGGGCTTCTTCCCAGTGTTTCCATCGCTTTTATGAGGTGGGGGGCAGGGATGTCCTAACTGAATAAACAAGCAGGGTGGGTGTGGGGCCTTCTGAGAGTCTCATGGGACCTCCATGTAGAGTTTAACTTCCACCTGGCCGTCATGGTGTCTGCTCCTTCCTGGTCCTGGATGAGACACAGCTGCATCATAGGAAAGTGCAGTAAGCAGGTAGAATTACAATGAAGGGCTGGCAGAAATTATGAACAAAGTTCTTCCAGCTCCATTGACTCCTCACTGATCTTCCTGCCTCGTCCCCCAGTGTGGGACTGACTCCGTGCCTCTGTTTGCTTGTGGCGTAGCGGGTAAAACCACCGCCTGTGGTGCCAGCATCCCACATGGGCGCCGGTTCGAGTCCTGGCTGCTCCACTTCCGATCCAGCTCTCTGCTGTAGCCTGGAACAGCAATAGAAGATGGCCCAAGTGCTTGGGCCCTGCACCCGCGTGGGAGACCCGGAAGACACTCCTGGCTCCTGGCTTTGGATCGGCCCAGCTCTGGCCATTGAAGCCATTTAGGGAGTGAACCAGGGGATGGAAGACCTCTCTCTCTCTTTCTCTCTCTCTCTGCCTCTCCTTCTAACTCTATGTGGCTCCGCCTTTCAATAAATAAACAAACTTTTAAAAAAAGATAAAAGAAAAAGAAACAGGATCACTAAGAATGCCTATCTTGCTTGGCGAAGACTAGAACTGCTCATCACAGCCTGGGGCACCGAGGGCTGCTTGGGCATTGTCCGTTGTGACGTCACAGGCTGCCTGGGCGTGCCACCTCCATTTACTCCTGTGGTCAAACAGGAAGACGCTGTCCCCGGCTGCTTCCCCACCAGGGCTAGGCTGTGTGGCTCAATCTGGCCAACTGAATGTGGATGGACACTGGGATGACTTCTGGTCCTGACAGTGGAGAAACTGATGTGCAGTGGGTTAGAGAGTGGCCCCCAAGAGCTGTACCCAAGCCGCTAGTCCTGCGCCCTGGGAAGAACACATTATCCAGAGGAAAGGGAGTCTGCGTTGTAAATAAGTCGGGCATAGGAAGAAGAGATCTGGGATCTAGGGTGGGTCCTAAATCCATGACACATGTCCTCGCAAGGTGACATAAAGAAAAAAGGGAGGGGCAGGAAAGACGATGCACACAGATACAGAACGGAAGGTGCAGCCAGACTGGATTTGGTGTCTATGAGCCCAGCCGACCAAGGAATGCTGGCAGCCGCCAGACGCTAGGAGAGAGGCAAGGTTCTCTCAGCATCTCCAGAGTAACCGACCGTGCAAACGCTTCATCCCAGACTTCCGGCCTGGAGAACGGTGAAGCATCGTCTGCTGTTTGAGCTGCCCGGTGTGTGCACTGCGTTACGGCAGCTGCAGCGAATGATCCAGAACCACAAAGTCACCCAGGGGCAGGAGCCTCAATCCCTGAGTCACTCCCCGGATGGAGAGCGGCTGCCGGTGCCCTGCAGACTTGGGAGCACTGAGAAACCTACCTCTTGTGCATGAAGCGAGGGAGGGGCACGGCAGCCAGCAGCGTTTCTCTGTAGCCCCACCCCCATCTGCTGTTATGGAAGGGTCGACGGTAGGGGTCTGGGTGAGACGGCAAGAGCTGCTGAATTAGCAGGTGTCGGAGTCCAGCCCCTCCAGGCGGGAGGGCTGAGAGTGTGTCCTCCAGTAAAGTGTTGGCGCCAGGCGCTCCTGGGAGGCAACAGTCCTGAGGACACAGAGCCTTGAAGTGGCTAAGTCCGGACCAAATACACGGAGTTGCTCTCCGGGCTTAGCGACTACGTTGAAAATGGACTGTAGATGGGGCGGGGGTGGGAGGGGGGTGATGTGAGGACAGAGCTTCAGCAAAGAGCAAGTGAGGAAACGCCTGGGAGGCACCGAGGGCGCGGGGGCAGAGCCAAGGGCCAGCAGAGGTGGGCGTGTGCAATGTTCCACCTTGAGCAGAGGCAGAGCCGCGACATCCGCACACAGCAGAGAGCTGAGTGCCACGTGGGATCACACAGACACGTAAGTGAAGCAGTGTCCCGGACGGACCTGAAATCCATTTCCACCAAGCCGAAAAGGTGTGGAATTAGAAGGGGGAGTTTCATGGCTGCCGGTCCCGTGGCCAAAGAGGCAACACAGGCTCAGTCACAGGAGATCTCGCTGTGAACCCTATAGCCCTCACTCGCTCACTCTCTTTCCCCTACTTTTCTGGTCTTCTTCTAGAAGCTTCCGGATTCCCAAAATTCCCAAGGAGACCTGTCCATTTCTCAAGGACGCAAGCGCTTTTTCAGGAATGTGAACTCCACCGGGACACCTCACCTGGAATTTTTCTTGTTCACCGTTAGTGACACTCTCATACAGTCACAACTTGACTCCCACGTTGGCAGACAGCGCCCAGGGGCAGAAGAGACTGTACACCTCTCTCCATCCTGTCTCCAGGATTCTGATGACGCCACACACACAGAAAATTAGCCACACCATCCGTAGCACCTGCCATCGCTCACCACCTCCTCTCACTGCCCCTGCGTGGAATCTTTCCTTTCAAGGAAGGGAAAGAACCCTTGATAGATTTTAAAAAAGCAAATTTTAAAGACATCTATTTATTTAAAAGTCACAGTTACAGAAAGAGAGAGAGGTCTTCCATCCACTGGGTCACTCGCCAAGTGGCCACAACGGGGGCTAGGCCCAGATAAAGCCAGGAGCCAGGGCTTCACTGGGGTTCCCCACATGGGTGGGAGGGGCCCAAGCACTTGGGCCATCTTCTGCTGCTTTCCCAGCCTCATTAGCCAGGAGCTGTATCCGAAGTGGAGCAGCTGGGATGCCAGCATCACAGGCAGCGGCTTTACCCCCAACGCCACAAACGCCAGCCTGATGAGTAAAAATTAAGTCAGTTTTTGACCACTTTTATCTTAAGAGACAGACTTCTTAATAAAACGTGGCTGTCAAAAATAATATGCAAGCAAAGCATATGGTCCAGAGTGTTGGAATCCAGAGCTCAGCTTAAAGTGCCCGCGTCTCGCACCTGCCATATGGCTTGGACTGGTTCTCCCAGGAGCAAACTTGGAGAAAAAGAACTGCATGCAAGTGGTTTATTTGGAAGTTTATCCAGGAGAGCATTGCAAGGGAGGGGGACCAAGATGGGGCCAGGGGCAAAGTGGAAACAGTGTGCTTCATGGAATGGGGTTCTGTGGGGAGGGGCTCACCCCAACTCAGGTGCACTGGGAACATTCTCAGTGTGCTCTCAACTAAGCAGCAAGGGAGCTGTGCCCCATCAGGCATTGACTGGGGACTGTCCCCTCCAGCTGCCGTGCACACAGGCTGAGAGAAGACCAGCAGGAACCAGGAGAATTCACGCCCGGGAGATGTGCGTGGGTGCAGGTGCCTTCTGTTGCCACATCTGTCACCCATCACCAGCCACACCACACCAAGAGGCATGGACGGGTGTCAGCTTCTTAGGAACTCAGAACTCCAGGTCACTAAAGCTATTCTGCTCCTCTGTGGCCATCCTCTCAGCTGCCTGTCCTGGCCCTTGCTGCCACAGCCCTGGGCTAATGAGAAAGTATAGGAGCCTAAGGATGGCCACGCCAGGTGGCCATGCTGCTCCTGAGACCAGAGAGCCACTCAGGTAGCCGGGGAGCCTCACCCAGAGGGTCGCAGGCGAGACGCCACTGTGTTCAGGGTGTTGAATGAAGCTCAGAGCTTCAGTCCCGACTGTCCTCCATGGCCCCCTCCCTTCCTTCCTTCTGGAATCCGTACTGGAGCAGCAATGGAGAGGCCACTCTGTTCATTCCTGGTTCTCACCCTTCCTTTCCCAGGGAAATTAAGCTGCTCGTTCACTGGGGCCCTGAGGCCTGGCTGGGGTAAAGTTCAGCCTCTCATCCCTGCGCACGGTAATGGTAACGTCAGCCTTGCTGGTGAGCTAGGCGGTTAGGCGGGCGGCCCCTGCTGCCCTGCGTGCAGGCCAGGGGCAGAGTCAGCACCCCCGGGAAGGGCAGCACTCCGTCAGGAAACGCACTGACCTGGAAGGCCATGTGGACGTGGACAAGCCGCTCCATTTGCTTGATTTGACGATAAGACGCAGGAAAGGATAAAATCCCTAAGGTGGCTTGCAGCGCTAGCATTCTGATTTACGAAGGTGAAGACACTCAAGGGAGCCGGCTACCAGGGATGAGAGCAGCCAAGGAAGAGAGAGCCGGCTGCAGAGCCAGGTCCACGGGGCTGCATTTGCCTTTGTCCACTGGGACCCCACAATCGCAAAGGCCAGGACCAGTGACTCCACAAAGAGCGATGTACAGCTCCCTCCCACCACTTGGATGCTAGGAAGTTATCAAAGCGACACATTACCCTTCCTGCTCTCTCGCCCCACCACCCCTTCACCCCGGGTGGATGGGCATGGATGACTGCCCGCCCTCCTTTCCTGGGGCCATGGCCACAGTGGGAGGCAGAGAGCATCAGAGGTGTTCAGGCAGGGACACGAATGGTGCAGAGCCTGCACCGTCCCCAGGCTCCCAGCTCTGAAGTAGCAATGCCACTCACACGGCCGCTGTGTTTGCTGGCTTGGCTCCGTGCCCTGGGCGTTGCAGGGGCTGCTGGCTTGGTTACAAACAAAGCGCATGAAAGAGCCAGAGCTATACCTGATGCAGAGAAAACCCACGATGGTGACCAGTGCTGGCCACTGCCCAGTCCCCCAGGCCCATCCACACCGTCGGGTCATGACAGCTGTAGAGGCTGTGTTTTTGCAGGTTGGCATTAGCCATCAGCACCTCCCTGTGTGAGGGGCCTTGCGGAGATGGTGCTGTGCTTATGTGACTGCAGCTGGATCCTCAGGGACAAGCTGGTGACCAGTGACCTGTGGTCATTTCAACCGCTTCACATGGAGCCATTTTGAAGCCGAAAAATACCTCCCCCCGCCCCTAACCACCACATGTCTGCACCGTTTATAGAGAGAGACACCGGAGTCTCCGCTCTCAAGGGATTCGCCCTTAGCTGGGGCGCAGGTGCCCCTGTGTTCACCGTAACAGGTTCCGTCAGCCTAGCGGCCTCAAACAACACAATTCTGAGGGTCAGAAGTCTGAGACGAGCCTTATCAGGGCAAGTCGCAGTGTCACCAGGGCAGCGCTGCTGTTGGGGGCTCCCAGGACCCTGTTTCCTGGCCTGCTGAGCTTCTAGAGCCACCTGCATTCCTTGACTCAGGGCCCCTTCTCCAGCCTACACGTCCATCCTCTGCCACCAACCCTCCTATTGGAATTGGGAAGACCGCACAAAGGGCCTGACTCACTGGGAGAGGAGGCATTGGGGCCATCATGGGAGACTCCAGAACCCAAATTTCACCGCTGTGGACAGGATGTTCTGAATGCAATGGTGTCTGTGCCTCATACCAGACAATAGAGGCATCAGCAACTTGAGGCTGTGAAGTCAGACCAAGCCAAGGGGTTCAAGCCCCCACCTCCAGCAGCCACAGGACCCTGAGGGGTTCTTTGCCCTCTCTGAGCCTTCCTTCCCTCATCTGTAAACTAGGAATAAAGTTCCTACTCCATAAAGCTCTAAGATTAAGCAAAATCATGCATGTGAGGCGTTTGGCGGCTTGTCACCACCTGATGCAGGCAGGTGGGACAAAATCCCGCCCTGGGGATTTTGTTACACCCCTTCTATAAAGGGAGAGAGAGAGCCCAGGACAACCCAAGTGCTGGTAGCCTGAGCTGGGGCCAAAGCCTGACCCAGCTGAACACAGATCCAGGTCAGGTGGCCCCCCAAAGTGAGGGTGGGCCGGCAGAATTGTCTCTGTGCTATATGGAAAGAATGATCGTGAAAAAACCATTGATGAGCAGGACCCTGGGTTGGCAATAGCCACGTGCCTGGAAACCTCAAGACTTCCAGACCTGAGGATTTGTTTGGTCGCTGCAGTTGTGGGGTGGGGGATGCCCCTATTATGGTGCCTGGGTGTCCCCATTCTGCATCTCTTCCTCGTAAACTGGATGACATGAACATCCACAACACCGCTGGCTTTCTAAGACCCTCTGTAGAAAGAGACACAGAACGGAAGGCACAGGCTGCCGGGGAGTTCTGATCAGAGCGGGGTCCTCCCTGGTTCTTTGCTGAATCACACACAGGAGTTTCTCCGTGGGCCTCAGCCCTCCAATACACGGGAGAGACGATTTCTGTGGGGCTTGTGCCACAAACTCCGGCTCGGGTTTATTCGTTCATTTTTGCTGCAAATATTTACAGAGCAGCTAAACTCCAGGGACAAGGACACCGCTGGTGTCACGGAGCAAGGGGAGGAGACAGACATGAACCAACAAATCACATCAATGCCCGTGAAATCAGAACCGTCACAAATGCCACCGACAACAGGACCTTCTGTGTGTGTTGGGGGTGGGGGAGTGGTGGAGTGTGGGGGGAGGGACCTGTGGCAGAAACCACGTGGGCTCCCTCAAATCTGTTTCCTCCGAGCCCTGTCACACAGGTAGACTGAGTTTCCCAGCTCCCTTCCAAGCAGGCGAGGCAACGTGGCTCCGTTCCTGCCAGTAGGAGGCGCTGTGGGTCTGGCGTCACAGATCTCTGGGGTCCTCTCCACTTGGAGAGTGGAAGCGACCCAGGAACATGAGCGGAGATCCTCCCTTGAGTGGGAAATGAGCTCCCGTGTGGATTTGGGGCTTGTGTTTCGGAGCAGTCAGTTTTCCCTCAAATATTCCAGGAAGTCACATGTCACCTCAGAACTAAAGGATGACAGAGACCAACCAGACAAAGGTGGAGGGGCCGAGTGGACCCAAGCACCCTGATGCTGGAGGGAGGATGGCACATCCAAAGAACCGCAGAAACGTGCAGAGAGCAAGGGGGACGCACAGTGCGGGACCTCGCAGCCGTGTGACGAGACGAGCTACATCCCAACAGCCCAACGAAGCCATTAAAGAACTTGACCTTTTGTTAAAATTTATCTTATTTATTTGAAAGGCAGAGTGACAAAGAGGGAAGAGACAGAGAGAAAGAGATCTTCCATTCACTGGTTCACTCCCCAGAGGGCCACAAAGATGACACTGGGCCAGCTGAAGTAAACGGTCTCCACCAGGGTCTCCCATGTGGGAGGCAGGGGCCCAAGCACTTGAGCCATCTCCTGCTGTCTTCCCAGGGATCTGGGTTGAGGATGGAATTGTCAGGACTCGAATCAGCACTCTGGTTGGGATGTTGGCATTGTAGGTGGCAGCTTAACCTACTATAGTGCAATGCTGGCTGCCTGTGAAGAACTTCAAATCTGGGAGCAGAATGCATGGAAAAGATGAAATGCACAAATCTTTGTTTCAAAATCTGTTCTGGATGCCACAGTAGAATGTGCTAGAAAGAGGAACATGGGTGCAGTGCGTTGAGATTGGAAGGAGAGCGATCAAAACTACCCAGGTGTACAGTGATGCTAGTTCTCTCCCCATTGTTAGCTATGTGTGGGTCTTTGCCTTTGCCAGTAACTGGAGAGTCCACCACAAGCTCCCTGTCTTGGCCAGGCATGCTCCGTGTGTGGCTTCCAAGCCACAGCAGCTGGTGAGAGGGCCTGGATGTGGGTGACCACGGCTACACCAGATGGATGCAAGCAGCCAGGGTTGTATCTCAGGCACCAGTAAAGTTCGCATGAGAACACAGCAGGGAGAGTGGAACGCCTCCCAGTCTCATGGAACACTGATTTCACCAGTGTCTAGGTATTTTCGTACAGGAATCCATCTCACTAAGTCAGAGGCTCAGGGTGTGGCCTTGCACTTGACATCATCTGACTTGGACCCTGCATTTCACCCTTCAGGTAGCCTGGGCAATGGTTCTTTGGTTGTGGGCATCCTGGTAGATGCCTGAGAAGCACCCACAGAGCACCACTGCTCCATGCTTAGTGGCTTATGTGATGGCAGCTCTCCAAACCCTCAGGGACCAGAGAGCCTCGCAGCACAAGCCCATGGACACAATGAGAATGGTTAGCATTTGGGGATTTCAAAAAACCTTCATATTCCCAAGGATGCATTTGGTGTAACAATTAAGATACTGCTTGGGACGCCAACATCCCATATCGAAGTACCTGGGCTGAAGGTCAGGCTCTGTCTCAGATCCAGCTTCCTGTTAATGAACACCCTTGGAGGCAGCAGGTGATGGCTCAAGTACTTGGGTCCCGGCCACCCATGTGGAAAACCTGGATAGAGTCCGGGGCTCCTGGCTTTGACCAGTCCCAGCCCCAACTGTTGTAGACATTTGGGGAGTCAACCAGCAAATGAGAACACTTACTCACTCACTCTTTCTCTCTCTCTCCCTTCTCCCTCTGCCTTTCAAATCAGTAAAAATAAATGAACAGCTTTTAATCCTCATATTTAAATCGGATTTTCAGGGCAGAGAGAAGAAAGTTGCCATTCCTCTGATCAGCCGTCTGGCTGACACACATCCCACTGCAGCGGGGTGTGGGTGTTGGCACAAACCCACCACTACCCTTGCTCCCCAGACTCAGGGAGTTCACACAGGGCACAGCAGCGTTCTGCTCACCCTCAATTCCTGTCCATTTTAGCACCTGTGAACAAAAGGACAGAAGACTCCCAACAGGTTAGTGCAGCAGTGAGTGGAGTCCTGTGTCACCACTGTGAGGGGGTGGGGCCAGTGTTAAAGGAGTGAGTGCAGGGGATTCATGACAGGCAGTGAGCATATACCTAGATCATGCAGTAGACCAACAAGGAGGTAAATCAGTACAAGTATCCTTCAGTCTGATCAGATTACAGAGAATGAGGATCAAGGGTGAGTGGGATGCTATGGACTGGAAGTTTGGTTTTTGTCTCCAAAATTCACAAGGTGAAGCCTAACCTTCAGGGTGATGGTGTTAGGAAGTAGGTGATCAGAGCTAGAGAGGTCACGAGGGCTGGGACTTGTGATTAGATTAGTGCCCTGATGAGGGAGGGGGTGGCACGTGTCTGCCACGTGAGGGCTCACTGGGGCCACATCGGCAGTGACCTGGGCCTCCAGAACCCAGAGAAATAAATGCCCATGATTGAGCTACTGAGTCTGTGTAGGACAACAGCCACCACCTGTCCAAAGGACCCCATGTTGGTCATCACAATTTGAGTCGAAATCCAGAGAAATCTCCTGACTACAACATTAATATGAATCCTCACCTTACACTCAACTCCTAAACGAGCTCTATCCCTAATGTCTGTCTTCCTCTCCAAACTCCTTTTACAATTATCCTAATTTATCGAGGTGAATCTTCAAGTTATGTAAGATCTGTGCATCTGACGGAACAATAAGAGGCCTGCAAGATTTGAGGAAATGTAACTTTAAGAAGTTAAAACCGGAGCCTGCGCCGTGGCTCACTTGGTTAATCCTCCACCTGCGGTGATGGCATCCCATATGGGCGCCGGGTTCTAGTCCTGGTTGCCCCTCTTCCAGGCCAGCTCTCTGCTGTGGCCAGGGAGTGCAGTGGATGATGGCCCAAGTGCTTGGGCCCTGCACTCGCATGGGAGACCAGGAAGAAGCGCCTGGCTCCTGGCTTCAGATCAGCATAACTCTGGCAGTAGTGGCCATTTGGGGGGTGAACCAACAGAAGGAAGACCTTTCTCTCTGTCTCTCTCTCTCACTGTCTAACTCTGTCAAATAAAAATAAAAATAAAAAGAAGTTAAAACTCATCCACCCCAAATAGATGACCTGTGCAGGCAGACAACCACTTCATGAGATGGCCCCCGCCCCCTCAGGATACCAGGGTGGATTATAAAGACAGGAAAAGGAAATGGGATAAAAGCAGTAAAGCACAAGCGCACACACACACACACAATTCCTGTTATCCACTGGTGGTAAGACTGTCTGCCTGGACATCCAAAAGAATGTACTGAAAAATAGTAAGAAACTATAAGTTCAGTAAAACAAATATGACAGAGTGACCAGAGCACTCAGTATTTTCTTAGATGACAGTAAAACCAACTAGAGGCCGGCGCCGTGGCTCACAGGGCTAATCCTCCACCTAGCGGCGCCGGCACACCAGGTTCTAGTCCCGGTCAGGGTGCCGGATTCTGTCCTGGTTGCTCCTTTTCCAGGCCAGCTCTCTGCTGTGGCCCGGGAGTGCAGTGGAGGATGGCCCAAGTGCTTGGGCCCTGCACCCCATGGGAGACCAGGAGAAGCACCTGGCTCCTGGCTTCGGATCAGCACGCTGGCCGCCGCGGCCATTGGAGGGTGAACCAACGGCAAAGGAAGACCTTTCTCTGTCTCTCTCTCACTGTCCACTCTGCCTGTCAAAAAAAAAAAAGTAAAAAAAAAAAAAAAAAAAAACAACTAGAGAATGCTTTGGGAAAAGGTTCTGCTGAGGGAGGCTTCAAAGACTACAAAATACCTAGAAATAAAACAAAAAGAAATGTGCAAGACCTAGATGAAGAAAACTGTGACACTTCACGGAAAGTCAGAAAATAAAGACACTAATATAAAGACATCAATCCTTCCCCACTGTGCCCTGGTTTATTTATAAATCTAATGCAATTCCGCCTGCCTATACCGCTCTATTTTTTCTTGGATGTCTTGGTTGTTCTATTTGTGGATGTCTGTGAGACCTGAATAATTCTCCCTTTTTTTAGTGAGGATGAGTGGGTTTCTGTTCGTTGCAATCAAATGACAGACTCAAGGAGGCTACCCCTCCATCCTTCATCTGCCCGTGCGTCCTGCGTCTCTGGATTCTCTCCTGCGTCTCTCTCCATATGGGCTTTTACAGATGCAAAATAGCAGAAAACGGAAAAGAAAAAGGAGGAAACACGTTTTTCCCTGAAGATCTTTTCAGCTCTAGCCTGTCAGATACAACAAAGCAACATCTTCTACTTAACTGGCTCAGTTCACGTGGCTATTAGTTCAGAGTCGCAAGAGAACGACTCTGATTGACGGAGCCCACTTTGGTCAGGGGCTCACCACTTCTCCAGGTGGCTGTGGCCGAGGGAAGCAGAACCCCACGGTGTGGGTTGAGTTTGGTCAGTAATAAAGCCTCCATCTATTAGACACCTACATTGAAGCAGGCACACATGCACTTCATCTTATTTTTAAAGTTTTTATTTCTTGTTTATTTGAGAGGTAGAGAGAGAAAGAGAGAATTCCGTTCATTGGTTCATGCCTCCTATGTACCCACAAAGGCTGGATCGGGCCAGGGACAGAGCTAGGAGCCAAGGATGCAGTCAGGTCTGTGACACAGTTGACAGGAACCCAACTACATGAGCCATCGCGGCTGCTACACAGGGTCTGCTTTGGTGGGAAGCTGGAGTCTGGAGCGGGAGCCAGGAGTTGAACCCAGGCACTCCAATGTGGGATGCGGCATGGTAGCCCCCAGGCTAAATTCCTGCTCAACACTACATTTCCAGTGCCTAAGATTTCCCCAACCACCTTGCCGAGTGATGAGATTCTTATCATCCCTGTGATGTTAAGGGAAGCAGTCACTGGAGGTATACAGCTTTGCTGTGGTAACTAAGTGAAATACGGACCCAAAGCCAAGTCTCCGAGCCTGTGGTCCTGCCTGAATCAGGCGGTAGAGCCACAGTGCCAGGCTGGTGTGCAGCCCGTGGGACTGCAAAGCTGAACACATCCTTTTCAAGCTCCCTGCCGACACTTCACCCCCCGCCATGACCCTTACCCAGCAGCCTCTGCTGCACAGGGCGGCATCGCCTGGGGAAGCAACCCCACAGCACCACGTCCGCTCCCTTCCGACTACAGTCTGTGCATCTGAGCCTCTGCCCAGCTGGCCTTGCAGCACCTTGACGGGGACTGCACTGCGTTGGAACCACAGCACCCAGGACACAGGCACAACAGGGGATCAGCAGCGAAGTGTGAGGCCAGCTGGATTAGTGATGCTTCAAATAGCTGACTCCTGCCGCACTCCTTGGGGACGGCCACTGCAGCCCAGCCGTGGGGAGGAAACGTCCTCCAGGCCTGGAGCAGGAGCCGCTGCCCTTTGCTCTGGCTCCATGAGGCTGTGGACTCACCCTGCCCAACTGCCATGCCAATGGGCGTGCTGGCATCTCCCCCTTGCTGTTAGCTGCAGTTGTGGGCCTCCACGAAGCCAGCTGGCGAGTGAAAAATTAAATGCATCCCCGTGGCACAAATCAGCTCCACCTTGCCCTGCAGGCAAGGTGCATCTTGGCCTTTGAGGGGCCCCTCCAGACTTCCCACCCCCAGGGGGTCATTGTCACGGCATGCGCCGGGTCCCTTGGGAATGCTGGGTGCTGGGGAGGTGCCACTCCTGGGGTTTTCTGCTGTGCTTGGTGAGTGCCCTAAGGATAGAGCACTTCATTGCGAACCAGCTCAACTCCTTGCTACGCGTCCAATATTCCGAGGATGCAGGTGGAGGGTGGGGTGTGGAGGATTCAGCTCAATCCCGGAAGCCCTGGGATGGGTCCATGGTTCCCGCTTGCCTGGCATTGCCAACTTCAGGGAAGCCCAAGGATGACGTCGTGATCCACCTGACTTCTGTGGCATTTGCACCCCCACTGTCTCGGGAAGCTTTCCCCAGAGTGTCCTCTCTCCAAGTGGGGACTCTACCTGAGGGACCCCTCCTGGTTGCCAGTGTCGAAGCAACCCTGTTTCACCCTGCCCTGCCCTGCCCTGCCCTGCCCCGCACAGACCTCACTCCCAGCCACCTCTCACACCTGCCCAACCAGGCACATGTGTGTGTGCACGCACCATTCCCTCCTGTGCTCCCTGCCATCTGCACACTGCACCTTACGCAGTGGTTGCCCCGCAGTGTGTGTGGTGCTATTGAAGAGCGTCTTGGGATGCTACCGACCAGCTGTGACCCGCCCACCAGGCTGTCACTACGACAAGGCTCAAGCAGCAGCTAGAAGCAGCTCAGGGCTGGGAGCTGCTGCCACCTGCCACCCCAGGACAGACACGCACCCAGCCGAGTGGCTCTTGTTCTGCAGAGTGGTACTCTCTGTGTGCTGGCCCTCTCCTTGCTGCCTACAAAACCTCTCTCTGGGATGGGAAGCGACTCACCTGTGATATTTGCAGAGAAGATGCGATGGGATGGAGTCGGGGGCAGCTCCAAATTGCAGGCTGTGAATGGTAACCCTCACAGAGGCGATGAGGGAGCCTGGGGAAGTGCCAGCCCTTCGAGCTGTGCAGGTGCAGAGAGCTGCAGGTGAGTGACAGAAAGGCCCTCCACAGTACGGGGCAGCCCCTGCTGGGCAGATCTGGGGACACGCCAGGTGCGCTGGCCTCCCCCTCTGTTCTGTGGGATGAGTCACAATTCCTCAGTGAAACTGCTGGATCCTTGGCACCCTGCGAGGCAGGGCTCTATCCCCTTCAAGAGAAGAAAATCTATTGCCACTGCCTCTCCAAATGAGACAGCCACAGCTGTGAATGCATCTCTCCCTCATGCCACAAAAGCTCCTAGCAGAAAGCCCCGCATTGCATCTCCAAAAAAAAAATAGACATCTGGCTTGTGGGTGCCTCTAACCCTGGGGAACTTCCTCGCTGGTGTAGACACAGGGAGAGATGGAGGCAGACACGGAATCACTCGTCTTAACTCCGTTTATTACAATCTCAAGGAAAACAGTTGCAGGAGGCATGATGAGGGAAACAAACCCACAGATTACTCTCCTCACGGCCGTGTTGCCTGCTCCTCCCTACCAGGGCGCGGGGGTCTTGGGTTTCTGCACATGCATTTGGGGTCTGCGGCGTGGTGTGGATGCTGCATGTGGGTGACTCGTTCAGGAGTGTTGTTCCTAGGATTTCTGGACAGGGGGTGGTTGGAGTCGAGGTCTTCGGGTGCATGAGGAAGGGGCCCTCCCACTAGGACTGAGACCCAGCCTTTTTCTTCTGGAATTTTCTGAACTGAGACTGAATGGCCACCGCGGCACGCTCTGTCTCCGGTGCATCCATGTCAATGTCGAATTCTTCTTGGACTTTCTTCTGGCCATCTGCAGCGAGAGAAGCACAAACATGAGGCCGTCACTGAGCTGAGATGAGGAAGGCGGACAGCAGCACCAGCTTCGCAAAGGCACCGCGGGGCACACGGTCAAGAGGGAACCCGGCTTGGGGTGTACAATCTGGAGACGCATTCTGCATGCGTTGAGTGTGTGCTTGAGAAGGGGAATGACACTCAGGGCCACAGTCTCAACACTTGACACACAAGCGGCTTCACAGAAAATGCAATTAGAGGGTAAGTTTAGTTTGGTGCAAAAAAAAAAAAATTAGACATCTATGCATGAAAGAGGTCTTCAAAAAGTTCGTAGAGGAAGCTGGTGTTGTGGCGCAGCAGGTAAAGCTGCCACCTGCAACTGGCATCCCCTCTGGGCACCGGTTTCTGTCCTGGCTGCTCCACTTCTGATCCAGCTCCCTGTTAATGCACCTGGGAAAGCAGCAGAAAATGACCCCAAGGATTTGGGCCCCTGCACCCACAAGGGAGACCTGGAAGAAGCTCCTGGCTCCTGGTTTCAGCCTGGCCCAGCGCTGGCCATTGTGGCCATCTGGAGAGTGAACCTGTGGCTAGAAGATCTCTCTTCCTCTGTCTCTCCCTCTCTGTAACTCTGATGGTGAAATACATAAATAAATAAATCTCTCTTAAAAATTCATAGATATGCATAGTATGAAAAAACTACGTGTGGGTTTCAATTTTTTTGCACAAAAATAAACATCGTTTAATTGCATTTCTCCACCAACTTCTTGAGGTACCCTTGTATTTTCTCTACAAGATTTGCTGTTCCTGTGACTGTGATTTATATGTTGAAAATATCAGCCGTGCTGTTACTTTCTCCTGAAGACACAGCACAAACTTGGCTGCAGACACTGGCCCAGTGGAGGCTGCCATTCACAAGGGCTCAGAGTTCCCGACGTCACACCCTGAGTTCTCTGTTGCCGGGGAGAGTTGTGGGTTGCATTCAGGGCTTTGGGTTTTGTCATCACCACAACCAAATGATGTCATGTGACCTTCACGAGTGAATACTCACAAACCTCACAATTCGTCTGCGGAGGCAGAAGCAGACCCACTGACCCTGTGACAGTCCTGGGCGAAGGCACCAGCCCTGTGCAGTGAAAACGCAGGCTAATCGGCCGCCTGTGCCATGTCCCTTACTGAACGTCAGAATCACCAAGTGCACCTTGTCCTTGGTCCTCCTGTCTGTGGCACAGGCACCAGGGCCCCACCTGGATCGGGGCTGCCCCCGCCCAGCTGCAGTGGGAAGGGAGGGCAGCATCCCCTGGAGACAGCCATGCTTATTAGCAAGGCTCTCAGTGTACCCTGCCAGCAGGTGCACCGGCAAACACATCCCTGGAGGTCCCTAGGCGAGGACGAGGAGGAGCAGACCCACCGCTCCCGGGACCCCAGCCAAGCATCTCATGCCACCCGGTACCGGCACCTGCAGCCCAGGGCACATCCTGAGGGGCACATCCAGTCCTGCAGGATGGCGCTGAGTCTTGGCACTATGAGGCCCGGGGGCAAGGAGGGGGCTCTACGCCTGTTGTCACTCAGTCTAAACAGGTTCTATCCACTTTCTTCCTCAAGGACTTCGCATGACAAGGCTCAGGCAACAGCCGGGGGAGGGGGTGGAGGGGGGTCTTGTCCTCAGGGACTTGCTCTGTTAATATCCATTTCTCTCTCTCTCTCTTTCTCTGTCCCTCCTCTCTCTCTCTCTCTCTCCATCTAGCTCCCCTAGGATAGGCCAACGACGGATGAGAGATTGATAATCGATAATAAATACACGGACAGATGAGAATCAGGGTCTACGGCAGATTCGTCTGATCCTGTGACATTTCCTCCGTAGCCTCCCCACGCCAGGTTTTCAGAGAGAAGAAGTGGATTCTGCCTGGAGCCCTCCAGCCACGCCTCTGCCTGGGAGGAGGGGCCGCTGGCCCCGGCCTTGTTGGACTGCTGGGCCAGGACCTCAATCGAAGATGAATTTCTTTTGTCTCAGGGAGAGGAGATTTGGGGTGCATCAACACCCAGGGAATAGCCGGGGACAGGGGACTTGTGGCCTGGGACCTCTGGCAGCCACTGGCCTTCTGGTCGACCCAGCAGAAGCCCTTCCCACAGGGACTCCCAGGGGCTTGATCAGTTTCCTGCACTCAAGTGCTCCACTCATGTCATCACAGGAGCCTGGCACAGGTCCCGAAGGCACGTGTGCAGCAAACCCGAGATGCACATGGCTCCAGCCCCTTTCCCAGGCAGGACAGCTGTGGGGACACAGCGTCCGCAGCACTGGGACGTGTCCTTTCTCATAGCTGGGGAGCAGCCCTGTGACCGCCTCCTCCCCACACAGCAGGGAAACCCACTCCAACCCCAGGGAGACGGAGGGCGATTGCTCTCTCAGATTTAAATGCCGCTGCAGCCCCGGGGGCTTCGAAGGGCCTGATCATCTTTCTCCTTTTGTAATAACGGGATGAAAGCGGTAATCTTATTTTTTGACAAGTGATGAATGCAGAGGCAGAAAATTATGTATATTTAGGGAATATATAATGAGACAGTAAGGACAGGTCATAAAAATCGATTTTACAATTACATCTTCAACTAATATCTAAAGCCCAACATGATTGATGCCTCCTTCGTTTGAACACCAATATGGTGTTTAAAGAAGTAACCACGAATATTCAAGGCATCCTTGCTTTCTGTTTACTTCAAAGAATTGCAAGCTCCTCCCCTCTACCACACCCCAACCCTGAGCTGGCAGGGGCACACCAAGTAGGGGAAGGAGACAACTGATTAATTCATGCAGGTGCCAGGGTGCGGTGCCGACAGTGCAAGGCCTGCAGATGGCTCAGTGCAGCCTGAGAGCCAGGAAGGACGGCTCTGAAGATGCCAGACTCAGCAGGAGTAGAGGCAGCTGCAGGGGCCCCCACTGGTTGCAGGCGGTCCTAACTGCACACAAGAGTTGATTTGCTCAACGCTCTCTGGGGGGCAGAGACCCCAGGATCCCCCGGCCTCACCTGCTCAGCCTCTGGCCAGGGCCTTCTGGGCTGCGCCCCAGCATGGCGGATGGTGTGGCCGCAGGAATGAGTGCAGAGGGGTCAGGAGGCGAGGGAGGAAGCGAGAGACTGGGGAGGGGCCGGGCTTGCTCTTTCATAACAGGGAGGGGGCGACCCTGTGAGCTGCTCACCCCCTCTTCCGCCACTCCTCAGTCATGGCTCTGGGACCAAGTTCCAGCATGCGGACCCCCAGGGGACAAACCACACCCAAAGCACGCAGGTGCCCACTACTGGAGCTGCTCTCCAGGGCCTCCGAGCCAGCCGAGGTTCCCCCGGTATGACCCAAGTGACAGGGTCCCTGGTGGCCGTGGGACAGCCTCTCTTTCCCCGTCGTCCCTCCAGGCCAGAGATAGGGGAGTCCGAGAAGGGTCTTCTTCAGGCATTTGATGGGACACGCACGGCCCCAGGAGCAGGTGTTCCCTGAACACAGCCCCACCGAGGCTCCCTGTGACACTCCGCAATCACTCCCGGCCACTCTGCCTCTCCCATTCCTGCCCTCGGCCTCCCACATCAGACTGTGGGCTCCATTTACCTGGTTCCAGCAGCTTCCACGGGCCCAGCACAGAGCAGGTGTTCACTCAATAACCACTGACTGCAAGCGAGCCCATTAACCAACAAGGAGAGATGAACCAAGCGGTAATGCCCATGTCCCGTTAACACGGGGAGCCCTCGGCCTCGCCCCCTCCCCGGCAGTCAGGAGGAGCTGTGACAGGCCGCCAAGGGGCTGTGGGTGGGAGGCACTGCGGCAGAGGCACTGTGGGGCCCGAGGGGCCGCAGACCACACCATGAAGGCTGCAGCGATGTGGCCACACAGGGGTGACATCAGAGAGCATCGCTGTGCAAGAGGAGAGGACCCCAGGGAGTGGTCCAGGCCTGGGAGGCAGAGGCCTAGCCTGGGGCATCAGGGAGACACAGGTGCGCCCTCAAACTGCTGACGCCAGGGCCTGTGACCCTGAATGCAGTGGGGGCCCACAGAGGCCCAGCAAAGACGAGGAAGGCCCAGGTGGAAGCCGAGGCCGCGGTGGGGGCCCACAGAGGCCCAGCGAAGATAAGGAAGGCCCAGGTAGAAGCCGAGGCCGTGGTGGGGGCCCACAGAGGCCCAGTGAAGATGAGGAAGGCCCAGGTGGAAGCCGAGGCCGTGGTGGGGGCCCACAGAGGCCCAGCGAAGATGAGGAAGGCCCAGGTAGAAGCCGAGGCTGTGGTGGGGGCCCACAGAGGCCCAGCGAAGATGAGGAAGGCCCGGGTGGAAGCCGAGGCCGCTGAGCAGTCCCCACGGTGCACGTCCACGCCGGGGAGCCAGGGGTGGCTGTTTAAGCTCCCCCGAGAGCCAGAACAGTGACTGCCACCGACATCTGGCCATGGAATAAAGGAAACGCAGGGCTTGGGTCCCAGCAGCCAAGAACCCCTGCCCCCCAGCCCCCAGGACCCTCCCCTCCAGCAGAAGTGTGGGGTGTGGGGTCCAGGAGAGAGCCAGGTGTGAGGATCATCCAAATCACCCCAAAACTCCAGAAGGTTCTTGGCTTCTCAGGCTCTTGGTTTCCTGTCTAGAAACTGGAAAGGGGCCATCTTTGTGCAAAGCCCGCTCTTCCCACCTGCTAGTGCTGTACACGGACCAGCGCCTCAGTCTAAGCTGAACCACAGCCCAAAGGTGTTGAGCTGGTGTGGGGCAGGGCCTGGCCCATGGGTGAAGGAGGGGCGGGGACTTGGGCCATCATGGGCCCTCAGGGCCCCCATGTCAGCTCTGTGCTGAGATTCACCAACCCCTTGAGCCCCCTTTCGGAAGGCAGGGTGCTTCCGTCACAGCCAGCTGCTCGCCACTGTGGGCAGCCGGGCTGCTGGCCTTCCTACAGGGACAGCCCCGCTCAGCAGCACGCACAGAGAATATTCTTCCGGGGCAGGCCCTGGGCGTAGTGGGCGAAGCTGCCTCCTGCTATGCCTGCACCCCACACGGGTGCTCCACTTCCCATCCGGCTCCCTACTATGCACCTGGGAAAGCAGCAGAGGATGGCCCAAGTCCTTGGGGCCCTGCACCCATGTGGGAGACCTGGAAGAAGCTCCTGGCTCCTGCTTCAGCCTGGCCCAGCCCCAGCCGTTGAGGCCATTTTGGGAGTGAACCAGTGGATGGAAGACCTCTCTCTCTCTTTTTCTCTAACTCTGTCTTTCAAAATAAAATAAATCTTAAAGAGAGAGAGCGAGCGAGAGAGACCTCCCAGCCGGCCAGCACAGCCCTCCCCCCACAGGGCATGTGACCATGTGGCTGGGAGGGCCCTGCCCGGCTGCTGTGCCCGGGATAGAGGGAGACGCGTATCGCTGTCATTTCCAGAGCGCAGAAGGACCATTTCTTGTGTATTTCTACCTGCTGCTTCCCAAAGCTGCTCCCTGGAGGCTGGTTTCTGGACAGGGTGGGCTCCAGGGCCTTCAAATCCCCAACAGCGCCGGTCTCCAAGGGCGGCTGCCTGTCGGCGCGAGCCAGCAGTGTTTCAGCCAAACGCCCCGTGACGCTGTCCAGGGCTGTCATTGGCCTCAGTGCAGGGCTCTGGAACTCTGTCTCTCCCCGCTGAGTTTAAACACTGAGAGAAAGTCCACAGCTGACCCCCAGAGTGGCCCGGGGGACAGGCACATCGATTAGCCATCTGGGGGTGAGAGATAGTGATGGCCAGCACCACCAGAGGAGCGGGGGAGCTGACTTCTTGGCCACAACAGCTCAGAGAGGGTGGCCCCCAGACTCGAGTCCTGTGTGCCTGGCGGGGGTGGCGGCGGGCTTCCCCACAAGCCCTCAGCCTTCCCACAGCTCTGCCAAGTCCATCACCTGGAAGACCTTGCCTTAAAAGCTAGCTGTCCATTAGCTGTCTGTTTATCCACCTGTCTGTCTACGCATTCATCTCTCCACCTACCTGTCACAGTGCACATTCTCTCGCTCACTCTCCTTCTCCCTCTCCCCCCCCCTCCCCACCCCCCAGAAACAAGGAACACAAAGGCTGCCAAATGGCCCCAAGCCCTTGGTGGGGCAGGAACTTTCTCAGACCTCGGGTCACGCCCCAGAGCTGCCGACCTGTTCCCGACGCCATTTCCCTGCAATGCCGCCTTCTCCTTGCAGAAACGGGGGCAGGAAGTGGGCTCTGCTGCTGCTCTCTGCTCTGTGTTTTGTGTGTCATCAGGTGGCCCTTCTTAAAGACGGAATGGAAACAAGCGCCACTTTATTGAGCGTAAAATAGATTCCACCCCCCACCCCCAGCCTTAAACATAAGTGAATTTTCTTTCACAGATCATTGGATGGGCAAATGGGAAATAGAGAATTATGAATATTAAAGCAAGGAACTACTGCCAGCTGAAGACAACCCCAAGTCCCTGACACTGTCAAGAAGATGCCCTGGGTACGCAACACCCCGACGTCCCACCCGGTCCCATCTGCTCTGAGCGGCTGGTCCACCAGGAGACAGCTCCTGAGCCCCCGGCTCAGCGCCCCCAGGCGGCCAGAGCGAGGAAGCGCAAGTACGGGCAGCGCAAATGACCGCAATCTACTTTCTCCCAGCTCAGGGATGGAGATGGCTCAGGGTGGGAATCCAGACCCTGTCCCCTGCTGCCCGCGCATCCTGCGGTTCTGGGCGCTAGGGCTCCAAGCCACGCACTCAGAGGGACCGAGGTCAGCCCGCACCTGCTGCTCCCCGCACCGTCAGTGGTTCCGTCGCTTTGTGTTCTTTGTTCGGCTTCTAGAACTGCAGGAAATACTCATCGGCCCTGTGTTATGAGGGCTCAGAGCCGACCTCGGGCCTCACGTGGGGTCGCCCCACGGACGCTGGCCACGGCTCACTCAGAACCCAGGGCTCCTCCAGGAGTTCCTATTTTACAGAGTTGCGCTACTTTCCGCTCCTGAGATGTAGGCCAAGATGGCAGACTTCTACAGGGACTAGTTAATGCAACCCCCGGGGCAAGAAAATCTATTACATGGTCCCCTTCTAAACACGCAATAGGAGGGTGCTTCAAAAGGTGCGTGAAATAAAAGGGAATTAAACGCTAAGCTTTGGATCCCCGCGTGGTCTGTTCATCACACCGTCCCTTGAACATTCTGAAAAATCCTCTTGTTTCCCAGGCCTCTGAGGAGAACTCGGACCAGATTCACTCATGCAAGACCTGGTCCTGAGTGTGTGGAACGGGCTGGTGGGGACCGGGCAAGGACAGAGAACTGATCCAAGGCCCTGCTCTCCTGTCAACTGCAGGACACAGCACAGTAAAGTCTAGAAACGTGCAATAGAATTTCAGAGGTTGCAAAAACAAAGCCGGGTGGGGATCCGTTGCGTGCGTGAGTGCAGGCGGCCAGGGACGGCCCCCGGAGCTGGGAGATCAACCCCTCGGCCAGCACAGCCCCATCTCCCTGGCAGGGCCGGGACAGCGGGGCAGCGCCGGGGAGGGGAACCAGCACTTTCTGGGAGATTGAGCTCATCCCTTTGTTCACACTCTGAGTAAACATTAACGTAGCTGCGTTAGAGATTAACAAACATCAGGAGTCAGCCAGAGCAGGACAGAGCTGTCCGTGGAGCCTGCCACAGCCTGAGACAGGCCAAAAGGGCTGAAATGCACGTAATTCAACATCCTGTCTTCTCACGCGTAAGCTCAGAAAGGAGAATTCTGAGTATGTTTTCTACTGTAAGTTCTCCAACCTGCGCTGACTGGGAGATAGGTTTAACACCACCTCCCCTCGTCTGCACCACACACACACACATGCACACGCGCACACACACAAACTAAAGGCTTTCATTTACATCCTTATCGCTCTCCCTGGTTTAAGATTTATTTGATAGAAACAAATTACCTCCTGAGGCCTAATCCTGCAGACCAGAAATTTGTGCCCAAGCAGTAGACGGGGATATAATTGTCCCGAGTAGGAGTGTGCTTTCATTGGGAGGCCCGGCACAGGGCACGCTGTGAAAGGACCTAACGTTCAACAACGCCATAAAGAAATAACAGGCATTTAACTGAAGCAGGCTTTGCAAATGGGCCATTTTAATGGCCAGGTTCTCAGAACATCCTACCTCCTTTCACAGTTATAATATGAACGCGGGACGAATGAGCAGCCATCCATTGTGCTGCCCTGCACAGAGTTCAACCGAGCGGCACAGAACGCCAGGGTTCCTGGGGCTCTCGGAGCTGGAGTCCAACCCTCTTTCACATCAAGGCCGAGGCAGTCCGTGAGGGTTCCTTCCTGAGGACCCAAACTCTTGCCCTTGAGACAGGGAAAGCCAGAGAGGCCGGTGAGGAGAAACAAGAACGGTTGGAATTTTTATCCCTTAAGCCTCAAATTGGATCAGGATACACCCAGAGAATAAAGCATCTAGTGTTGAGGGAAAGGTCAATTCCATCCAAAATAATAAGAATAATAATGGAAATAAGTGTAGACCACAGGGCTGGCAGAGCCATCACCATTCGCCAAACACCAGCAGAGAAACAAAGAGAATGCATTCTTTAGAAAAAGACACACAGGGGCCACGGTGCCCTTCTGCCACCCGTCCCTGGGTTACGGCCACTGCCCCGTGGAGCCAGAAGTGGGAGCCCGCTGGCCCCCGCCCACAGCTCCGTATCAAGCAGGAGCTGCTGGTGCTGAGAATTGCAATTTTCCAGGTCTCTGCTAAGAGGCGGAGGTTAATGAGCAAGGTCGGGCAGGAGCAGCACCGGGCAAGGGGGTTTTCTGCCTCTGTTATAGTCCCCAAATCAAATGAAACACAATTCCCACTTCTAGCTTTCCCGTGACCAAGTTAGCGCCGTCCTTGGTTTTCTTACAGCCTCTGCCAAGGGACGGCGATTCTCTGTTGTCCTCAGATATGCTGTGCTGAGACCCGCAGCTCCCGGCTGCTGCTCTCCCCGGGCTCTGGTCAGTGCAAAGCCTCCACTGGGCAGTGAGAGGGGGGCTGCTCTTTCTCCTCACTCCCCCAAGCCGTCCATTTCCAATTACTCCGTTTCTCTGCCTTCCACCCAGCTGCCTCCTGGCGTACTCAAAGTGACCGCCCGGCTGCGTGTTTCCATGATCAGATGAGTGCAAATCTACGGGAATCGACTGAAAAGAAGGAGCATGGGTGAGGTCAACCCTTCCCCCGAATTCACTAAGCCCAGGAAAGCAAGAGAGAGAGAGAGAGAGAGAGAGAGAGAGAGAGATATCTTTGAAACAATAATTTCCTACTGGAAAGGCGAAATGTGCTCCTAGATGCATTCGGGTAATAAGGCTATAGCCACAAATCCCCAATTACTGCGACAACATTGGCTTTGACTTTCGCACAATCCTGGGGCTGCGGTCCCAGATCAAGGCGCGGGCAGGGCTGCTCCCTCTGAGCCTCTCTCCCCGCAGCCTCGCAGGCCGTCTGTGTGTGTCTGTATCCTCATCTCCTCTTCTTATTCAGAGACCAGAGGCCACCCGAGTGACTTCACTGTACCTTCACGATCCCTTTAAATACTCTCTGCTGTGGCACAGCGGGCTAAGCCGTCTCCTGCGATGTCGGCATTCCATGGGAGAGCACCTGTTCGAGTCCTCGCTGTTCTGCTTCCCATCTGGCCCCCTGCTGAGGAGCCTGGGAAAGCCAGGGCCCCTTGCGGGAGACCAGAGTGGAGTTCCTGGCTCCTGGCTTGGGCCTGGCTCAGACTCAGCTGTTGTGGTCATTTGGGGAGTGAACCAGAAGAAGGAAGCGCTCTCTCTCTCTCTCTCTCTCTCTGTCACTCTGCCTTTCAATTAAGTAAATAAATCTTTTTTTTTTTTTTGACAGGCAGAGTGGACAGTGAGAGAGAGAGACAGAGAGAAAGGTCTTCCTTTGCCGTTGATTCACCCTCCAATGGGCCACGCGCCGCACTGATCTGATGGCAGGAGCCAGGTACTTATCCTGGTCTCCCATGGGGTGCAGGGCCCAAGCACCTGGGCCATCCTCCACTGCACTCCCTGGCCACAGCAGAGAGCTGGCCTGGAAGAGGGGCAACTGGGACAGAATCCGGCGCCCCGACCAGGACTAGAACCCGGTGTGCTGGCGCCGCAAGGCGGAAGATTAGCCTAGTGAGCCGCGGTGCCAGCCAAGTAAATAAATCTTATAAGAATCAAAATAAAGACCCTCTTTCCAAATCCAGTCACAATGGAGAGAATGGAGGCTAGGCCTCCATTATATGGAGCTGGGTGAGGGATGGGCGCAAGGCTACTCAGGACCCCTACTGTCCCGACATAAATCCATAAAGACAAACAGCCAGGTGTGACGAGAGACAACTTGACTTCAAGTCCTGACTCCCGCCCGCGGTCAGATCTGCCATCCTGAGTCTCAGATCTGCCCCCGCGTTTGCAAGGCAGTTCACCCTGCGGCCTCAGAGTGGAGAGTGTGTGCCATGCGCTGGGGAGGTGAGAGGCAAGGACAGTGCAGGTGGTGGTCCTGCTGCTGCCGCCGAGGTGGAGGGGCTGGCGGGAACTCGTCCACAGACGTCCCTGGAGCAGAAAGAATCCTACTGCCCAGGTTAGGTCCAGCCCAGCAGGTGCTCAGACCTCAGAAGCCAGAGTGAGCACCGAGGTGGCCACACACAGGAAGACCCCACGTCTGGCAAGTGCCGAGGCAGAGGCTCAGGGATTGGGACAGCAGTGGGGACACCCCCTGCCCACTGCTGGGTGCGGGGTGCCACACGCAGCTGGGGTTTCTGCGAGAATTAGCCATCCCAGAGCTGAGGGTCTTCCATAAGCACCGCCCCTGGCTGTGCACCCTCCAGGCATTCTGCCAAGCCCCACCCCCACGCTGCAGCACCTCCTACCACCCTCACCCCAGCAGGTCGCCCGTCCTCTCCACCACCCCCTGCAGCCGGCCCAGCTACGGCAGGCTGCAGAAGAGGAGGCTGTTGAGAAGAGGAGGAAGGGCGACCCTGTACTTTTGGGGGTTGGATTGGAAGCCCTGCATCTTACTTGCCTAGACAACGCTCCCTGATTACTAGAGAAAGCAAGAAGGAACGGTTTGGGGGTGAGGACAAGGCCAAGTGCGTCCTCTGTCCCTGAACACATGGAAAACAGGGAGCTCCCTTGCCATCACCCAGCAGCTGGCAAAGCACAGGAAAACCACAGTTTGCCCTCCTTCAGCCTTGGAGAGCCCAAAGCCACGTGCAGCTCACGGGGAGGGCTGGAGAACCAAGGAGCGGCACAACTCTGGGGACAGCCCCGGTGAGTGCTTAGGGAACGGCGAGAGCAGAAGCGTGCCCTGGCGGAGTCTGCACTTGGCCTCCTGAACCGCTCTCTGTGGGAACAAAACCCCTGGTGTAGGGCAGAGCCCGTGAGTACCAGGAAAAGTGCGCCCAGTGCCTTGCTGTCGGGTATGCCCAGAAAAGCAAGCTGGCAGAGACCTGAGTCCCCTTCGTTCCCAGCTGCCTTCTGCCAGGGGCGCCCCTTCCTGGGTTTCACGCTCTGCCTCCCTCCCTCCAGCTCGCGGATCTCTTCCTGCCGCACCTTTGGCGTAAGCGGGGGTTATTTCCTGCCCCCTCGTTCCCTGCTCTTCCCTGGCACCAGCTCATCACTCTGAGGGTGCTTGCGGCCCTCCACGACTCACGTTTGCCCCTGGCTTGCAAACTTCCAGGGATGGGGGTCCACCACTTCTCCCGCCGGGAGAATCTCATAAAGTCCTCGAGTTTCCAACAGAAAGGGAAGTCAATGGAGCTGTAATTACAGGACACCCTGGAGACGCTCAAAGGAGCATCAATTAGCACAACGAATATAAAAACCTGACTCAAGCGCACTCAATTTCTTCTCACGCTCCTTGCCCCATAATCCAAGGAGAATGTGATTTGTTTAAGAAGACAGCCAGATGGGGCCTGCGCTGTGGCACAGTGGGTTAACATCCTGGCCTGCGGTGCCAGCATCCCATATGGGCACCAGTTCGAGACCCGGCTGCTCCACTTCCGATCCAGCTCTCTGCTATGGCCTGGGAAAGCAGTGGAAGATGGCCCAAGTCCTTGGGCCCCTGCACCTGCGTGGGAGACCTGGAAGAAGCTCCTGGCTCCTGGCTTCAGAATGGCACAGCTCCGGCTGTTGTGGCCAACTGGAGAGTGAACCATCGGATGGAAGAACTATCTCTCTCTCTCTGCCTCTCCTCTCTTTGTGTAACTCTTGACTTTCAAATAAATTGAAGGAGAAGGAGAAGGAGGAGGAGGAGGAGAAGAGGAAGAGGAAGAGGAAGAGGAAGAGGAAGAGGAAGAGGAAGAAGAAGAAGAAGAAGAAGAAGAAGAAGAAGAAGAAGAAGAAGACGACAGCCAGAAGCCAGGGCAGCCATAACGCACTCCAGGACCTGGTGCGGAAGGAAGAGAAGGCTGAGAAGGCCTGGGCGCTCCCCTGCTCGGGCACTCATCTCACGCTTGGTGACCAGTGTGGAGGATACACAGCAGCGTGCGCGCTGGACGGGGGCCAGAGCTCGCCCCCGGCTGGGGCTCTGGCTCTGCCCCTCTCCTCTTTCTCGGTGTGCCAGGGCTGCTGAGACGCACCCTGCTCCAACATGGTGCAGGGGGGCGGCCCCAGCCCTGCGGGAGCCCCCGCATTCTCTGGCGCTGCGGATCGGGGCAGACCCCTGTCTCCTCTGCCTCTCTTCAGAGATTGCTGAGCGGGCGTTCTTAGGCACAGGAGACTGTTCAGAAGATGCGACCACTGTGTATGGAACTGGACGTTGGGTGCAGATCTCTGATGGGTGCCTGGAAAGGGGGTCCATGACACGAAGACAGAGCCAGCACTGTCCCAGGGCCAGCTGCAGCCAAGTGGACGAGTGCCCGTCATGTGCTGTGTGCTTTGCTGCAGTCCCCACACTTCGTATGTGTGTCGAGAAAACAGGAGCCAAACCAGACGTCACCCGTGCATCTCTGACTTCCCATATTTAAAACACCCTCGGGACATTCTCAACGTGACAGAGCTTACTGGGTCAGAATGTCCCAAGGACAGGGTCATGGCTTGCACACAGCGAGGTGTTAGGAAATGCATACGACACATACGTATACGTGTGTGTGTGTGTGTGTGTGTGTGTGTCTAAATAAGGATGAGCATGGACTTCCAGGGACTGGCAGCCCGTGGCAGGTAAACTGCACCTGCCTGACTTCCTGGCCGGGGCCACAGTCCCCAGATTGCTCCCCTTCCTGCATCCAACACCTCACTTTCATTTTTTAAAATTTATTTGATAGAGTTAGACAGTGAGAGAGAGAGACAGAGAGAAAGATCTTCCTTCCATTGGTTCACCGCCCCCAAATGGCTGCTACAGCTGGAGCTACGCTGATCTGAAGCCAGGATCCAGGTGCTTCCTCCTGGTCTCCCACGCGGGTGCAGGGGCCAAAGCACTTGGGCCATCCTCCACTGCTTCCCTGGGCCACAGCAGAGAGCTGGACAGGAAGAGGAGCAACCGGGACTAGAGCCCAGCGCCCCGACCAGGATAGAACCCGGCGCCCATATGGGGTGCCGGCACCGCAGGTGGAGGATCAACCAAGTGAGCCACGGCGCCGGCCCCTGCACTCCCATTTGCTTTAAGAGCTCCTGGCCAGACACTTGCTGCTTTGTTGGAAACTGCTTCTTAGAGATGGCTCTGCTTAAGCTTTGGCCTCCCTTGGTCTCTTACCAGGCAGATGGCTTCGCAGAAGAGGTTCATGGGAATTAAAGGATGGTTTCAGTGCAAAGCATCCTGAAATCCATGCATCACTTTTTTCATAATACACATTTCTTATGAATTGTTTGAAAATTATTCATATGCATGGATTTCAAAATTATTTGTACCAAAAAAGTACCTTTGAATTCTACTTTCCATGAATTTTTTGAAGTCCCCTTATATTTGTGAAATGAGAATAAAATTAAATATCCTAGAAGGAAGACAGTTAGGTGGTGTTCCGGGTAAGGAGGATGAATCACACATGGTACCTGGGACGTAGGAGCGCTAACTACCAGTACAGCTTAGGGCGAAGCTCTGAGCCCAGTTCCAAGCAGGAGTGGAATAGGAAGTGCCTACTCAGGTCGTGGAAAGTTCCAGAGGTTCCAGGCTTCTCCGAGGCAGGTGCAGGCGGATGGACACCTGGGAAAGAATCAGCTATGGCTGTTCCCCATGGCCAGAGAGCAAGGGTTTTGGGTTGAAACCTCCCCGTGCGAAAAGTTCTCACAGGCCCGAAGGATCTTCATGTATTTCAAAAATTCCAAAGAAAGAGAGAAATTTCCAGTGTCAGGCAATATGATCCCAAATTATGCAGTGTTAAGATTGTTTTGAAAAATGAATTTTTCCAAGGACCAACATTGAATTATCATCCCTTGAAGCATCTAATTATCGGCAGATGAAGCGGAAGCACTTCTATCTAGATCAGAAATGGAAGCAGCCATAAAATATCCTTTTTTGGCTGCCGTTGCTCGAGGGAACGTTCGCAGAGGCTGATGTCAAGAAGCTGGTGCAGAGGAACCAATTTAGAAAGAACGTTGGGGGCGGGGGTTGCCGAACACCAGCCTGCGAGACAAGGGCAGCCGCTCCCAGGAGGGGGCACACCTGACCTTGCGCGGAGCACAGCCCAGCACAGAGGCAGCAGGCAGCTGTATTCCGCCAGCTGTGAACGGCCAGCCGGCCCCAAGAGGCCGCCACCAACCCCGAGCTGTGACTGGCAGCACTGTGTCATTCTGCCCCACGTGGAGACCCCAGCGCAGAATGAGGCTGAGCGGTTTTCTGCAAGCCGCTCACAATGTTCTTCTGAGACCCTCTCCGCAAATCTGACGCATCGCCTCAAAATTACACTTCCTGTCGTCCAAACACAGCACGGTTTCAGGTGACAGGAGGAGGGAAGGGAGATTTTCTCAAGATGGAGCTGTATCTCTATAGCTAGTGGCCGTGAGGCCAAAGGGTACAACTCAGCCACCTCAGGGCACGTTTCTAGTCATGCTTGGTGCCTGCTGGCACAGCATACGCCCACAACTGAAATGGATGTAGAGTTTCAAAATAAAACCAGGGACCGGCGCTACGGCCTGAGAAAGCAGCAGAGGATGGCCCAAGTTCTTGGGGCCCTGCTCTCACGTGCGAGACCCAGACAAGCTCCTGGCTTCCGACTGGCCCAGCTCCAGCCGTTGAGGCCATTTGGGGAGTGAACCAGCGGATGGAAGACCTCTCTCTCTGTCTCTACCTCTCTCTGCTGTAACTCTATCTCTCAAATGAAAAAAAAAAATACAATCTTAAAAAATAAATCAGAATCTCTTCCAGCCACAATTCCTCAGGTGCATCCGTTGCTGCCTAAGGGGGGCACCCAGCTCTTTTGTGTTTCTGTGATAAGCCCAGTGTTGCCATCTACACCTGTGCTCACCTGGGGGTCCACCACACACCCAGCAGGCTCCGTGCACATCCAAGCGAGCACAACAGAAATGTCCGGGGAACAAGTCCCGGCTCCGTGCTGCGCGGTCAGCCAGTTGGAAATGCAGCTTTCCCAGATAAAATGCCACACGGTCCCATTTTCATTCATCTCGTTGGAATAGTTATTTTCAACAAAATAACTTCGTTATCGAGTGTTCCCAGCCGGAGACAATCCTACTCAGAGAGCATCCATTGTAACTTCTTTCCCCTCTACTGCCTCCACCAAGAACAATCATCTTATTTTTTCTTGGCACTCATTGCCAATAACCTCTTGATGTGTTCAGAACATATCAAAAAATTCAAATTTCCTGCACTAGCCCGACTAACAGGTAGTTACAGAGTCACTGTGACCAGGACCCGGAGAATCGGGGCCGGTTGTGGGGGTGGGGACTCCATGCGCCTCAGTGCTGCAGGGGCAAACCCAGAGCCAGGCCTCACAGCCCAGCTTGCTCAGGGCACCACAGTCAGGGAATGGCTAAGGGGCAAAGTGCCACAGGAAGGGGACGGCTAGGACGCCCAAGTGCTGGCAGGGAGGTGGCGTGTGGCCAAGGCAGATCCTCAGCAAAGATTTGCCGCTAAACATTTCTCTATTCTGAACTTCCTGTTTCTTTTTTTTTTGACAGATAGTATTATTGACAGTGAGAGAGAGAGACAGAGAGAAAGGTCTTCCTTCCATTGGTTCACTCCCCAAATGGCCGCTACAGCCGGCGCCACGACAATCCAAAGCCAGGAGCCAGGTGCTTCTCCCTAGTCTCCCATGTGGGTGCAGGGCCCATCCTCCACTTCCCCCACCCTGGCCACAGCAGAGAGCTGGACTGGAAGAGGAGCAACCGGGACTAGAACCCGGCACCCATATGGGATGCCAGCGCTGCAGGCGGAAGATTAACCAAGTGAGCCACGGTGCCAGCCCCTGAACTTCGATTTCAAAACAAAGGATCGCTGAGCTCAGAGCTACCTGGCGGGCACAATCTCCCCAGCCAGCAAGGGCCTCGCAATCGACAAAACGCATCCTCGCAGACCGTGTCTGACGTCCTGGTCCATCCCGAACCCACACCATAGAGACTGTTTTCTCCCTTTACGCACTGCTGGGAAATCGAATTTGGTGCGTGCATACCACCCTGCCCTGGGAAAAAAAGATCGATGTTTGTGCTGCAACCTAAGAGAGGATGGTGACAGGATGGATTGCCGTGCGATCGAGATTCCCACAGTGAGTGAGTGGATCCTGCAAGCGCCAGGAGGCGGGGAGGGGTCTGCAGCGAGAATGGCTCCGCCCACATCAGCACCTGGCCACCAAGGCATCTCCAGTCCCAAGGAGACAGGTAGCTTCCAAAGGAACGCAGGGGCGCAGGTCACTTTTCAATGATCTTCAGCGTCTGGGACAGTGGAGCGGCAGGGAGACAAGTGCGTGCTTTGGCAGCACTGAAGACGGCAGCCACCCAGCACGGCACAGCAGCCAGCTCCCATGCCCCCGACCACACGCCCTGGGAAGGCTTGTTCTGGGCCCCACCGTGTGATGGGACTGTTCCCTGCTACCCCAGCCCTCCGCCTGGGTCTGTCCCGTGGATATCTATTTTAGCAGATCCTGGGACTACACGCTTCCCCACCCCAGCAGGCAGAACAGAGGACGGAAGACAGCACCCTGGCCGCGAGGGCAGCTGGCGGGTTCATCTCCTGTCTGGGTAACAGGGGCAGGGGTGCCTTTCCAGGGAAATGTATCGTTGATGTCTTATTAAGGGAAATCTGGCACCATGCAAGTCATTAGCGTTCTTGCTCACGGAGAGTGAGACAATCGAACAAAAGGGCAGCTCTGCCCGGAGGACACAGCCGAGAGACGCCCTTTCTGGGAAGTGGTGATGGTCACAGTCGTAAATGCTCCTCAGATGAACGCTGGGGGGAAGGGGAGGTGCCGGCTACACCCCACCTTTCCTCCCCGCCAGCTTGCAGACCACAACTGCGCACCTCCCAGACCCCATCCCCATCCACTGTGGTGTGGGAACGAGCTGTCCCCGGCTCGTGTGGGTAAGGAGATGACGGAGGTGGCCATGGCCAGGCTTGGAGGCGGCTGATCTTGCAGTCCTGCACTAGGAGTTGAATTCAAGGTCCTGAAGCCAGGCAGCCAAGAGGGTCCTACAGGCAAGCAAACGGGGTCTGGACACCCCTGCAGGGGGTGGGCCACACCTTGGAGACTCTCCCCCAAGACCTGGCTCGGGGAGCCCAGGTTGGAGCCGCTGGAGACTGACCCTTGTGCTACCTTGGCGGGGGCGGCCACCCACACTCCCAGGGGTCCTGGGAAGGCAGCCTCTGGGGAAGCCACAGTGTGTGGGTGGGTGGGTGGCTTCCTGCCCAGCAGCCACACCTGAGGCTCAGGGACCAGATCCGCCCGCTCCGGCACACCCGACTCACTGTCCCTGCCCCAAGGTCCAGTCGGCCTGGGACCCCAGGGCTGTGTGTTCCCAGTGGGCTCTCTGAGTCTGCCTTCACTCCCTTCCCCTACCCCTGCCATAGGCCTCTTCCCCGTGCTTCCTGAATGACCCCTGGGAAGGGCCCAGGGGCTCAACCTGACTGCTGAGAACACACACCCACCTTCCCAGGAGGGACTCACAGCCCCAGGAGTGTCACACGCGTCACCTCTCTGACCCAGACCCGACAGCCTCCCTCCCCTTAAAGCATGAAGCTGCCTACAGACTACACAGGTGAACGTCAAGGCCGGCATTAGTGCATCGCTCCTGCGCCTTTCCCTTCCCAACGCCAGTCCAGAACTGGCACTCAAGGATCGTTCCAGCTTCGTCTTGGCTCTGCGGGCCCTAAGTGAGCAGGCTGAGGGGGCCCAGGGAGACCTGACCCGAAGGTGCAGGGAGGGAGGTGCACCGGCACGACACGACACGAAAGAGGCCCTGGGCTCTCTGATCCTTCACCTGCTGCGTCCCCAGGTCCCTCGGCTCCTTTCCCACGTCACCAAACCTCTGCACTGCGGCTTGGGCTGGGTTCACCCAATGGACAGCCCTAGGACTCATCAGGAGGCAGAAAGAGAGGGGCCTGGGTGTTTGTTCCCCTGCCTTGCTCGCAATCTGCCAGAATTGCCAGATCAAATACAGGAAGTCCAGCTAAATGCAAACATCAGGTTGGTAAAAAAAATTATATAAGTATATCCCAAATATTACATGGGATATACTTATACTCAGTTTTAAAATTTGACTTATCTGAAATTGACATTTTCAGTAGGCATCCTGTATTTTTATTTGCCAAATCTAGAAAGGCTACAAGTTGTAGCAATGTTGTAGCAACCCAGCTGAGCCTTTTATTGGCAGCTGCAGGGCCAGCATTGCGGCACGAGTTAAGCTTGTTACTACCGATCCTATAGCGGGGCAAGGGTTCGAGTCCCAGCTGCTTGCTTTCTGATCCAACTCTCTGCTATGGCCTGGGAAAGCAGTGGAAGATGGTCCAAGTGCTTGGGTCCCTGTGCCCATGTGGGAGACACTTTCCTGACTCCAGGTTTCTGCCTAGCCCAGTCCCAGCAGTTGTGGCCATTGGTTGAGTGAACCAGCAGTTGGATGATCTCTCTCTCCCTCTCTCCCCCTCTCTCTCTCTTTTAAAGATTTATTTTGTGTATTTGAAAAGCAGGGTGGTGGGAGGAGAGAGAGAGAGAGAAAGAAAGAGAGAGAAGGCACAGACCCTGACAGATGGCTCCACCCACTACCCCTCCCTGGGTAGTGACTCCTCCCCTTCAGGCCCTGCCATAGCTAGAATCAGATGCCACACCGTGCTTTCTGAGGCTCTCTAACCCTGCCCACTTGTTTGCAAACGGTTCCTCTGCAGTGAACTCTGCAAGTTACCCAGGTAGAGAGGCCTCTCCCCCACCCAGGACCACAGGTATGTGGGCCCTTCAGGGGTTCCTACCCCGTCTCCCAGGGCTGCCCTCTCACAATACCCCATCACCAGCTCTCAGGCTACAGTGGCTGGCACCTAGTAGGTGCTTTGTGACTATTTCATGCATCAACGGGACACACGCTGGAGTCCGCTGTATTGCCACACCCCCTCCCGGTTGTTAAGAACCACAACCCTGCACGCTGCAAAGATGATCATCAAACCAGCAAAGCACATGAAGCAACTGGGGGTGCAGTTCAGGGGGACACGGAGCCAGACCAGAGGTTTTAGAGACATTCCAGTGCATGGGACCAACTGGCCCAAAAGCCGGGCGCTGAAACACAAAAGCCAGCTCACGGGCTGACTGCCCAGGCGGTCTCATCTCCAGCAGAGTCTCCCACATGGCTGCAGGCAGAGGGAGCTGCGGCTGGGACCTGCTGAGGGCTGTGCACCTGCACGTCCCTCCCATGGCCCCGTCGCTGGCTGGCTGGGCAGCTCTCACTGGCAGTGGCAAGCGTGGGCTTCCTCGCAGCCTGGTAGCCCCAGGATGGTGGCACTGGGCTCTTCCACAGGGCAAGTCCTGGCTCTGGCAAGGAAGCCACCCATTGCCTCAGGTCCAGCCAGAATCTGCCGGCATCCCTTCTGCTACATTCCACCAGCCCAAGGAGCCACACAGCTGCCCAGGGGCAAGAAGAGGGGACATGGCAGCCCCTCTCAGCCACCACGTGATGAGATCATGTGAATCCACGAGCAATATATAGAGATTCGGGGAGTTTTAGAAAAGCCTTTAAAAAGTAAGGAAACATCTAACCATTGAAGAAGTGTTGTGCCTCTTATTTGGGGGAATTATATCCCAATTAATCTTTTTTTTTTTTTTGACAGGCAGAGTGGATAGTGAGAGAGAGACAGAGAGAAAGGTCTTCCTTTGCCTTTGGTTCACCTTCCAATGGCCGCCGCCTGCGCGCTGCAGCCGGCACACCGCGCTGATCCAATGGCAGGAGCCAGGTGCTTCTCCTGGTCTCCCATGGGGTGCAGGGCCCAAGCACTTGGGCCATCCTCCACTGAACTCCCTGGCCACAGCAGAGAGCTGGCCTGGAAGAGGGGCAACCAGGACAGAATCCGGTGCCCCGACCGGGACTAGAACCTGGTGTGCCGGTGCCACAAGGCGGAGGATTAGCCTAGTGAGCTGCGGCGCCGGCCCCCAATTAATCTTTAACACCAAAAATTTTCTGATGGTCTCTCCTGTTGTGCTTAAACCAGGAAAGAGTTTAAACGTGCAAGAGAGAAAACATATTGTGATGTGGATGAAGCAGACTGGATTGTCTAAAACAAGTCTGCGGGTGGCACCCTTCAAGCCCCAAGGCTGAGAGCGGGCAGCCCAGGCTGCACACAGGATGCCCCCTCAGAAGGGGGAGTTTGAGCGTGTGTGTGATGAAGCCCTGTGTCTTTGTCAATGGGCCCCCAGATGATGTCGCGGGCCCTGTTCTGGACAAACAGGAAGGGGCTGGCCACCAGAACCACTCGGACTTGGTGTGCTGGGTCCCAGTGAAATTGCTCTATCCTGCAGACAACCTGGCGAGTGAGAGCCCAAGGCCCTGCTCTCCTGATGCCCAGAGCGCGTGAGCGTCGGAGACACCTGCCCACCAAAACCACGGGGATGCCGGCCAGCCTGCCAAGCAGCTGTTAGCACAGGGCCCAGAAAAACCCACTATTTTGAAGTCTCTGTTAAAAAGATGATTCAGAGCCAAGTCTGTTCTTAGCCTGCATAAAGTGAATGGAAAGTGGTCACTTCCTGGAAAAGAAAAAAGGAGAGAGAGTGAGAGAGAGAGAGAGAGAGAGAGAGAGAGAGAGAAAGAGAGAGAGAATTCCCTCTAGAGGAGAATAAAGTGTTGTTGGCGTGGAACAGCCCCGTTTCTTGACTGATCAGTGCCAAGAACTGAGCCGACTTTCCACGTCTGTTACTGTTGATCAGAAACTCCACCTTGTGACTCAGCAAGAATGCTGGGAGAGGCCAGCTGGCCAAGCTGGGTGGAATTCAGGTGAGTGGTTGGCGGTCCCCAGGGGCCCGCCTCGGATTAGAGAGCTCTCTCCTAGGACCCAGGGGACTTCAGTCGCAATCGGTGGCCGTCCAAGGACACCCTGGAGCCAGCTCATGGGTGGTAGGCACTCTTTCCCCTGAGCCATCTGGAGGAGAAAACATCGGGGTCCCGCCTGAGCAGGAGAGCCAGCGCCGCCTTCCGCAGGCACCAGCCCAGCTGTCCACCGGGAACGCCCGCCCCACGGAGGAACCCTAGCAACCCCATGGCCCTGGCCATCCCCGATGGACCTCATGAGCGTGAAACCATCTTCTTTTCATTTAGCCCAGGCTGAAATTCACATTGGTCCCTGCCTCTGAAGATTTGCTTGCTGTGCAAATTAATTCTGTGAAGATTGCAAGTGTTTCACCTCCATAAAAGAGCAGGGAGTTTTGCAAGCCCACGAGAAACATCGTTTCCGTACACACTGTTAAACAAGATGCGTAGGAAGCCACTGGTTTGGACCGAGCTCTTGCTATAGGCTCGGCAGAACAAACCAAATTGGAGTCATTCATGATCAAGTTCCAGGTGGCAAAGCCAACACGCACTTGTTTATCTGACTTTCTGAGACATGGCGAGAGAGAGAGACAGAGAGACAGAGAGGACGGCTGACCCCTTCAACAGCCCAGTGACAGCCCCCATGGAAATCCCTTCCACCTTAACCTTTGCAAGGAAGTGACTCGAAATCCCACTCAGTTTTTGAGCTCTGATTTTGCTTTGCTAGGCTCTCCTCTGCCTACAAAGCCGAACTCCTCAGCGAGGCTCACCAGGACCACCCCCACTCCTTTGTTAGGCAATGAGGGATTTCCTGACTCTGGAGTCCCCCAGAAAGTGGCCCCACAAGGTCTTCAAACTTAATCAGAGCCGTGCTCTGACAAGTCGCATCTGAGACAGTCCTATTTTCTGACAGGGGCAGGATTCCAAGGCGGGGAAGGATGGATACTTCCCTGGTTCAGGCTACTTTGTGGGTTTGAAAAGATCTTGTAGCATAATTTATGACTTCGGCTTTTCACTAAGGCATATGGGACTTCGCATGATGTGGAATGAAATTCTATCTTCGGCTGGTCTAAAGTTATCCAGTGCTCAGCATCAAACGGCAAGAAGGGAGGCTGGAGGGTGGGGCAGGGCTGGGGTAGGGCTCAGCACCACACACGTGCGTACATTGCTTCCAGGTTTTCCTTTTGGAAGCTGGCGCCGTTGCCTCTGTCCTTGGCCTGAGGCCGCACATACTCGCCAGAGGCTGGTTCACGACGCAGATGAGATAATGGCTCTGTGGAGTCTTGGAGACTGGCAGCGAGGCCAGGACGGAAGCCTGTTAGCTCCTCCTGCTCCATAAGCCCAGGCCACAGCCCACCCAAACTCCTGCCGGCCAGGAGGGAACAAAGGCGAGGGAGTAAGGGGAGGCAGTGCAATGGGCAATGAGCGTGGACCGCGGATCTGACCGCCAAGGCCCAGGGGAAGCCTCTCCTTGAGACAGCAACCCTGCCCACCCCACGAGGCTGCCGCAGAATCAGAGATGCTAGTGTGGGAGAGCCTTTCCAAACCACGCCGGCCCAGGCAGGCGGAAAGACCTGGGAGGGGCGGCCGGCACACCCCTCGGCTGCTGTTGACTAAGTGTCAAGCACATCGTCCCCAAAGACAGAGGATCTGGGGGTCAGACTCAGCCAAGGTCATTACCTGCTCGGTGAAGTTATTAAAGTGCTCAGCCCCAAGGGCCAAACGGAGCAAAAGACGTCACTTTGAGTTCTGAAACGGGGAGTGCCGAGGGCCCTGTCAGCGCTAACCTTCACACCGATCGACCCACTGGCTGAAAATATTACCCAGGGCCAGGCTTGTGTGGAGACCCTGATGGTTTACGGGCCTGGCTTAATGAGCAATTCCAATTCCATTCTCTCACATCTGGATCAATACCAGAAGCAACCTTGTGTGCCCACCTTTTCCTACTGGGAGGTAGATTCTGCAGAGCGTTCGCAGGTAACCGCACACAGGACTCTGTCTCCTGAGTTGTAGCCACCCCTGTTTTGACTTTTGTTTTCCTGGGTTGCTTCAAATACGGAAAAAGAGGAGGACCAGCCAAAGATCCCAGATGGTGCGGGAGCGCCCTGGGCTGCCTCCAGCCCACAAGTGCATTGCACTGGCGGGAAAGAGATTTCACGTTTTTGGCCCAGAAAACGTCACACACCTTACAGATGGATAAGCAGGGAGCTGCTTCGTCCAGAGCCAGGGGCAGCCGTTCTGACATGTGTCACAGCTCCATGATTTATTTTTCAATTACTTTTTTTAATGTTTGAAATAACTTTTTTTTTTTAAAAAGATTCATTTATTTATTTGAAAGACAGAGTTACAGACTGAGAGGGAGAGACAGAGGGAGAGAGAGGTCTTCCACCCGCTGTTTCACTCCCCAAACGTCCGCAATGGCTGGAGCTGCACCGATCCGAAGCCAGGAGCCTGGAGCTTCCCCTGGGTCTCCCACCTGGGTGCAGAGGCCCAACCTCCCAGGCCATCTTTACTGCTTTCCCAGGCCATAGCAGAGAGCTGCTAGGAAGCAGGGCAGCCGGGACACAAACCAGAGCCCATATGGGATGCCATTGTCACGGGAGACGGCTTAACCCGCTACACTACAATGCTGGCCCTGAGATAACATATTTTTAATTTACATTATAGCCAAAGGCTTAATGCTCCACTAAATAGAGAGTTCAACAAATTAAAAGTCAAAAGACCACAGCTGAACCGGAAAATAGGCCAGGGCTATAAACAATAATCAAATGAAAAGCTGTTCAGTTTCACTCATCTGAAGTCAATTTTAAAACAGTCTGTCTCCTCTGCCAAGAGGCTTAGCACGGCAAGTTCTCATCTGCACTCTTCTGCTCTGGGCAGGCCTGGTGGGGGACGGCCTCCCTGGCTCCCAGACACGCAGTCACACCGGGCCGTAGGAGCAGCAAACGTCCGCATGGCAGGCCCTAGCCTCAAACCCCAATCTGATCAAACCCCGGGCTGGAAGCAGCTGTAGCCGGGGCGACTCCGTGGCCTTGTTAGAAGCTGTGTTTCCTCTCCCTGCCTTGCAGGCCAGGGCTGCTGTGCACAGCAGCAAGACCAACCAGCTGGCGCCTTTGCCAAAACCCACCTCCTCTGTGGGGTGTGGTAACCCCACGGCTCCATCAGCTTTGGTTCCCGGATGCAGCGTTGGCTGAGCCTTACTCCAAGCTGGTGGTCCACCCTTGTGCCCAAGTCTTCCCCCCCAGACTTGCACAAACACAGGATGGTGACAGTGCAGTTAGATCCTGGGCAAAATCTGCCCACGTTCTTGGGTAGGCCTTGGAAGCTCCTCGTGCGCCAGGAACACCACACGCAAAAATCGTTGCTCCCTACTGGGCAAGGCAGAGGCAGGGTGGGGAGCAGGGTGTGTGCTCTGCGAATGAACATTTGAATTGTGTTTCCTATTTGAAAAATTGCACTTGGTTTTATGGCAGTGAATATAGCTGGCTGGTTGTGAATAAAGATTCTACTCTGTCTCTGTCTCTCTCTCTCAATCCTCTGACTTGATAGCAGAAAAATAAAAGCATGCTCTGTGCGTGTACCATGTGTGTGCTCATCCCCCCCTGCATGTGGATCTGTGGTTTGGGTGTCACTCAGTAGGGAGAGGAGGGTACCCAGGACGAGACGGGATCTTACTTGTTACGAGCTGACAAACAACCGTACGGAACAAACAATCCAATCCAACGCGACTAAAGCCAGAGTGCTCCTCACATATCCCCACCCCCGCGAAAAACTCCTCAAGCCACGGCCCCTTTCCGAAAGAGGGGACACTCACAGGTTTCCAAGTCTGCAGCCGGAGCTCGGGGCTCCCTACGTACCCACCCGAGGGGCCGCCATGGCAGAGCCCAGCACGCCAAGGACAACGCTTTCCCTCCGGATGCCTGGATGTGGGGGGTTATAGTCCAAGATCCCTCCCACCAGCCAAGGCTGAGGCTTTGGGAAGGCAGCGTTATCACAGCCCCAGCTCAGGAGGAATCCGCGCCAGCTTCCGGAACTCAGTCACCCTCCAAGCTCAGGCAGCACGCCCCACTCGGAGCTTCACTGTGCATAAGTCTTGCCTTGGACTGGAAATCTCCCAGCAGCTGCCCCAACCCAGCTTGTGCCTGCTCTCACATGTGGATGGAGAGACCGAACTCGGGGAGTCACGGATCAGACTGGTGGCAGCATACTGTCTTACCAAAAAGAAAACACAACCTTTCGGTTGTGTCCAAACAGGCGGTTTGTGATGAACAATGCGGATTCAGGTGGCTGCGACGGTATTTATAAACAGATCTGAATTTAATTCAGCCTCCAAGACGAGATAGATTCGTAACAGGAGCTGTGAATAATTTGTTCCGCTGAAGCAGAAAGTTATATCAAAGCACAAACAAAATCAAATCGCGGAGGAGTGGAAATGCCTGCATCACCCAGGTCCTAATCCATTTATTTGTTTTTTCATTAAAAACTGTGTGTACATATGCGTGACTGTAATGTTTCTGGAAGCCCTGTCTCCATAGTGCACTTAATATCACAGAACCCAGAGGCACAAGGAAGTCTGGAGCGGCTGGGTTGCATGGTCAGAGGGGACATCTCGGAGGATGAAGGGGACCGGCGGGGCACTCTGCAGGGTGCACCTGTTCACCCCAGGAACTGCCCCGACAGCAGCAAGCACAGCAAGAGGCACCGGAAATCCAACTCCCAGCCAAGGACCCTCTCACGATGACCTATAACACAGCAGAATCCCGGAAGAGTCCATGAATGTAAATACCTCTGGGCTTTTAATGGACCTGATTTGTCCGTAGTTCACCCCCACCAGCTTCCTGACTTTGTGTGCTACGTGGAGACTTCCACGAAACTGACAATATTTGAAAAAGAATGCTCTGACCTGTGGACAAGTAATGAAGCTTGGGAGCAGTCTAAGCCACTACTCCCGGAGCTCATGGCGTCCTGACGTCGCACCCCTCATCGCTCTGTCCTCCTGGGCCCTGCTCCTTCAACACTTGCAGACAGTTTCATTTAGTATTAATAAGAAACATACACTAACGTAGCAGATCTCCCCAGATACCTGGGCGCCAGGGTAAAATAATTTGAATTTCAGTGGAATACATTAGGTTAAAACAGAAATTCTACGATGATCTTTTCATATAGGGAATATAAGAATAAGAAATGAAGCAGCTTAGATTCTTAGAAATACGTCTTGTAGGCTAACTACTTCCAGAACTTTCTGCCCAATCTTTCTTGGACAGTTACTAGCTATTGTCTTTGCCTATCTCTAGAGGTAAAAACCCAAACTTAATACATATGAAAGCACCATGCATGGATATTATATATAAATTGTTTTACCTGAAATTAAGGTACAGCATGTTAGTGATAATTTGGGTTTATACAGTGCTATCATCCTATAATCATCAAACAATCTCTGGTTTCCTCTCTCTACTCAGAAGTGAATATATTTTAATATCTAGAATTATATAATGAATAGCTTTATTCACAGCATCCTCAATGTTTCTATCCCATTAATTTTTATACCTCTTGAAAAGATTCGTTCTGCTTCCACTGGTGTAGAAAGAAATTGTGTCTGTGAGTGGTAGGAAGAAGACCCCCCCCCAACACAGTCCTTTTTAAAATTTTTATTTATTTGAAAGGCAGAAGCACAAATTGAGGGGGGAGGCTTCTAACTGCTGATTGGCTTCTCAAACAGCCACGACAGCCAGGGCTGGGCCAGGCTGATGCCAGGAACCTGGCGCCCAACCTGGGATTCTCACGCAGGGGGCAGGGGCCCAAGCACTTGAGCCATCGCCTGCTGCCTCCCAGGGAAGCTGGATTAGAAGCAGAGGCAGGGCCCACACTCAGGGACTCCAAGTGGGACGTGGATATCTCAGTGGCAACTTGGCCACTGCACCAAATGCCCAACTCAGGAAGCCCATTAAGAGTGGAGCCAGCACCATGGCTCAATAGGCTAATCCTCTGCCTGCGGCGCTGGCACACCGGGTTCTAGTCCCGGTCGGGGCGCCGGATTCTGTCCCGGTTGCCCCTCTTCCAGGCCAGCTCTCTGCTGTGGCCAGGGAGTGCAGTGGAGGATGGCCCAGGTGCTTGGGCCCTGCACCCCATGGGAGACCAGGAGAGGCACCTGGCTCCTGCCATCGGATCAGCACGGTGTGCCGGCCGCAGTGGCCATTGGAGGGTGAACCAACGGCAAAGGAAGACCTTTCTCTCTGTCTCTGTCTCACTATCCACTCTGCCTGTCAAAAAAAAAAAAAAAAAGAAAGAAAAAGAGTAGACAACTCCCTTTGGTGCAGGGCGCTGAGCCTCCAGATCTGGTTTCAGGAACCCCCCGGGATTCCAGGGTGAAGCTGGGGTGCAGAGCACGGTGCACATGGGAACCCAGGACTGGCTTGGCCAGAGCCAGCCTAGCCTCCAGGATCCAGGCACCTCCGGAGGGCACAGGAAACGCTACACCGGAGCCCCGGGGCTCAAAGCGTGGACCAGGTACCCCGGCAGACGCACCTGCTTCGGAGGACCCCAAAGGATCAACATTTATCTTTGATCTTCTAAAAGATACTACTCTTGTAACAGCTGCACTTTGATGATCAGAGACAGTTTGCCTTTCAGAATCTCCTCTCTCACGAGTGCAGGTGGAATGTTCCCTGGGTGGAATGCAGAAGCCTAGACATTGCCACTCTTCACTATTTTCTCTGTTTTGGAAAATGTAATTGTATTTTGTTAAAAATGAATGTTATTTAGGTAAACCCATAGTGGGCATATCCTTTTGCCTTTTAATGAACTAATGAGTAAATCTTTTGGAAATTCCTGGGTTTAATGATTAATGCGGGAACAACCAACAAAGCAAGCCAATAAGCTAAGCAAATGATAAACCGATCAATAAACTAAACAGAAACCAAAGTTCTTGAGGATCTTCCACCATTTCTCAGAATGAAAAGAAGGCGTCTGAGGAAGGCAGAGCCTGAGGAGCCTTTGGGCTGGGAAGCTCTGTGACTCCAGGGTTGTGGGCTGTGACGGACAGCAACTCCGTCAGCGGAGCACAGGATGTGTGACCCAGGAAGACCAGCAGGGGTCCACAGCGTCCTCCGAGCATATTCCGGACGCGACCCCGGGGCTCGCAACCCGTTCCTCCTCGTTCGACAACTGTCATTCTGCTCCTCCCTTAGAAACCCCGTCCTCTGCTTCCTTGTCTTCCTGGCCTCCTTGCTAACGCCACACACAGACCCCACGGCACAGGCGGGGACAGGAACAGTCCTGGGCCGCACAGGATGCAAAGTCTGGCAGAAAGACCGTGTTCCCTTCCTCCTGCTGTGCTCCCATCGGGGCAACTCTGCTTATCCATAGGTGGCCCCTTTCCCCCCGGGGCTCCTGTCTGACCCCACCAAAAGGTGGGTGTGTCCTTGGGGGCAGAGGGAAACCCAGGTTGGGCTTATCAGAGAGGACCCAGTGTGGTATTCAGGCCCTAAGGAACGCTCACAGATGTCACTTGAACTTGACCTTGTCTGCAATTGGGGGTGGGGAGGGCATCAGCGGCAATTCTGTTCAGCAGGGAACAAGAGCAGTTTCCCACAGAAGGAGACATGGCTTGGGAATGGACAGAGTGAGAACCCCGGCCTCTCGCCTCTCCGGAAGCCTCCTGCTCTGTGCCTTGACTGGGATTTGTCCTGACAGCACTTGCTCCACCATCACCACGGCTAACGTGAGGCGCTATTTCTTCTCCATCCTGCCTACACCCCAGCTCTCCCACACTCACCCTCGTCTTCCCAATCCGTAAAACCTGATGACGCTTCCTGTGATTGGAGGCTGTGGTGGCAGCTGGAGGGACAGGAGGGGGGTACCGCTGTCACCACTCCCCCTTCTGGTGAGTCACTGTGGCCGCGGTGACACCCCTGACTGAGCTGTGCCCCTGAGACCTGTGTTCTCTGTGCCAGCGAGGGTGGAAGCAACTTTCCAAGCCTCCCTCCAGGAGTCGAGCACTTCACAGTTTGCAAAGCACCTCTCTCATTTGCTCTCATTCTATCCTCGCAACAACATGGGTGATTCTCACAGCCCTAATGAAGGAAGCAGAGGGCTATATTTGCACTGTAATTATCACGTTGCCCAAAACAGGAGTCCGCCTTAGGAAGGGAAGCTGTTCTTATCTCTGCATTTAGCTAGCTCAGTTCTCCTTGTAAAACCAGACCACGGGGCTCACGGGCAGTTGCTCAAATCCGCTGTCAACCAAAGCACTACCATAAACAGTACCCTGATTTGGAGGGAGGGCCTGAACCACACCTGCCCTGTGCCCGAGGGTGCAGGCGGGAAGCAGCCAGCAGGGGGGTGATGGGATGATTCATGGAGTCTTACCGTTTTCACCCGATGTCTTGTCTTTTCCATTGGTGGCCCCAGCACTTTGTCGCTAAAGACATAAAAAAAAGGGGAGGAAGAGATTATTACCTGATATATGCAGGTTCATTTTTGTCTCTCGTACTGTTTTAAACATCTCTCGTGCCCTGCCGAGTCCTATGGCCCTTGAGCTCAGGCAGTCAAAGCATGCATGGGCCTCATGAGGCCACACAAGCATCTGCTGAAGCCACAGATGGCCCCTCTGGTCCATGCCCACCCCTCTGCAAACGCATGTCCATAGTCACAGGCACCCGGGGGGGGGGGGACCTTGGTGATCCAATCTAACCTCACGGAAACAGCAAAACAGTTGTGCAGTGGTGAGACGGTTGCAAGAGTCCAGTTTGTCAAGGATGACCGAACATTGATCTATTAACCTGTCACTCTGCGTGTTCTTCCTTTTTATATAAATTTAATCAACTGAAAGCCTCGTGTGTGTGACAGCAGGGCTCCTCTTATCGCTGAGCTACGTTTCCCATCGTGGTTAATGCCCGTCCTGCGCCTTCTCCCTTTACCAGGACCAGGACTGTGAAGAACCTTATGGTTAACTGACTCCTGGGGCAAGGTTCTCTGGGAGTGAGGGCTCCGGTGCTGTGGGAAATGACCGCACATGCGAGCGTGAAGCACGCGTTCTCAAAGCTTAGCATGATCTTCATAACGGTCCCAGCCCACTGCCAGGAAACACACTTCCAGCTGACAAGGAGTGAAGAGATCCTGAAGCCTCCAGCTTTTGGGTGAGGAAAAGGAGCCAAGGAGGGGGCCTGATTTGGCCAAGGTCACGTAGCTAAACCGTGGCAGAGTGGAGACTGAAGCCGGCACCCCTCACCCAGAGGTTAGTTGGTATCTGCAGGATACCTGCAGATTACTGCACCATTACCCGTACCCAAAGGGCCCTGGGAGAGGCAGAGTCCCGAACAGAGAGAAAGCCGCGCAGGGTGACCCCCCCCCCCAGAGGAGAGGGTGCCTGCAACATCTGTGTTTGCACCCAGGACTTGAGCCTAAAACAGTGTCATATAAACGACCTCCGGGTCCTTTTAGTGCTCGGCATGACCAGGAGAAACGCCCGCTTCACCAGTCAGCACTCACCCTCGACTACTGTCCGATGGATCAGCTGGGAAACCCTTGCCTTCGGCTGCTCATCGGTGCAAACACGTGGGGCCAATAACAAAGAGCAGTGTCCATCAAGCTGCCCAACCCGTTGAGTGCTCCTTGCCTTTCCCAGGTGATAGCCTCCACGAGAGGCAAAGTCGAGTCTCCCATGCAGCCCCCTGCAGCCCCCACTCTCCACCCTGCCTGGTGTGAATGCAAATGCCCACCCTGGCCAGGGGCTGCTTGGCCCTGTTCCAACAGGCAGGTGCCTCTGTCTGGCAGGAAGTGGGAGCAAAGGGGATAAGCTAGGAGGATTACAGAAAGGCGGGCCTCTGGAATTCGGGACACCTTCAGTTTCCAGAATGCAGTGCCTGCCTGTGTCCACTTGGAGGTAAGAGGTTGCATCCCGGCCATGAACTCTTCTTGAAAAAACTGCTATGTAGAGCCTCACGGCCCCACACCCCTCGGTCTACAGCAACACGTAACATTCACAGTAACGTTGAAACCGGATAACAGGGCGCTCCTCTTACTAGAGGAGATTTGCAAGTAAAAGTACCCCTTCTTTCTTATCTCCCTTTCTTTTGATGCTGCCTCTTTTCAAACATCAAGCTGCAAGTGCACGGCCCTTGATGGGAACTGACTCACTGAATTGGGAATGTCAGTAACACAGCAGCCAGACAAGGTGTCTGAGCTTCTCCAGTACTTCCGCCCCCCATCCTGACCTGCATAACGCACAGGTGGCTCAGGAAATAAAAGGGAAAATTAGAGCACAGTGAAATCACATTAAAGGATATACAAATGCAAAAGAGACGCAGGCCCAACCCCACAGTCTGAGAACACCTTGAACGTGAACCCGTTTAAGTGTCATGAAAGCCATCTCGTTCCATAAAAGATCGCTTGCTAGGAACCAGAGGAGAACCAGGGGGAACGTGCCCCGGGAGGGAAGGAGTCACTCTTTCAGGATTTGGAAGAAAGGGTTTTTGTGTAAGGTCCTGTTTGACAGACGCAAAATGGAGCTGATAGATGTCACAGGAGACGGCGCCTCAGATCAGAAAATGATCTTCGGAACAAAAGGAACGCGGCGTTGAAAGATCTCATCTCAGAATGCCTTGAGCCACGGAGACACTTGCAAGGGAAGGTTGGGAGCCGTGGGGGATTATCCAAGAGCTTTCCTATTCTGGGGTCACGCACGACTGCTTTACCACCGGGTCCCCGCAGATGGGAGCAGAGAAGTGGAGAGGGCCTGTCGGCTTGGTGCTGGAACGCAGTGCACACCGTGGAGACCAGGCCCCAGCAGCTCACTCATTCTGACCTCAGGCCTGGTGCGGGGATAGCCTCACGCTCCTCCTGGGCCTCACTGTACCTGCCGCACCCTGAGGAGAGGCAAAGAGAGGAACTTGCTCCAGGCCACACAGCTGGAAGTGACAGGGGCAGAATTCAAACCAGAGTCCCAGCTCCGGAGCCCCACTCCTCACCATTGTGGCTGCCTGAGCATCTCTCAGGGCTGTGCGCTGCCCTCTCCCGGGGGCCCCCATCAGCAGGTGGGCAGGAAAGAGGCCAAGAGCTTCCAGTTCAAAGGTCAAGGCGACTTCATGAGAACACTTGGCCTCCGGTTCTGAGGACAATCAGCTGACGGGAACCAAATCAACAGCTGAGGGCTGCACTGTAGAAATGTTGCAAGACCTTTCTTATAGTTTAAATAATGCAAGCCCCCACAGCTAGGCTATGCTAAAAAAAATGGATGGATGGTGATGGATGGGTAGGTGGGTGGGTGGGTAAGTGATGGATGCTTGGATGATGATGGGTGTATGGATAATGATGGGTGGGTAGGTGGGAAGGTGGGTGGGAGGGTGAATGGTGGGTGTGTACGTAGATGATGATGGGTAGAGACTGGTCGATGGATGGATGATGGTGGGTAGCTGGATGATGGTAGATGGATGGGTGGGTGGGTGGGTGGATGGATGGACAATGAAAGGTGGCAAAGTGGATGGGCTGGTGGACTTCCAGTGCCTTTGTTGGATTTTCAGAGACAGCTCAGAAACATGACCATAATCACCATGTTACTCGGTTTGGGTATCCATGCAACATAGTATATTAGCATAAGCAAAAGGCAGGAAAGGTTATCTTTGTCCAAATAGACACAGCCACAACTACCAAGTTAATTCTGGAAAATATGCTGTTGGAATTTTGTAGAAATCCAGTACAAATGTGCGTGAGAATTTCATGGATGCGGCATTGAATACCTTCTTGCCAGGGAAATCTGCTTTGATGTTTTCCGATGGATCTAGACAGTGAGTCGACTGGCAGGGCCGCTAACAGCAGAAGTCAAGAAATGTGGGATTTTACGTGGGACAAAGGGATGGCTGAGGCGGAAAACCAGCTTCAGTTCCAGCCACAGTCAGACCAAATCCATCAGAGCTCCTCCCAGCTCCACTCCCAGGAGAATCCTACCCCATCCACCCTGTGTCACGGTTCTCATCCAGGTCACACCTGGCCATCGCCAGGCCCACTCTCACCCTAATAACTTCCACTCATCAAATATTCTGTTGGGACATCTTCCTCCACACCCACCCAAGTGTCCAGAAGAGTGACAGCCCCCCGACACTGAGCCCAGCTCTGCGTCTGCCCTCCTCGGTCTCGCTGACCCTCCCTCTTCAAACCTTGGAGAGCAAGTGGTCACCTTGGCGGCACAGCACACGCTCTTCACTTTCACTTTTGTGATCACAACTAGGAGGACCACCTGGCTCTTTAGAACACAACACCTTTTCTTCGAAATGACCAACTTTAGGGCCAGCATCGTGGTGCAGCAGGGTAAACTGCTGTTGCGATGGTCACATCACATATAGAAGCTCCAGCTCAAATCCCGGCTGCTCCCTCTGACCCAGCTCCCTGCTAATGTCCCTGCCAGCCACATGGGAGACTGATTCTTGGCTCCTGGCCTCAGCCTAGCTCAGCCCTGGATGCTGTGGAGTGAACCAGCAGATGGAAAATATCCTCTCTCTCTCTCTCTCTCTCTCTCTCTCTCTCTCCTCTCTTCCTCTTTCTCTGTCACTCTGCCTTCCAAATAAATAAATCATTTTTAAATGAGCAATTCCTATACTGTCCTTATTTTGCACTTAGGACAGGCTGAACGTGCATCTGAAGCCCACTGACACAAGAATGCACAGGTACAGGGAGACCATCACCTTCGCTCTCCCCAGGAGGGCAGTGTGCACACACACCTGCTGCAGATCCTGTCCAGAAACACGGGCAAGACGGAGGGGATCAGGCAGAATTACTGCCAGGCTCTCAGTCCCCAGACACGCGGTCTCGGTGAAGTGTGCTAACAAAAATACAGCATTTCAGAACTCAGTAAAACCCCAACTTAAAACAACCTAAGCAACAAACACAAACACAAAGGATCCTCATGTTTTATTTTTTTTTTTAATTTTTATTTTTGACAGGCAGAGTGGACAGTGAGAGAGAGAGACAGAGAGAAAGGTCTTCCTTTGCCGTTGGTTCACCCTCCAATGGCCGCCGCGGCCGGCGCGCTGCGGCCGGCGCACCGCGCTGATCCGATGGCAGGAGCCAGGAGCCAGGTGCTTCTCCTGGTCTCCCATGGGGTGCAGGGCCCAAGCACCTGGGCCATCCTCCACTGCACTCCCGGGCCACAGCAGAGAGCTGGCCTGGAAGAAGGGCAACCGGGACAGAATCCGGCGCCCCGACCGGGACTAGAACCCGGTGTGCCGGCGCCGCTAGGCGGAGGATTAGCCTAGTGAGCCGCGGCGCCGGCCCCTCATGTTTTAAACGTCACTGTGCTACTCTAGCAGGTGCCGAGTAGTCAGAAAAAGGGCAGAGGGGTATTGAAGGGCAGGATGTGTAAAGTGACTCTCCCTGACAGTCCTGTCACAGCAGTGTCTGCGGGACAGGCGTGGAGAAGGTGTCTTGATCTGGGCTTCCCAGAAAGCAGCGCTCCTGGCTGTGCCGTGCCTGCCACACCGCCTCTTGAAAAGCCTACTTGTGCTCCTTTGGAAAATGAGGCCCTCGGGGCTGGTGCTGTGGTGTAGCTGGTGAAGCCACAGCCTGCAGTGCCGGCATCCCATATGGCCATTGGTTCGAGTCCCAGCTGCTCCACTTCCGACCCAGCTCTTTGCTGTGGCCTGGGAAAGCAGCAGAAGATGGCCCAAGTCCTTGGGCCCCTGTACCTGGCTCCTGGCTTCGGATCAGCACAGCTCTAGCCATTGCAGTCAATTGGAGAGTGAACCAGCGGATGGGGGACCTCTCTCTCATTTCTCCCTCTCACTTTCTGTAACTCTGCCTCTCCAATAAATAAATAGAATCTTAAAGAAAAAAGGGAGAGAGAGAGAGAGAGAGAGAGAGAGAGAGAGAGAGCCACGATTAGTTCCCGGTCTGCGGCTCTGCCCTGTGCCGCTCCTGGTGTAGCCACCGCGCAGGGAGACCTGCGGGAGGTGTTGGCTTCAGGAACGAGACACCTATCGGGGAGTCGGGGCCCTGGGAGCAGGAAGCTCGGTCATCAAGGTAGCCGATGTTTCAGTGTGGTGTTTCTGCGAAGCGAATGTCCCACCAGACGGTGTGATGACGAACACCGTGTTACAGCCTACAGTGCAGACAGGGATGGCTGGTTTCCTGGGCTCCAGCGGGGGTGGACCCGACTCCATCACTGTATTTCCCTCGAGTGAGGGAAAGACGGGGGAGCCCAGGGCGTTCAAGGATCCGGGACACTGTTCTGCGACCTTCATCACATCACACCAAGAACTCGTGCCGTCGTTGTGTGAGCCCCGTTATTCAGTCTCTCTAGTACTGTCGGGGCGGGTCCCAGCTTTCTCCGATGTTGCCATCCGCACCCACGCACACTTTCCGGAAGAATGACCAAAACCCAACCCACGGCAGCCTCACCCCTCGCCCAGAGCACGGAGCGCGGGATCCCGCCTGTGCGGGAGCCTAGACAGTCACCCTCCTGAGCACTCTCAGGGTCAGGGGACCAAGAGCGTCACAGAACAGTGAGCGGCCGGGTCACCCCCCAATTCCTCGGGGCCCCGCCCACACGCCACGCCCTTCCCCACATCTGCCTGGTCAACTTGCCCATCTGGCGCCAAACACTGGAAAGGGCTTTATGTGGCTACACGGAGCCTTTGGCTCCCAGGGATTTCAGCTTAGCCCACGCCCACATCCACGCCTGAGCCACTCAGTGGGCCCTCTGTGCTGGAGTCTGCCTCTCACTGTGGCTGCACCAGGAACACTGCCCAGAGAAAGGATGCTGGTCTTCCGCAGGCTAAAGAGTAAGCCACGTATGCATTTTTAAAGCAGGTTATCCAAATAGGGACACTGAAGGTCGTGGGCAGTGCGGATCCCAGGTACCATGTCACACAGGGGCCCTGACACAGGACGTGGCTCATTCCTAGACTGCTTGCTTTTCGCCTTTGGTGAGCCAGGTACCAGGCTGTATCCCAGGGCGGTCCAGACAAGGGATGTCCTCCAACCGTGTCAGCTCCCAACCTGGGGCAGGGCTGTGCCCCACAGTGCCCGAGGCCAGAGGCCGGGCTGTCGGGTGTTGGGGGGGCGAGTGTGGGCCAATGGCTCTCCCGAGCTGCGTCTCAGGGGAGGCTCAGCTCTCCCCAGCTGCTTGGCGGGGATGAAAATCCCCAACTCCATGGCCACACTTACGGGCCTGGCCCTTGGACTGGCACCAGCAATGCTGTTCCCGTGACAGTCTGTTTGGGAATATCAAGAGGATGTCACGGATGGGCACAGAGAAGGAAAAGCATCGGTGCCAGGTGCTAGCCCCATCTGCCCTCCGCCCCAGCTCCTGGTCTCTGTCAGCCCCTGGCCTCCAAGTCACAGCAGAAATTTCACAAAGTCACAAAAGTCCGGTCCCATTCTCGCGGCGGCTCGGCCACTGCCTTGTGCGGGAGCCCCTGGCGCTGTGCGGCCCCGCGATGCACCTGCTCCCAAGCTGTTTCCCCCTGTGCTGCCATCTTCCTTCCTGCTGCAGCAGCCGGACAGCTGGAGAGTCGCATTTCTAACGGGCGCAGGGCTGCTGGCTGCCCTGCAGTGGAAGCGTCAGAACAAGCAGCCCCTCGGCTGAGCCCTAAATAAGGGGAAAAGCAGAACTCGGCACGTCTTTGCCGCTCGTTGCCCCGGGGGAGCAGTGCAGGCTCAGATACCGCGACTTCTCCGCACCATCAATTCCACCGCCCGGGAAAGGCAGAACCAGCCCTAACGAAGCTGGCAAGCCCTGTGCAGAGTTCCTTCACTGCTTTTTCTTTTGATCAACGTGCTTAGAAAGAAGCAGAAAGGCGCGCTTCTGGGGTCAGATGTTGAATGTATTATTGACGATGAGCCGTGAGTCTCTCAGATGATTGGATTTTAAACAACCCGCGGCGGCTGTGCAGAGAGGTGAGACAACAGCTGGGCCGGCTGGCAGGTGGTGGATAATTGCTTGGGGCCTTGGCAGTGGTTGGACAAGTGGCTTCTCAGGCACAGCAGGAGAGATGCCTTCCCAATCAAAGGCGCCGAACGTGGCTGCAGAGCTGGAGGGAGTTCTGCGCCAGCGTGGTGAGATAAGGACGGCACAGATGTCATTTCTCGCTGCTGATACTTTTAAGTCATCTATGGTTCTCGCGGTAACATTGCAAAAACTGAGCGATGCAAGCGCAACTAATTTAATCCCTGAAGGTGTAGAAATCACTGTCAGAAGAGAGCGTCACCCTGGTCGGTTTTTTACAAAGCGGCTGGGAGCGTCAACAGCTAGTCATCAACCTTCCCGATTCGTCGTCTGCGCTCTCGCGCTCGCCCCTGGAGGACCCGGAGGCTGAAGTGCTGCCTTGGCGTCTGTGATCTGTTTCCAGCGCTCTCACCCTGACCTTTACGGCGGGAGGACTAATTAGCGCCGCGGCGGTTCAGACAAAGCACTCAAGCAGGGACGTTCGTGTGCAGGTGCTCACGGTTTATGAAAATCCATTCCCTACTTTATTCCGTACGCATATTTTTAAATTTGCGTTTTCTACCTTAAAAGAATCTTCTTGGTGCCGGCGCTCTGGTGCAGCGGGTTAAAGCCCTGGTCAGCAGCACCAGCATCCCCTATGGGTGCCGGTTCGAGTCCCAGCTGCTCCACTTCCGATCCAGCTCCCTGCTAATGCGCCCAGGAAGGCAGCGGAGGATGGCCCACATGCTTGGGCCCCTGCACCCACGTGGGAGACCCAGAAGAAGCTCCTGGCTCCCAGCTTCATCCTGGCCCAGCCCCGGTCATTGTGGCCATTTAGATAGTGAATCAGCAGATGGGAAACTCTGTCTCTACCTCTCTCTGTAACTCTACCTTTCAAATACATAAACCTTTTTTAAAAAGAACCTTCTCTGTGCAGAGTTTCTTTGTAAAGAACAGTGCTTTCCCTTTGTGAAGGGAGGATGTGGTCATTGCGAAACTTTGGAAAAATACACACACAAGGAAGAAAGCAAAAAGCCACCCATAATCCAGCTAATCAGAGTTAATCCAGGTTGACACGTTGGAGTGTCTCCTTTCAATGTCTATCCCTGGGTGGACCCATCTAAACACAGGCTGTGTTTCATAAAAATGGCCAGGTGCCACACACACAGTCTTACAACAGGTCAGTGCTACAGCTGGAGAACAATGCTCCCAGAGGCCTCTGGGTAGAATCCTCTGATTTCACCCACTTGACAACATGCAGTCTCTGATGAGGGTTGCTGAGTTCAAACGTGCCAAGTCTTCGAATCCTGCATGCCTCAGACATACCCATAATGCCACTGTGTCACGTTGATCTGCGTGCTGCTGTCAACTCTCAGTGTAAATGAATGGCACGGAAGGTTCTGGATGCTCCTTGCAGTGGGTCAGAGGCTGTCATGATCTATTCAGTGTCATGGGCTGAATTGTGCCCCGCCCCAAGTCCGTGGGCTGGAATCCGCACTCCCAGACTCTCAGAACGTGATGTGCTTTGGAGATGTACTGGACAGAGGTCGTCACGGTACAGAGGTCCTAAGGGTGGCCCCTAATCCAGTAGGACTTATTCAAAGGGACAGTCGGGACAGAGACTGACACAGCCAGGGAGAACAGAGCCAAGGCTGGGAAAGGCTGGGCAGACCCTTCCCCCACAGCCCAGAAGGAGCCAGCCCTGCAGACACCCCCAAGCCCCAGACCTGTGAGGGAAGAAATATTCTAGAACTTGCTGCTGACAGCCCCAGAGACTCCCATGCGCAGGCAGCAACAGTAGACGGACAGTCTCCACGTGGGCTGAGACGTGGACGCCCAGAAGAGACAGCCAGGCGTGGCCTCAGGGCCGCCCTCACAGCCCTCCTCCGTGGCACTGGTGATTCCCCACGCATGGGCTGAACGCTCCCCCTGGGCCAGAGAGACGGGAAGTGCCCAGAGCGCCTTCTCCAGCCCAGCGCCAGCGTGGACATCCTGCTCGGTGCTCTGCAGTGGCAGTGGGCACGCGGCTGTGGTCAGACAACCACTATGGCCCCGGGGCTGTTTCCAGCTCCTCTGTGCAACCGCTGGCTGCCCACCCACCATGCCCTCCTGGGCCTCAGTGATTAGCCCCCTGGGGCAGGGGTATAGTGTTTAAGAGAGAACAGGACAGAGACCCACCCGAAGTCTCGGGCAGAGACCGCTAAGCAGAAGCAGAGGCTATCCTGTCCCCTGAGCGCCCTTCCTGCTGTCTGCACTCCTGGGTGGTGACTGACAGGGCCCGGGAACTTTGATCTTATCTCGTGGTTCTGTTTCGCTTCTCGCACACGAGGTCCCTGACTTCTGCCGTCAACTTTCCGGGTGAGAAAGTGCCTGCAGCAGAGTTGCACTTTAGGGATCTTGGTCCAGGTCAGCCTTGTGTGGTCCAACCCTCCCCCGTGGTCAGGAGGGGATACGACGGACCCGCTACCGTGCTCTGTGTTGCCGATCTGGGACATGTGGTGGGTCATGTGGATCATATGCATTTTCCACTTAGGGTATTTTCAACAATGACGATGGACTTACGAAATCATAACCCCATCCAGGGGCCTGCACCTGAGCCGCTGACAATCCCGATGGGTGCTGGTTCTTGTCCAGGCTGCTCCACTTCTAATCCAGCTCCCTGCTAATGTGCCTGGGAAAGCACCAGAAGATGGCCCAAGTGCTGGGCCCCTACCACTCACATAGGAGACCTGGAAGAAGCTCCTGGCTCTTGGCTTAAGCCACACCCAGCCCTGGCCCTTGCAGCCATCCAGGGAATAAGCCAGCAGAGAAAAGATCTCTCTCTATCTCTCTCTCTCTGTCACTGTAACCTTGTCTTTCAAGTAAATAAATATATATATATATGTATAAGAGAAAAAAGTCATAACCCCATCAGAAATCAGAAGTACCTGGACTTGGGCTATTTGTAGCAAACCACCATTTAGAAATGGCTGTTTAAATGATCTAGAACCCTCCACAGGCTCGCTGTTGTCAAAGCAGGGGCATACTTGCGCCATGGTTGGGCTCGTTCTTGTGTGGGGTGTGGGGTCTCAGACCCAGCCTGGAGGGAAGGAGAGGCGCCACGGGTACTCAGAGGGACTCCCTGGGGTGACAGAAGAGTCTGAGACTGCGTACGTGTCGAATGCCATCAGCCACACAACTCAACAGAGCAGCTGTCACTGTCCAGGAATTCTACCTCGAACAAACCCGAACTTAAAAAAAAGAAAGTCCAGGAACCAGCCCACCTAGGCAACCCCAGCCCTCGCCCACGGCAGCCGTGTGGCCCTGTGCGAGTCACGTCGCTTCTCTGGGCCTCAGTCTCTGCTCCTATAAACTGGCAACAACAATGCACCTCGTTGTGTTATAAGAACTAAATAAGATTCAACAAAAGGTTTGCAGTGCCTGAAGAAACTCCCTAAAAGGCGTCAGATAGCCAAATCACACCACCAAACCAGAGACCCTTTTACGTCTCTTGCTGGAAATGTGCTTTGGGACTGTTCTTTTCCATGTTCTGCTTTTCCCCTCGTACTCAACTGGCAATATAGTTAAGACAATAATAAAAAAAAAAACACCACCACGGTAGGCTCATCCTTTCGAAGTCCAGGAACAAACACAGATCCCACACAGGGCTGAGAACTGGAAAGAGTTGCCTCCTGAGAACCTTTGTATCTTCACATAAATAGTGAAATAAAATAATTAAAATAAATAAAACATGTAACGCAAGTAAATAACCGGTATGAGAATCCTAAGACAATATTAATACTTGTAATTTTTAAAATAAAGAATGCAGTGTCCACCTATAGTAGTTACTAAGTCACTAATTTTTTAAGGGAAAAAATGTGCTTTTATTTTTTTTAAATATCTTTGAGAGACAGAAACAGAGAGAGAGAGATAGCGCTCCCATCTGCTGGTTCACTCTCCCAAGTGCCCACGTGGCTGAGGCTGGGCCATGCTGAGGCCAGAAGTTGGGAACTCTGTCCCACGTTGGTGTCAGGGATCCGACTGCCTGAGCCACCACGTGCTGCTTCCAGCTTGCTCATCAGCCCGGAGCTGGCACTGGAGTGGAGCCAGGACGCCGACCCAGGCACGCCAATGCAGGATGCAGATGTCTCAGATGGAACCTTAACTGTTCCACCAGAAACCCCATGCAAGTGACCAGTTTTAGCTGAAGTTTCTGGGCCTCTGATTCCAGCGTGGATGCATTCTGTGTTTGGTACAGATCACTGGAGGACGGTCTGCTGACGGCCAAGGGAGGAACCTGGGCAGAAGCCAGGAGAAACCAAGTGCACGCATCACAACGTGTGTGCATCTGACCCAATCTGCAGACTCCCGCATGTCTCAGACTGGCTAACAGGACGGAGGAATCCACAGCCCTCTCCTCTGATCCCAGCAATAACCACCCTCACCTCCCCGCCGCCATCTTCCTAGACCCCCGAGGCTCTGGACAGTGCTGGCGCGATCAGGAACGCACTTCTGTATCTGAACTGCACCTGCAGAAACGCTTCTCCCGCCCTCTCCCTTCCCTGCCCCCGAATCTCTCTGCTTTGCAGATTGCGCTCAGAAGCAAGGCTGTTGGCAGAAAGGCCAGCTGCTCGCCAGAACCGCTGCTGACATTGGAAAAAAGACGACACACGCTCTCGGACACACGCACAGGGACGCACGCTCTCAGACACAGGCACAGGGACACACGCTCTTGGACACAGGCACAGGGACGCACGCTCTCGGACACAGGCACAGGGACGCACGCTCTCAGACACAGGCACAGGGACACATGCTCTTGGACACAGGCACAGGGACGCACGCTCTCGGACGCAGGCACAGAGATGCACGCTCTCGGACGCAGGCACAGGGATGCACACTCTCGGACACAGGGACACATGTTCTTGGACGCAGGCACAGGGACGCACACTCTCGGATACAGGCACAGGGACGCACACTCTTGGACACAGGCACAGGGACGCATGCTCTCAGACACAGGCACAGGGACGCACACTCTCGGACGCACGCACAGGGATGCACACCCTCGGACACAGGCACAGGGACGCACACTCTCGGATACAGGCGCAGGAACGCACACTCTTGGACACAGGCACAGGGACGGACACTCTCGGACGCAGGCACAGGGACGCACGCTCTTGGACACAGGCACAGGGACGCACGCTCTCGGACACATGCACAGGGACGCACACTCTCGGACACATGCACAGGGACGCACGCTCTTGGACGCACGCACAGGGACACACACTCTCGGATGCAGGCACAGGGACGCACACTCTCAGACACAGGCACAGGGACACACACTCTCGGACACAAGCACAGGGACGCACGCTCTCGGACGCAGGCACAGGGACGCACACTCTCAGACACAGGCACAGGGACACACACTCTCGGACACAGGCACAGGGACGCACACTCTCGGACACACGCACAGGGACACACGCTCTCAGACACAGGCACAGTGTGCACAGGGGACACACATCCAAGCAGGTGGAGGGGACAGACAAGATCTGCTTTCTCTCCCCATCCCTGGAAGTGACAACAGAGCAGCCAGAGGCCAGGGGTAAAGGAAGAAAGTGGGAAATTGTCAATGAAAGATAAACATAGCGACAGAGACTGAGCCGTGGCTGGATAAGCAACTCACAGAGGGCAAGTCTACCCTACACAGATTAATATGAAAAAACCAACAGCCAGGGCCAGTTTTCTAGAACTCAATGAAGTCTGTAGAGTAAGGCACTCAGTGTAAACACCAGACCTGCCTGTGGCTCCTGGAGCCATCGAGGCCAGAAAACCCACACGGGGTCTCCCCAGATGACAGACGCCGGCCACACAGAAAGATGCATCTTTGTGATTTTGACAGTAACACCAGCATCCAGGTCCTCCATCGCTTCCCTGGTGCAAAGCCAGCTGGGCGTAAACTGCCCCCGGACAGTGACCCCCATCCTGGGCACGGGGGATCCCTCACTGCGGCCACACCTGCCCTGAACAGCTGAGTCCATAGTGATCTATGTCCGCCCCCTGCTTCCCTGTTAACAGAACCAAAAGGAGAGAGGATTCTAGCCGAAGCCACTGCTAACCACGGGCAGCCCACACACAGGGCTGGGTGAACAGAGGGCGCCTCCAAGTTCACCACAGGCTCGCGCCTTTCTTCACTCCAAAGACCAAACGTGCTCTGTCTGCAGTCGCAAGCAGCCACACTCTCACAACCACAGAAGCCACAGCTAGAGACGTCCAGAGAAACAGCGCTGTGGGGTCAACGCCACCCTTGTCCCAGCTGGTAGACACAAACAAGAGAGGCGGGAAGAGTTAAGAGTATCCTCAAGGATTGCTGAGTGGGGAGATGGAATGTGTACCCAGCCAGGCTGACTTGGAAGTCTGGCCACCTGCCCCTTAGTCCTGCTGGTCCGTTGGCTGGGAAGACAGCAGACTCGACTTCGACGACGCCTTCCGCTGCCAGCAGTGCGCACATCACAGCCCATCTGTGCGCCACGCTTCCTGTTCCAACATGGAGGGAATTCGTGACATCACACAAAAGAACACACGTGAGAAACGTTTGCACTGTTGGAAGCAAAAGGCGGGCGGCCCACATTTCACAGGGCTGTCAGATTGAGGCCCACTCAGCCTCTGCACACACGCGTTTCACACACTTGCAGGCACAGGGCTCCGGGACCACACACACACAAAGCTTGCACTTGGCGCTTCCCTCTCTGTGCGCCTTGCGCTGTCTTCCACATGTTCCATTCTGCGCTCTCCTGGGAAGCCTGGCACCCAGGCTCGGTGCACGCCTGCGTGAGAGGGAATGCAGATGCGTATCCGGCTCCGGGTGTTGCCAAGTGTGCTTCTCCCAGAGGGGATGTTTGAGCCCAGAAGCACAGACTTTCTTTTTTGGTAAAAGAGAAATAGTCAAGGTTTTTCCTTTTTTTTTTAATCCCCACTCAACTCGAATGAAAATAGCTTCAGAAAACAGCGGAAGCCTAGGGTTGTGTAATTTGGAAGAACAGGGACTGTTTCGTCCCAGATCAGCTGTCACAGCTCAGGAAGTGTCACACCTCAAGTATTAGAAGACAGAGCAAAAGCCATGGGCGTGCGGGAGCATTGATCAGCGGCATTAACGAAGGCTCCCCCGCCCCACATGCACACACAGACAGCTTCCAACCCAATGTAATGGCCTCTTGGAAAAGGATATCTGCTCCATCTTTCATCTTCAAATCGTCTGGAAATGGTCAACAACTCAATTTTCGGGAAAATAAGCCCAGTTCTAATGTAGATAAAGGTCATCTTGCAGGGTCAGGGCCATCAGGCCTGGGCCAAGCACAGTCCACCAACTGCCTTACATCTGCACGGGGATCCCACATCCAGACAGACCTCACGGTTTCCCAAGCCCAGGGTGTCAGACTGTCTCTCCAATTGAACAGACCTAATTCAGCGGCACCCTGTGTCCCACACCTGCATGCTGGACACGCAGGAAGAGGAGGTGAGGACAGAGGACTTGCTGCAGGAGAAGTCCCGGGACCAGAGAGGCCGTCGCCAGCTTTGATCAGAGCAGACGACAGCATTCGGGAACAACGGCAGGTGTCGGGACTTGGGGAAATTCTCACACTGAGGTTAGCATTTGGCACTTTTTTTTTTATTTTTTTTATTTTTTTGACAGGCAGAGTGGACAGTGAGAGAGAGAGAGACAGAGAGAAAGGTCTTCCTTTGCCGTTGGTTCACCCTCCAATGGCCGCCGCGGCCAGCGCGCTGCGGCCGGCGCACCGCGCTGATCCGATGGCAGGAGCCAGGAGCCAGGTGCTTTTCCTGGTCTCCCATGGGGTGCAGGGCCCAAGCACCTGGGCCATCCTCCACTGCACTCCCTGGCCACAGCAGAGAGCTGGCCTGGAAGAGGGGCAACCGGGACAGAATCCGGCGCCCCGACCGGGACTAGAACCCGGTGTGCCGGCGCCGCTAGGCGGAGGATTAGCCTAGTGAGCTGCGGCGCCGGCCTAGCATTTGGCACTTAATTAGCCTTCAAACATACACACACACGCACATATATATACATGCATACACATACACACATGCACACCCATATACACACTCATACACACATGCATGCAACACACATACATGCACGTGTGTATACACACAAAGACACACATGTACACATACACACCCACACACATACACACACATATATACATATATACACATATGCCCACAGATGCACACACACTCATACATATATACACATATACTCACAGATGCACACACACACACTCATACATATAAATACATATATACCACAGATGCACACACACACACACACACTCATAGATATATACACACATATACCCATAGATGCACACACACACTCATATATATATACACATATACCCACAGATGTACACACACACTCATATATATATATATACATAAGCCCACAGATGCACACACACACACACTCATATATATACACATATGCCCACAGATGCACACACACACACTCATACATGTATATACACATATACCCACAGGTGCACACACACACTCATACATATATACACATATGCCCACAGATGCACACACACTCATACATATATATACACATATACCCACAGATGCACACACACTCATACATGTATACACACATATACCCACAGATGCACACACACACACTCATACATGTATACACACATACACCCACAGATGCACACACACTCATACATGTATACACACAGATGCACACACACTCATACATGTATACACACATATACCCACAGATGTACACACACACACTCATACATATATACACACATATACCCACAGATGCACACACACACACTCATACATGTATACACACATATACCCACAGATGCACACACACACACACTCTCTGAGCATTTGGAAACAAGTTATTACTTTGCCAGCCGCATCACCCCTCAGGCCAGGCCAGCCTGACCCTTGAACAGGCCGGTTTCTTCTCCACACCGCTTGTTCACCACTGCATAGGTTTCCTCAAAACCAGCCTGGAAGCTCCAGTGTGCTCGAGGGTCAGGCTTGATCCGCTCCAAAAGCCTTGGCTTTGACCACAGTGCACACCCCTTCCTGACAGTGCAAGGGACAGTGGCATCCCGAGCCGTCAGCCCTGTCTCTTCTGTTCTTTCCTTTCTTCTTTTCATTAAAAAACAACAAGCGGCCCCACCTTTACCCAGGACGGGCCTCATGGGAAGGTGAGCAGGTGGTCACCCAGGGCCTCACTGAGCAGGGCCTGCACTTGGCCTAGTGCCCGGCTGGTGACAGTGTTTAGGAAGGGCCACCGCAGTTTTATTCATTGGGCCCCACACGTGGTCACCAGCCCTGTCCCTCTGCCTGCTACAGGTTCCCACGGATGCCCCACCTCTGAGCTAGGAACCCATCTCTCCAAAAGACGGTCGAGGCAGACGGAGACGCAGGGAAGGCTGTGGAAAGGTGCTTGTCGATAAATCGCCTCCTTTCTCTGCCTGCACGTCTCGCTGTAACACGAACGGGATGTAAGGCGTGAGAGCAGGGTCCCCCGAGGCCACCGCTCCCAGCTCCAAAGTCCCATTAGGCTGCATTTATATTTTTGTCGTGTGAAAATTCAAACTCCTCATCCAAAAATCCAACCACAGGGGAATTCTCATGTGAATTCCAGCCAAATCTGGCTCTGCACAAAAACTCAGCAAAAATGAGGATATGGAAATTCATAAAACAGCCCCCAAATGGAAATGAATCCACTTTGAAGATGGGCAAGATTAAATTTAGATGAAAGGGGAAAAAAAAACCACAATGAACTTGAAGGAGATATTCGGGAGAGCTGTCTGACAAATCGCTACCTCGATTTTCAGACGTTTTCTTCAAGAAGAGGGAAAATAGCCCACATTTCGAAGGCACAGAACATTGCCAGAAATAATATTTGAGACGTGACACTGTGTTATCTAGATATTTTGACAGGACTTGTGCATATGTGAGAACAGAGCTAAAAAAGCAGGAAGGAGCCCATCCCTGGAACAAACTCCGAAGAGGAGAAAATCATACTGACGTCTGGGAACGAGCAGAGGCCCTGAGACAGACTGCGAGGAGGCTGTACCGCGGACCGGCGGCAGCACCGTCAGACAGCGCCCTACAGGCACACCCAAATCCACACGCTTTGCTCACCACGAGAACACGGAAACTGTACATAACACAGTGTGAGTGGTTCCACAATCATTGACTGGAACCTACTTCCAGAAGGTTGAAGTTTGTGGTGTTGTTGTTGTTGTTGTTGTTTACCTAATGCTTCCAAAGAAATAAATAATAGGTCAATGAGCCCAAATATCAATCAATAAGGATGGGAAAATATCTGACATACTTAAAGCATTTTTTAGCTCTAGGTGGGAATTTAAAATTAATGATATAGCATCCTAATAGTTATGTACCCATCCATTGACTTGAAGATGGTGAAATTCTACTAGGTTCTAGAAGTTTGATTTTTAAGATTAAACAATTTATTTGAAAGGCAGAAAGAGAGAGAGAGAGAGAGAGGAATTTCCAGCCACTGGTTCACTTCCGAAGTAGCTACAGTGACAGAGGCTGGCCCAGGCCAAAGCCAGGGCTTTGGAACTCCCTCCAGGTCTCCCACGTGGGTGGCAGGTGCCTAAACACGTGGGCCATCATCTGCTGGCTCCCCAGGTGCATTAGCAGGAAGCTGGGTCAGAAGTGGAGCAGCCAGAGCTCAGCACTGGCCCTCTGATATGGGATGCCATCATGGCAAGCGGTGTGCCGCAACACCAGCTCCTGACTGTGGAATTGTTGATTCTAAGGTTAACCAGCAGCTGCTGCGCCATTCTTCAGTCACTCACGCCGAGCCCCTGCTTCTGCAAGCAGAGACTCGTGGGGAAGCTGTCCTGCACATACCCTCTCCTCCATCCCCAGCCCGCTACAACGACAGATTCACAGTGCCACCCTGGCAGTCAGCTTGTCAGAGAATAGACTTGCTCCCCATGGATGCCACCATGATTTTATGGCCTTTTTTTCTTCCATTATCCAGGAAGCTCCTTAGGGATGGCGACCACATCCTACACAGTCACCCAACTCCAGGTCCACACAGGTAGTTTCCCTGCCAATGTAAGTCCAACGTTAGCTGCAGAACATCAGGGACCTTCACAAAGTTCAAGGAAAGGTGGAATTAAAAAGCTATGTTTATTTTGGTGCAAAAAATTTTGAAACCTGTGGGCTGGCCTTGTGGCACAGCTAGTTAAGCCACTGCCTGTGACACCAACATCCCATATTGGAGCTAGTTCCAGCTGCTCCACTTCTGATCCAGCTCCCTGCTAAGGCACCTGGGATGGTGTCCCAAGTGCTTGGGCCTCTGCTACCTGCATGGGAGACTCAGATAGATCCTGGCTTCAGCCTGGCCCAGCTCTAGCCACTGTTGCCATTTGGAGAGTGAATCAGCAGATGGAAGATCTTTTTCTCTCTGTCTCTCCCTCTGTGTGTGTGTCACTCTGCCTTTCGGATAAATAAAACAGATCTTTTTAAAAAATTTAAAAATGCAGAATTTTGAAATACATGCACAGCTTAATAAAACATATTTTCCACAAACTTTTTGAAGACCCCTCTTGTGTGTAGCCTCCTTTTAAAAGTTGATAATTTAGAAGACAGAAAGAGATGTGAATGACAAAATATGCGATTGTTCATTATTTGTGCAACGGGCTTCTGTTTTCTTAACGTTTATTTATTTATTTGAAAGCAAAGTGAGAGAGACAGATGGAAGATATTTCCATCCTCAAATGTCCGCAACAACCAGGGCTCGGCCAGGCCAAATCCAGGAGCCAGGAACTCCATTTGGGTCTTCCACATGGGTGACAGGGACCAAAGAACTTTATCCTCCCAGGGTATGCGTTAGCAGGAAGCTGGTTAGGAAACAGAGGTGGGACTCGAACCCAGGCACTCCCGTATGGGATGTGGCTATCTCAAGAGGCAGCTTGATCCACCGCACCACACTGCCCCACAGCCATTGTTTCGGCTGTGGAAAAGATCCCATTCCCCAGGCAAATGTTTTCTAGCAGATTTCTACTTGGGGGTTCTGAACATTCTTTCTTATCCAAATGGAGCCATGGAGACCAAGTAAGGCATGAAGGTGATTGGTAGAAACACACAGTCGATGCATCTACCAGGCAAGACAGAAGGCAACGTTGCCAGCCAAGGACTTGCTGAGCTGTTGGCCGGGTAGCGGCTCTGATGCTGGTCAGCTCCTCCACGTGCGACTGGAACAGAAGGGAAGGTGGGCAGAGTGGACATTGGAACCCCCAGCAGAGGCGAAGGCGCGGAGAAGCAAAGACGGGCTTTGCCGAGATGCCTGGGGTGGTGCTCCTTTGGCTCAGGGTTGAGAGAAATGCTCGGGTCAACTTTATGTTTAATGTATTTCTTGTCCAGGTGGTAAGCAGAATTGGGACAGATGTAAAATAAATTGGGTTCTATCTAGAATATGACAGAACATGGGAAATTCGATAGGACAGGATATGTGGAAATGAAACCTATGCTGTTTTTTTTTTTTTTTATCCCCCTCAGGAAGTGCTGTAATTTTGAATGAGATCAATCTTTGGGCACCCAGTTCACTATTATAAAACGACGACTTTGAAGAAAATGACCACTACGGCTATCTCCAATTCCCTGAATTCTAAGGGGGACTACAGAAATGCCAGTCTTTTTCTAGGTCAGTGGTCCTTACCTAGGTCGACAAACCACCCCCCACCCCCACCCCCCAGGATGGAGGAAGCACCAGACTTGGCTGCACGGGTGCTGCACAGCACAACTGCGGTTGACCCAGGCGCCGTGTGCGTGGCATCTCCAGGGTGGTAAGGTGCTCTTCTGTCACACACACATAGCAAAAGAACTTGAGGATTTTCATTTATCTGCTTCACATCCAAGATGAATTTGCAAAAACTCAGCTTTGCACGGCCTGAGCTTAGGGTAGAGGCTTGGACAGGGCTGAGGACCCCTGCACCCTGTGTCGGAGCACCTGGGTTTGAGTCCTGGCTTCACTCTCGACTCCAGCTTCTCGCTAATGCATTCCCTGGGAGGAAGCCGGTGAGAGCTCAGGTAATTGGGTCCCCGACAGCCTCATGGGAGAGCCGGATGGAATTCCATGATCCTGGGTTTGGCCTGGCCTGGCCTAGCCCTGGCTCTTGCAGGCGTCTGGGGAGTGGACCAGCAGACAAGAGAATGTTCTGAGCTCACACGCAAACCACAGCATCTCACCGCTGAGTTGCTCACGGAGCATCCAAGGGCACCATCTTGTCTGCACTCTAAGTTCCTTGTGCTCTGCTAAGAGGATGTAAAGATTTGACAGTGTAGCCTTAACTAAACTACGATTCCCACAGTAACTAAGAGGCTTTTTTCATGTCCTACATAGTTGCACAGCCCAACAAGGATGAACCTGGAAGACATTATGCCAAGTGAGATGAACCAGTCACAGACAAACACTGTCCTGGTCCACCCACAAGGGGGTATCTACAAGAGTTGGATTCAGAGAGACCAAAGGTAAAATGGAGTCCCAGGGGCTAACGCAGGGGAAGTGGAGGCTGTAATTCCACGTGTACAGAGTTCCGGTGTTGCAAGATGAATTCAGGAGCTCTGCTTCACAATCATGTCAATGCCCTCGATGCTACTGAACTGGACACTCAGAAACGGTTCATGTGGCTAGTTTTACATCTGCTTTCTTAACCACAAGCACTAAAATCCCTGCACAAACTCACAGATGGAAAATGACACTGGTACTGTCAGCATGAGCAAGAAGGAGACGAAGCCAGTACTAACTATCCCTTCTACTGCTCGAATGTCTTCCCCAATGCCGGCGCAGGCTGAAAAGCCACAGCCATCACATTCGCTCAAATAGAGAAGCTACAGGAACAATGGCCTCTACGAGGGATCTCCAGACCCATTCATTCCTAGTGAACTCACAGAAATACGGGTCGTGTCCTGAAATTGTAGCTAGGGTTAATAAAGCCACCATAATCAGCATTTCATCTTTCCCTCATTCTATCGTTTTTATATTTCATTTTGTTTGAAAGGCAGAGAGAGAGACAGAGAGAGAGAGAGAGAGAGAGAGAGGTCTTCCATCTGCTGATTCACTCTCCAAATGCCCGAAACAGCAGTCAGAGAGCAGAGACAGGAACTCCATCGGCTCTTCCGTGGGTGGCAGGGATCCAAGCATTGAGCTGTCACCTGCTGCCTCCCAACATGCACATTAGCTAGAAGCTGACTGGAAGTGGAGAACCAGACACCCCAAATACGCACTCCAATATGGATTTGGGAATCCCAAGTGATGACTTGACAGCTGTGTCCCTCCTCATTCTTACAAAATTGTATGTTTTGTTGACTTTATTGCTGCACTTGAGATATTAACAAAATATCACATACACTCAATTTAAATAATTATTGTGCATACATGTTCAACATTTTTCTCGAGCAGGTGCACTACCAAAAGCACTGGAGGGCACGTGTCCTTGATTGACAGTTGCTGTGGACACCATTCATGGTCTTGCCATGGGTGTGTAGGAGGACCCAGGAGATAGCACCCAGGACACTGATGCCGGATGATGACAGCGAATTGTGGAAAAGTCAGAGACACAGGGGAAAAGAATAGCGATGCTGCTACCAGGCAAGAAGGCAAACCCTGTGCCATCACCCTCCATTGTCTTGTGGAGGAAAGGTCACCAAGCCCCGTGGGCTGAGGTCTCGCCTGGTGCTACTTCCATCTCCAAGTCTTTGAAACTTGCAAATAGGTTAAGACTTGCAAAGGGAGGCTCAGCGCCCGCCCTGACTGGGACGTGAGCAGGTCTGGGTGGTCGGCAGCCTGTCCACGAGCCCTGAGATGGGAAGACCGGCACAGGCAGAGCGCACGGACACAACGCTCTCGGGCTTGCACTGCAGCCGTGCGCAACAGCAGCGAGTTCTCTGCACCCGGGAAAGGTGTGGGGAACATCCAGCTCAACAAAGAAACCCCTAAGTGCAGTTAGCCATTTCCTAGTCAAGAAAAACAAACGTATTTTCTCTAACAACCCCCAATGGAAAGTATATATTACTTAATAAGGTAATCACATATGCACAGAATTTAAATTTTAAAGGAGGCATAATTTCTTAATTAGACTTTCTGATTTTGAAACTTAGTCACACGATGGACAGATACCTGTACTGGTTTCAAAAGTTATCGGGGGAAACCAGGGGAACACATTTCCTATTTATACTTCACTCTGATTAAGACAAATGTTAATGAATATTGCCAACCTCAGACATCCTCTTTCCAGGGGTCGTATAAAATTAAAATAACTAATCACTCTGTCAGACTACGATGCATTGCAACAGTAACATTTAGCATTCAAAAGTCGTGCCTTTGAGACCAACCCGAGTATGGCTGGAGACATTTTGGTCTTGCCAGAATCTACAGCTGTCAGAACACGGAGGCAGAACCCTCGTGAGGAAGGAGCCGCTGGCTGTTTTGCGATCAGAATGAACACGTCCATGTGTTGAGCGTCCTCCCCCAGGGGTTCCCCGCGTGTGGACGATTGCCTTCCTACTTTATGATCCCAATTTGTCTTCACTTTTATTTGTAAGGTGGCAGATAAAGAGCAAAATATAAAATGACGGCATTTGGTGGGTGATGGGTTTTCCCACTAAGTCATAAATACGGGCAAGTCTCTCAGAAACTGACAAGAAGGAATTTGTAAGATTCTGAAGCAGAGACTTGGGGTTGTTTGCAAGGGACGCACAATGAACGAGTTAGTAACGGGTGCCAACGTGTTCGTGCAGGTGCATGGAGAATTGCCAGGTTAGGGCCGTGACGGCACTGGCAGACTTGTCACATTCGAGGAGCAAAACAAATGACCTCTGCCCTCCAAAAACTCCTACACCCTAGCGAATGGAAATCCCCCTCTGCTCCTTGCTGCCACCTCACTTCACTTCAGAGACTGGCAGAAGAACGGGAAGTGATTTATTCGTGGGGATGGCAGGAAAGCGGAGACGCCATCAGACTGCAGGAGTGGGGGTGCAGAGTCGGCCCCAGCTTCCCCGGACAGCGAGCTGGAATCAATGCCCATGTGGGCAGGAATTGTCATATGGGCCAATTTTAAGTACACATTGATTAAAACCATCAAATATAAATCAATGGATGCATCAGTTCATATTAATAATATAAACATTATTATGCACTAATTTTTAAAGTGTTTACCTTAAAATTTTAATTAATAATATAAGATTATCATTTGTTACTTTTTCGGCATTTTCCCCATCAGCATTTAGCTTAGCCATTCCAGTAGGTGTATAGGTAAATCAGTATAAAGAGAACAGACTTCATGTAGCTCACGGATACAATTCTAAGAACACAATGATACTTGCCTTCCTTTCTTTCTTAACTTTCGCAACAGCATCTTTTTAATTTACTTCACAGCCAGAGGCTTAATACTCAACTAGAAGAAGAGCTCAACAACTCAAAAGTAGGAAGATCAGTGTTCAGCAGAAACCTAGACAAGGGCTGTAAACAAGAACCAAGTCCCAGTGTGGCAACTCCACTCCCATACGTTACATTCTTACACCTTTTCGTGCTAATCGAAATGCTTACACACACAACTTGCCTCCGTGGCCTGTGTATTTTATCTTCAGTAACGTGCGAAGTGGCTGGCTGGAATCCAGCGCCTGGAGCTCTCTCACTAAAGATCGGCTCAGCCTCTCCCTCGTCCCCTCGGAGCACAGCCAGAGTGGTTTTCTGCATTTCTCTAAGTCTCTGCCTCTCTGGCAATGGCACCTCGTGGCTGAGCCCCAGAGACTCTAACTGCAGGGGAGGGGTCTCGGCAGAGACGGCACCGAAACCCAGGGCACGAGAACCACACGCCCCTGCACGGCTCCCGAATCTTCCCTGGCATTTTCCCAAATGCCAAGCTCTCTTTCCCACTTTTACTGCCACAAGAGCGTTCATTCCGCATCCACTCCAATGCACCTGTTTCCCACTCGGATGGATTTCAAGGCAAGCGCAGGCTTCAGACCAGGGCTCAAGGACTAAGCGCAGAGTGCTTCCTCTCTGAAGCGCCCCAGGCACAAATCCCCAACCTCAGGAAAGAGGGCGTCTGGTCCCTGGGACACGTTAGCCAGTAAGCCCACGCTCATTCAGGAACCTGACTCGAGCCGAGAGCCCGACCAGGGGTCAGGCCCTGGGCATGGCTGTCGGGGAGGTCGGGGTGGTCGGGGTCTCTGTGGGGGCTTCCAGCCAGTGAGATGCCACCTAGGGCACTTTAACACCCAGATCTTTAAGGCTGTGCTTGATTTTTACAAATCAATCAAACTAAGATGAGCCTATACAAATGCACCCTCTACAAGCCTTCTCTTCTCCCAAAAGGAAGCCCTTCTAGAAAATCATTCTCAACCGCACTCATGAAATTATACATGCATAAATCATTCCATGTGCCCATCAGACGAACCCACAGCGGACAGACTCTGGACACCCTGCACCTGTGACAACACTGTGAGGGGAGACAGTAGAATTTTCTGGAAGCAATGCAGAGAATGCACCCATCGTAACTTCAAGGGGCTTCCCATGACAAAAACCTGTTTTCTTCTCATCATGATCACATCACTCCCCTACATCTTTCATGAAACCAACTATGAGTCATTTATTCAACTTCTTTTTGTGGAAAAAAAATACATTTTGCATTTTGTCATTCTTAGAATTCAAAAGAGAAAAGCAGTGCAACGTCTCACACTCCCTGCCCAGGTTAACGGCATGGGGGATCAGGGAGATCAATTTTCTGGTAACCCAGTGAGCTCATCAGCCCAGTGATCACATTGCCATGCTTAGTTCTGGCCAAGCTGCAATGGGGGCATTTCTATGCTGCCCACCCCAGTGAAAGCCGAGTGTGTCTATTACCGTGTGGGCCCACAGAACAGAGAGGACCTGGCCAAATCCTTCTGTACCTCCATGGCAGGTGCATCCGCACAGGAGGTTAACAGGGCGTTTGAAAAGCACAGCTCTCATTTGACCTTCTGTGGCTGGGCCACAGTGGCAAGCTCCACTTTTTGTGGAGTTAGCCTCAGATCCTCTGCTTGACGACCGCTCTAAACCACAGGCCTCCGCATGAACCCAATAACCCCTCACAGGCACCTGCTCCCCTTCTCTATTTTCACCTGAGGTCTGTCTGGCTTTAGCATTCAGCTCTGCACCGGGTGACCACACACAATGCTTCTGAACCAGGGGCTACTCCTGAGCGCCACCCCTCCATAAGTCTTATCTCTTCTGCATGACCACCCCAAGGCCACAGTGCACGCGGCCCTCCCTCCCTTGGGAGTCTTGCTCCAGAACAAGGGGGCTCACTCTGTCCAGTCCTTAGAGACGACCACGTGCCTTCAGCACGCAATGGTAGAACCTGAGGATGGACATCTGTGTCTAGAGGTGCGCCCTTCAGTGTCCTCTGCATTGTCCAGCCACACCTCCCTGCGGCCACTGTCTGGGCACACGGTAAACCGGATCTGTGGCACAGAGATGCACAGTCCCTCCCGAGCCAAAGCAAGAGGTGAGCTCAGGGAGGGGAGGCTTTTCCTGGAGAAGCCTGGAGTCTAAGTGATGGCCGTCGGCCAGCATTGTGTAACTGGGCATGGCCCCTGCCCCCTTGGCAATCAAGACAAGGGGGTGTATCTGTCTTAAATCAGCCCCTCCCCCGACCCAAGTGTGCCTCTGTGCCCTGCAATCTTCTCCTAGCTGTCCTAAATGAACTCCTTTGAAAGCAATGAGAAACAGACACCTCGGTGGGAACCCGGGGCTGATTGACATGGCTCCCAGGACACTCGGGTTTTTAGGTGTCTACACAAAGGGGACCTTTCTCTTCTTCTTGTGCATAGTGAGCCCAAGGGCAGGAGATGAGCATGTTTTTTGTCAACTTGGGCCCGTGTGGTGAGGATTCTTGATCCAGTTGAAATTCTCAAGGCTGCATTTTGATCCCTGCTAAACCGTCTTCCTGCTCGTCTCGTGGGTCGCTCCAGGCACATCTGACACAGATTCGACACCTCCGCACACCACCTCCACACTCTCGCGTTGCCCTAAATTTGGACTCGCCTCTCCTTGCTGCACTTGGGTTGCTCTCTTCAATCATATGTCACTTCCCCCAAAAGACGTGGCTCCAGGGGACGAAGACGACAGTGTCTTGTGCAGTTCCCAGGTTTCAAGCCAGCCCTGGGCTCACCCTGCTGCTCCTCCTCCCCTACAGACTAGAAGACCCAGAAGCAGAGCCTGCCCCAGGGGCCGCTCTTGACCCTGGAGTTTCTGCAGGAGCCCTCAGCCCTAGACTGAAGCAGGGGCTACCTGCCCTCCAGACCCATATAAGTCCTCAAAGCGCAACAAAACGCCCTGCTCCAGCCCTGCTCTGGCGATCGGTCCCAGGGACCCCATCCCTGCCTGAGAGTTGTTAAAAGTGGGAGCTACGTTTAATGCCTCCAACTAGACAACCTTGGGGGAGGGGGAGGGGGAGGGGTGCCAGTGCTCTCCTCCAGAAAGGAGCCTCTGTTCCACTTTATGAAAGGTTTTAAGCAGATTTAAGTGTTAGTCAAAGGGACACATTCCTGCTCTCCAAGGAATGCACACCCAGGAACTTGGAGACCAGCCAGGGGCGGCCACCATGCTGTGGCCAGAGGGTGGGGGAGACGTGTGCAGGGGCAGCAGCCGGGCGGGTGGGATGTGTGAGCTGCCTCCCCGCACTTGGATCCACACGGAAGGCATTCCCCGCCGGGGAGCTCCTGCAGGGAACAGCCTGGGCGGATGTGGCTACAGGAGCACAGGGCACGGGGCAGTGAAAGGAGCGGGGCCGCTCTAATTGCAGGTTCCAGAGAAATGAGGTGGGGACCCCACTCCAGGGCTGAGCGCTGGGACGTGCGTTGTATCCCAGGAGACCCACACACGGAAGTGAACCCACCCCGCTGAGCATCCCAGGGGACTTCCCCTTGGCAGAAGCCTGGGTGACAGAACCGGCACTCCAGGGTCGCTGCTGGACCCAAGAGTGGGCTCCAGTGCCCTGCTGGTTTGTAAGTGCTGTTATGTGGTGTAGACAGGAGAGCCGCTCTGCACGGCCGCCCTTGCTGGGCGAGCTAAGCCAGCTCCGAGGTCTCTCTCCCTCTCTCTCGCTCTCGTTCTCTGCAGCCTGGCAGAAAGCCCCTCACCCAAGCGCATGGGAAATGGGGGCCTCGCCCTCGCTGCCCTGGTCTATTTCAAAGCCCCCTTCCTGGCACCCAGCTGTTGAGACTTAGACACCAGGGTGCTGGCTGTGGAGCACCCAGCAGGGCAGTCCAGGGCCCTGGCTATGCTGCTCACTGCTGATGACCTTGAACCATTTGGTTCTCTCCTCCGAGCCTCACTTTTTTCATCTGCCAATGGGGGATAATAACGGGACTGTTGGGAGGATCAAAGGGGGGGGGTTGCTGGGCACTCAGACCTCACCCAGCCACTGCAGTGTGCCTGGGGGGCCTCGCCCTGCACCCCACGCTTGCCCTCTCCCAGGCTCAAGCCCGTGGCTCTGTTCCAAGCCCTGTTGCTGGATTTTCTAATGCTTTGTCCTGCTGTCCTGTTTATAGCAGCAGTCACCCATCAGGGAGAGAAAAACCAGGGGAGAAGCATTTTGTTTCTCAAGTCGTTCATTTTACCCCAGACTTCCAAAAAAGAAGATCGCCCATCTGTTAAACAAACAAAAAAGACAAAGACGATCAAAGATCTCTGAAAGTCATTCTTTACGCGTCAGCCAAGAGGAAATGAACATGGACTTGGCTCGATGACCAAGCCGAATGGGAGAGTGGTGTCACACGAGCCAAAGCCACCTCGCGTGAGAGGAAGAGAGTAATTCTTTCTTAAATACACGAGCTGTCGGCTTGGCCCCGGCTAACCGCGTTCAGAACTGCAGCCCAGCCTGCCTGCCAGCGCCTCCTCCCGCTGTGGGGCTGCATGTCCACAGGCGTGCACTTCTCGGGGTGCCTGCCATGTGCGTGTCTTCCACCTGCAGAGGTAGGTGGTGCAGCCGGGGTAAGAGATGCCCGCGCCTGCTTCCCACCTGCCCAGGCAAACCTCAGAGACAAAGTCACAAATCCTCCGCAGTCCACAACCACCAGCCTTCTCCCCCCAAAGTCACGCTCAAACCCGCAGCGAGCCGCTGATGCCTGTCTCGTCCTGAAAGCAACTCATGAAGTTGCCAACTTCACCAGCCTCTGCACCTGCCGCTCAAACCCAGACACCCAGAGCATCGGTCCGCAGAGCGAAGAGCCGCACGCCTCGCTGGCTGCTCCGCACCCCCGGGCAAGCCTCCCCGCTTTTCTAAGCCAGAACCTGTGGCCCGCGCCCCTCTGTCTGCGCAGGTGGGAGGCTCACTCACCTCACTCATGTTGGCTGTGCAGCTCACGTCCTGCCGCTCGGCTCGCACGCGCGGCGCTGCCCAGGGCTCGCTGTGCCGCCGCTCCTGGGTTTCCTCTTAAAAGGAGCTGCCGGTTGGCATCACGCCTGCCGCGAGCCAATGGGATGCCTTCACCTGTCCGCTCGCCCGCAGGCATCCGAGAGTGCCAAGGGCCACCTAGTGGAGCGGGGAGGAACGGCGGGTTGGGTCCCTGCTCCAGATTCGCCCGCGACAGGAGCTGCTGGGTTTACCCAGAAGTCAGGAAGGAGCCCTGCGGACTTGGTGGGAGTCTCCCAGCCTAGAGCCGCTGCAGGGCTGTGCCCATCTCTCTGCCATCTACGCCAGAGCTCGCGCGCTGGGAAGTGAGACCTTCAAGGGTGAGCATCCTGGCGCTGTGATCAGAAGTGGGGGTTTCTGGTAAGGGGGTGACCCCAGCGCCCTCTCTCGTGCACGCCCAATCTCTCCTGCCTGCCTCCACGGGGTGACACAACAGTGACGCCTTCTCTGGGTGCGGGCCCTCAGCCGTGGGCTGCCTGGTGCTTCCAGAACCAGAAGCTCCCAGTCTCCATCCTGTCACAGCAGCACGAAGCAGACAGCGACAGCACTTGGCACAGGTTCACCAGCCTGGGGGAAGGATGTGCAGCCTCCACCGTGGGCTCTGCTAACCGTCTCCAGGCTCAGTCTTTTTGCTCAGTCCCTAACTCACAAGACTCTGAAGAGTCTCCAGGACACCAACAGACCCTCTGCTGTCCCCAGTGAGATGCCCTGCAGGCTCAACACCTGCACCCCCACTGCCAGTCCAGGGGTCACATGTCACTGACACCTCCGTCAGTCTCCTTGTCTGGACAGCTCAGGGCCACGGTGCCCTCGCCCTGCACCACCAGCCTTGTGCTCCCGGTCTCACCACTCCACCCATCTCCACATGTGTCCAGGTGGGCACCAGCAGGCTCAGGCATCTGTGGAATCCAAGGCCAGGAGCCCTGGGGAGGTCCCTCGCTCACAGGCCTCGTGGACTTGGGTGAGTCGGAGCCCACGGTGGCGAGACTGATCTCTCCAGCAGTTTCTGAGGGAGCCACGCCCCCCAGCTCAGGGCCACTTGCCAGGGGAACAGCAGAGACTGGTGAGTCCCATTCCGTGGGGGAGCTTAGTCCACTCACTGGAACTCACTGCACCCAGTGACTGAAATGAGCATTACCTGTGTGTACACGGTACACAATATGTGTATATCCATATCTTTACATTTTATATACGTGTGTGTGTGTGCATACAGAGAGCTCCCTTCTTCAATTTTACAATGCTGTGAAACCCACAGAAATTCAGTAGCAGCTATACAATATTCATGGAACCATACAAGAGACATATAACACTGGGTTACGAAGCAGTCTTAGAGGATTCTGCCCAACCGTAGGCTGGTGTGAGTGTTCTGAGCATGTTTTCAGGTGTGCCAGGTATATTCACACTTTTGACTTAGAACATTTTCAACTTACAATGAGTTGATTGAGATGGAACCCATTGTCAGCGGAGGAACAGGTGCGTACACTCATTGTGTATCCTCACTGCACAAATCATTTGCTTGTTTCCCCAGGAGGTCGTCTCCTGTTGATGAGTATCAGTGGTGCTTGTTTTAAGGAACACAAAATAAGTGCCAATTACAACATCAGAGAGAGAGCCGAGCTGCCGCAGGAGCTGGTGGTGGTGGGTTACACGGGCCGAGTCTGAGTGTGTACCCCGTGCCTTTGCATGCATGCTTGCTGCAAACCCACCCACCCCGACACTCTGGCACTGAGAACAACTCGGTCATCTCCCTGCAGGTGAGCCTGGGGACCACAGTTCTCTTGAGGTCAAGCAGCCCCACCAAGACCCACCATCAGAGCAAGGACTGGGCAGATTCTTTGGGCCCCATCTTAGAATCCACAGGGACTGGGACGGTAAAAGTGGGGTGCCTTACCCTTTCCCTGTGGTTCTGAAATGCAGTCAAGGTCGCAAATTTCTGCTTGAAGCAGTGATGGCACACACACACACACACATGCACACACACACGTGCACGCACGCATCCCTCATGCACTATCTCTGTCTAAATTTTCCAGGCTTCCGCTTCCACCTCTCATTGCTTCCTGCTCACTCCCCTACTCCTGTCTCCTTTGAGGGTCTGCTTGCCATTGATTGTTTTATAGCTAATTGTCCCTCCATATCCAGTCTCCCCCACCCCACCCCGGGTACCAAACTCCATGAATAATCAAGTTTCTTGAGCAAAATGGAATCAAATTTCCCTAGAACCTATGCGCACCCTCCGGTACACCTTAAATCATCTCTAGATTACTTGCAATACCAGTAGAACGCAAGCTGTGTGAACAGTCACTGCACTGTGTCAGGGAATGATGACAAGGAAGTCCTCCAGGGGCCGTCTGCTGTGACCCAGCAAGTGCTGCCTGTGATGCCAGAATCCCACATCAGAGTGCTGGTTCAAGTCCCAGTGGCTCCCAAGTGTTGGACCCCTGCACCCAAAAAAGAGACCCAGATGGAGCTACAGGCTCCTGTGTTCGGCATCTCCCAGCCCCAGCCATTGAGGACATTGGGGGAATGAATCAGCAGATGGAAGATTTCTCCCTCTCTCTGTCTCTCCTTTTCTCTCTGTCACTCTATCTTTCAATTAATTAATCTGTTTTTTTTTTAAAAAAGGAAGTCTGAATATTCAGTACAGACATGATTTTAAAAAATATTTTGAATATACAATCAGTTGGCTCGGTGGCTGCAGAACCCACAGGTGTGAAGGGCATACATATTTTAATCAAAAAGCCTCCAACCAGTCCTGTCATTCTGGTCAGCCAAGTGCTGCATTGCATAGCAGGTGGAGCATGAACCAAATGCTTAAGACACAAATCCTGGACGTGAGGAGCTTTCCCTGTGACCTTGGGAAAGTCCCTCCATTCCTTAGTGTCTGACTCCCTCCTCTGATAACAGAGAAATATCTAAACCTTGCCTCTGCCAGCCTATGAAAATATAACTACTAAATACAGGGAGCTGGGAAGAAATGCTGGGGGAGCTGAGAGGGGTTAGATCTACAGCTTCACATATTAGATATTGGGGAACACTCTCTGGCCGTGCCCAACTAAAAGGCAGACCTACAGGTCAATGATTTGCGAATCTCTCTGCCATATGTTCATCTTTCCACAAGCCCGATCCCGCTGAAAGGGCAGGGTTGGATCAGGAATCTTCAGGGTTGTTTCTAGGAATGCTCTCAGTTAGAGATGCAGGGCTCTTCGTCAGGCTTTGATTCCAAGTGGGTCGCTTGTGTGTGAGCTCAGGGGTATGGGAGGCTTTCGAGAGAGCCCGTTGCTGCTTCATGTTTCCCACAACAGGCTCCGCAGCCCTAGTGCCAGCACCCGTATGCAGACACAAGTACTTTCTCAATCCCTGAAGCTAAAAGGCTTCAGCATCAACAGAAACTGTGGGCTCCACCCCCCCCCATAACACAGACCGCATGGCCCAGTCTCCAAGGCTAGCCCCCTCCATTTCCTCCTCACTGCTCCCCCTCCAGACCCAAGTACAGTCTGGGTCTCCATGGTGCCCATACAGCCCCCCCAGCCTCAGTACCCCCACCCTAATGAGTGGGCCCATGGCCCCTGCCTTTCTACCTTCCTTGCTGCTGCCTTGAGTTTCATCTTCTACGGAGTCTACTGGATGCCACGTGATCCCAGGCCGGAAGGCTGCCTTGGTCCCATCAGCGGCGGCACAAATGCAGGGGAACTGCATCAGCCTCTGCTAGAAGATTTATTGACCAACAATGCACCTGTGTGTGCACTTGACTGCTCAAGTTTTGCCCCTCCTTTCTGGGTTCTCAGGGACAAGCCGGACCACCCACCCTATTCAACCTCTTTCATCCCCAGCCCCAGCCCCAAGTGGGCACCCGAAGCTGCTTCGGAAGAAATCAGTGTTCTGGCAGTCACTAAGCATGGATGGTGCTGTAGGGGAAATAAAAGCTCTTTTGTTCTTCAAAGCCAGATTCACTTTCCAGAGCCGACGTGAAAGAATTTCCTCTTTAGAAAGGGAGAGAAGAGAATCTTTCAAAATTATCTTGTCAAAGTTTAATCCAGCTCTCTAAAACACTGGTTTAATCTGGCAAAATTGACCTGTTCTAAACCTACATGATTGAATTTTTGTCTTTTTAAGGAAAAAAAATCGAGGTCACTCTTGTGGCATAGCAGGTTAAGCCTCAGCCTGTAAAGTCGGCCTCCCACATGGGCGTCTTTTTGTGTCTCAGATGCTCCACTTCTGATCCAGCTCCCTGCAAATGTGTCTGGGAAAGCAGTGGAAGATGGCACTTGGGCCCACGCATCCACATAAGAGACCTGGAAGCCGCTCTTGGCTCCTGGCCCAGCTCTGGCCATTGCAGCCAATTGGAGAGTGAACCAGCAGGTGGAAGACCTGTTTCTCTCTCTCTCTCTCTCTCTCTCTCTCTCTCTGTCTCTATCTCTATCTCTATCTCTATCTCTATCTCTCTATCTCTCTCCCTGTAATTCTGTTTTTCAAATAGATTTTTAAAAATAAATCTTTTTTAAAGGAAAATATTCAATAAACAAAAATATCATCATAGCTTTCCAGAATGATCGCAAATACCAAGACCACAGCTCTTCTGCACTTGCTTCCCGTCATCCTTTCTCTACGCTCGGAACCAGCCCCTCTGTGCAACAGACGCGTGCATCTCAGTCATTCATGGTTTCACACTTCCTTGCACCCGGCACTCCATGCTGTGTCTCCCAGGCTCCCTCGTCTAAAGCAGCTGGTGTCTTGTGCCCCCACCCTTCCGTCCCACCTGTACACCAGGGGAGGCCGCCCTTTCATTTAAGAGACCCATCCTGGTGGGGTAAACAGTTTGCAAACATCTTCTCTAATTCTGTCAGCTGCCTCTTCACTCTGCTGTTGCCTGTGCCGTGCAGAAGCTTCCTCATTTAAAGTAATCACATTTGTCTATTTTTGTTCTTGCTGTCTGTGCTTTTAAGATCTTATCCCAAAAGGCATTGCCTATACCAGTGTGTTGAAATGTTTCCATAACAGGAGATTAACATCCAGAAAATGGGAGAAATTCATAAACTCAGCAACAACAAAATAATCTGGTTTTAAAATGGGTAAGTGACCTGAACAGAAATACGAATAGTCAACAAGTATATACAAAAATACTCAACATCACTATCATCAGAGAAATGCAAATCAAAACCATGATGATATCATCCCATCCCAGTCAAAATGGCTGTTATCAAAAAGACAAGACATAACAAATGCTGGTGAGGATGCAAAGAAAGCGAAGCACTTCTGTGCCCTGCTGGTGGGAGCACAAGCCAGCATGGCCGTTAGGAGACAGCACATAAGCCCCTCAAAGAACTAGAAACCGGACTTCCACATATTCCAGTTATTCCACTTCTGGGAATTTATCCCAAGGAAACGACATCAGTAAATCAAAGAGATGCCTGTGCTACCCCATTTACTGCAGCACTGTTCACAATAATCAAGACATGGAATCAACCAAGAAGACCATCAGGAAATAAATGGATACGGAAAATATGAATGTGTGTATTTGCGTGTGTGTGTGTGTGTGTGTGTAACATATATATACTGCAACAGTATTCAACCATAAACAAGAAGTTCTGTCATTTCTGGCAGCATGGATGGAACCGGAGGGCATTATGTGAATTAGGTGAAGCAGAGAAAGACACACGCTGCATGTTCTCAAAGAGAACTGGGGGGTACAGATGTGCTCACACAGAAGAGGGGAGGGAACTCCTGGCCCCCAGAGGCTGGAAGGGGAGTGGGCAGGGATCAGTGACCACAGCTGACAGCAACTCACCATGTGTTTTATAAAGAACTAGGAGAGAGGAGTTCACAGACTCCAAACATGAATAAATGCAAAGTGTTAATGGATAGGAGAGTGCCATCTGCACACTGTGTGCATGGACTGAACTATCACATCGTACTCAGTAAACACATATAACTGTGCATCAATAAGCATAAATTGTTAGAAAGTGGGGATTTAGCCTAGTGGCTAGGATGCCTGCATCCCATGTCAGACTACCTGGGTTTGTTCCTGACTTCAGCTTCCTGACACTGCAGACCCTGGGAGAGGCAGCAGCCATGGCTCAAATCCCTGGGTCCCTGCCACCCATGTGGGAGACCTGGGCTGAGATCCGGGCTGCTGGCTTTGGCACTGGCCTGGACTCAGCTGTCACAAACATTTGGGGAGTAAACCAGTCCATGGGATCTCTCTTTGTCTCTGCCTCTCAAATATAATAATAATAATAATAATAGATAAATAAATAAAAGAGTTTAAAGGCACCATTCAATTGGAGAAAATGGACGGGGTCAGACAGGGGCAGGTCAATCCATCTACATGGGTCTGTGGACCTCAACCAAGCCTCCTCTTGCAAGTTCCAGTGCTGCAATCTTTCCGGAAGCTGTTGCTGTTCTCAAGGTTAAAATTATTCCCTGTTTATGGATGCAAAGGTCATTCTATAACCTGCAGTCCTCTGCAGCCCAAATAACTGTCCACGCCTGTCGTCCACCGGACGGACTGGGCTGCTCGCAGGGCCCGCCTGTCACCCAGCAGCCCCTCTCTTTAATGAAAAGGTCACTGGGTGCTGGCATTTAAAGAACCAGCGCCTGGCACTGAAGGCGGACTCGTGGCTGCGGATGGCTCTCCCGGTCCTCAGCAGCCTGACAGCTCCCAGAACTGTGCTTTGTTGAGTCTGTAATTATCATGGCCCCAGTTTGACACAGGTGAACTGCCCCAATTCTCTCTCCAGCCATTGTTCCCAAAATTTCAGATCAATGATTCTTCCTACTGAGCCAGCCTGGTCCTGGGTACTAAATTGTGTTCGCATAAAATTCATATGTCGAAGCCCTGGTCTCCCTGGCTTGACTGGGCTCAGAGATGTGGCCCTGTAAGAGGTCATTAAGGCTAAGTGGAGTCACAGGGGCAGAGCCCTCAGCCCACCTGACTGTGCCTTTGTAAGGAGAGGAGGTTAGGACACAGGCACAGACAGAGGGCCAGCCCCGTGGGGACACAGGGAGGAGGCGCTGTCTGCAAGCCAAGGAGAGAGACCCCCCAGAGAGGTCTTGATCTCACCCTTCCAACCTCCAGAACCAGAGGAAATACATGCCTTTGGCTTGTGCCTTCCGGTCTATGGTACTCTGCCATGGCAGCCTGAGCTGGCTAAGATCCCTGGCCCTTAGCTGGGGCTGCTTCCTGGGGTGGACACCTCATTAGACCCCCTCAAACCCACCTCTCAGAACTGAAGCACCTGCCAGGTGTGGGTGATGCACTAAACCCTCAAGCCAAGCCTTAGGACATCGCTCTCACCCTCAGAGAGCTGCTTTGCCCAAAGCCATCATGCCATCCTGGGAGGAGTCCACATCCCATCAAGGCCTGCTTTCTTGTCCCAATTCAGGGCGACTGCAGAGCCGTCCATCTCAGCTCCCAAACTTCTGTGGGATCAGCTGAGGCCAGTGTGCTGCCTGCATTGCAGCCTACACTCTCCCATGTGCACGGCCCTGCATTCCAATACGCAGCCCTGCACAGTCACACCCAGGGCAGTAGGGGATGGCAGACCTCAGTCTGGGGTTTGGAGCGGGGCCACCTGACAACCGGCTGGCTATGCAGAGGCCTTGGCCGCTACAGGTGCAGCTTGGAGGCCTGCTGACTGCAGCATGTGGGGTTGTTGAGCAGTGCACCTGGTGAAGTGGGGCAGGACACTGCAGAAGGAACACACCATCTGCCAGACACTCCTAGAAACACGTGGGCACGCGTCAGGTATGAGGACAATGGAATCAGGTGGCTGTTGGTGGGAAAATCAAGGCTATGGAGAAAAGCAATGAGGCAGCGTAGCAGGAATTCATCCCGAATTCAAGGCTAAGTATGAAACGCAGAGAGCGTCCTGGGCAGCAGGAAGGAGAAAGAGGAGTCTCCTACGGCTACAGGCAGGCAGAGCTGAGGAACGGCTGGAGGCTCAGCAGGAATGCCACACCAAGGTCAGGGTCTGACCGTGCAGGGAGAAGGATGCTGACTCCCGGGCGGATGCGCTGGAGGACCCTGCATCCCCACGCCCTCTGATTCCTCTGGGCCTGCAGCACTGGCCTAGCACTCCCTGCAAGGCTGGTGTTCCTCTTCTTGAAGCTGCTGCAGAGGCCTCTCCCAGGAGCTGTCCCACCGCCCCTCCCAGCCACCAAACTCATACTGGGGTCAAAGCACTACACAAGTGGAGGGCGAAGGGAGTGGCGGGGAGGGGCTGCCGAGCCCATTAAGGGAGCTGTAGGCCTTGGCCAGCTACACCGGCAGGAGCGGTGAGAATGAGTTTCAGGCTGGATTCGGAGAGTGCTGGATCATGGCAGGAAGGCACCAATGGGAGCAGAAAACAGAGTAGGATACGAGAAAGGTTACTGACACGGGAAGATGGTCTTCTGATGACGCCATAGTGCTCTAGGGAAGAAGCCGGGAGATAACACCAGCAAGCTGCTGGCCTGGTTTTGAAGCCTTGGAGAAAGTGGTGTCCACGTGTCCTCACATGCTATCGGGAAGACAGACGGAGGGCTTGGAGAGCCTCCCAGAGCAGGTTCACTGCGTGTGATGACTTGGATACACCTTGAGTTTGTCCCCCAAGAGTTCCCGTACTGGGAGCTTGGCCTGGGTGGGGAGGTGGACGCTTTAACACAGGAGGCCTACTGGGAGGTCCTGCTGTCAAGTGGGGGCTGTGCCCTTGGAAGGGACTGTGGGACCCCAGACTCTCTTGGGCTGTCAGTCTCCTGGTGTGATCTCCTCCCACATATACGCCTGCTGTTGCAACGCCATCCACTTAGCCCTCACCAGAGACTGGACCATGGGGACCTGCCTGACCGTGGACTTTGAGCCAAGTAAGCCTCTCTTCTACTGAAGTGATGCTACCTCAGTTACTTCATTGTGGAGACACAAAACACAGTAGTAGACCCTGTAAGGCTGGGGAAAGCACAACGCGGAAATTGTCTCTACCAAAGCAGTTAGGAAGCTGCTGAAACAAGGGACCGGACCGCTGCTGAGTTGCTCCTCATGCCGGGCCTGTGGCAGGGGAAACTGTGATAGAACCAGACCTTCTGAGAGCTACAGGGATGGATCAATTTGGAAGTAACAGAAGCCAGGTGGCAACACCCAACCATCAAGAGCAAGGCAGGTACAGTAATTACACTGGATGGAAAGCTCTAAGGGTGGCCAGCAAGCTTGCCTTGTGTAGCACCACATTGATAGATATTCACAGAGCATGGTGCCCATGGAGGCAAGATAGAGAAGCAGCGAACAAGACTAGCACTTAATCTGTACCACTGGTTTCAGAGACTCCTCCCAGAAGTCCTGGCAGTGCCTGCAGGTATTTTTAGTTGTCATAACCTGGACAGATCAGGTGTCTTGCTGACATCTTGTGCGTAGAGACCAGGGCACTGGTAAGTATCCTACGATGTCCAGGTGTGTACCTCACAACAAAAAACTATCTGGCTCAAAATGTTTGTAGTGCCAAGGCTGAAAAAACTCGATCTATATAAACACATCCATGTAAGTATCTACATAAATGTAAATAAGAAATAGCCATGCCAATCAAATGTCAAGATTCCTTGCCCAATTTTTTTAAGTTTGAGCCAGTTTTCAGATCCAGGAGGAATTGACTTAAAGGGAGTCCAGGTACCCAGGAAAAAGGGTCCACCAACATCAAGGGTGCTGTCTGCAGTACAAGGGACCATCGTCTTGTACCTGAGTGACCGTACGTAAAGAACAAAGGACACCCAAACATTCAGAACACTGCTGACCGTGGAGCCCAAGTGGGAACTGGGAATCCAATGCATCATCCTCCCTGCTAAGCTGACCGCACACGGGGGCTAAGCGTAGGAGGGATTCTGATTCTGGCACAGATTCAGCACAGAGCACACCCACTGGACCCGGACACACTGGGCAGTCGGCAGAACTTCTCCACTGGACCCCTGGCCTGTGGTGTGAGGGCTCTCACAGCGGGGAAGCTCTAGTAGAAGTTCTGGAACAGCCACACTTCAACTGAAATAGTAAAGAACATAATACCACGTTCCAGCAGCGTGGCCGACACTAGGAGGCTGGGGTGGGGGGTGTCCCACACTGATCTTCATCTAATCGGCCAGAGGATGCTGATGGAGTACTTCAGACTCAACCAAATGGCAGCCCCGCTTGCTTCTGCTGGGCCAGATGTGCTGTGTTGGCTGGAGGAGAGCAACTTGGCCCCAGGCACATGGTGTGCAGTCACTGATCGGACACATGGCTCCCTGCCCTTCATCGTAAGGAAGCAGGTGTGAGCCCCGACATGACAAGAAGCCAGCCATCGAGGAAATCAGCATTTGGTTGCAAACTGAAGTCATTATGCCCCCTTCTACACTGGAAGAAATGATAGTTCACCTTCATTTGAATTGACCCACATCCTGGTATGAGTTCCCTTTCCTTCCCACAGGCCTCTGTCTCTCCAGTCCAGCACCACTGTCTGAGAGCATACAGAATGTCTGACCCACTGATTCAGGGTGTGGCATATCACCTTGGACCAAGGTCACATGTAATGTCTATAGAGGTTCAACAAGGCATCTAGGGCATCCACGTGAGTCTGGAACATGCTAGGAAGACACCACCTTTACCCTGGGGAACCAGCGAGACTAAGATTTTCAAAACTGAATGGCACAACGGAGATGTATGTGGAAGATTCCACTGAGTCCTTAACTGGATATTTATGTTTGCAAGAAAACTCCCTGAAGTCAAAGTGGAGGAGACGTCCCAAGGTCAGGGAGAAAGCCCTATGAGTAATACCCAGACTCCCACCCCGTTGGAAACCATTCCTATTCCCACTACCCAAAGCAGAGCAACCTCCCAATCCTCAGGCATTGAGTAGAAGCCCGGTGTGCCTTCATAGCAGAGCTGTTAGTCCCAGAATGAAAACTGCTCTTGACTCCCAGACACAAAGTTTAGGAGAAAAACCTTAACAGAATCAATGTGCTCCGTGGATTACTTCGTTGCCTGCCTGGAAGACACCACAACAGTCAAGCAGGGTGGGTGGGGGGGACATCTGGCCCCGCAGGTGTACCACGCACACGAAATCATTCCAGATGACCCTGCCAAGGCAGCCACAGATGGGACTTGAAATCCAATACATCTATAGCAGACTGATTTTTAAATTGATAATTTTGCATGGCCCATGAGTAATGTTATGAATATCTAAATGTCCCTTGGTAGGAAAAAGCCACTCCATGGCTAAAGAACTACAATAAAATCTAGCACTGAAAACTGTGAAACGCACAACCTAAAAATGCCCAGGCTTGAAAAACAAAACCAAAGAAATGACAGAAAACATGTGATCCATTCACATGGCAGAGACAAAGGAATTAGTATGCACTCCTGTACCTCTGCTCTGTGAACCTGGAGCTGAATTCTAAAAACATTTCTGAAATTCTATAAACTCCTTGAAGGCTCTGCTGGGGGGGGTGGTCAGTGCTGATTCTGCAAGGTCAGGGAAGCAGGAGAGGCAGGCGCCTTCCTGTCGTCTCCCTGCCTCTTCCCGGTGTCTTCTTCCTCTTCCTGTTGGAGTCTTCCTCCTTCCTGCTGTCGTCCTACGTCTTCCTGTTTGATTCCTGCTGCTGGAAGCAGTGGCATGCCTCACTCTCACAGTGCAATCTCTTCCCCCCTCCAAAGCTAGTTTGGGATTTTTTTCACACGTTTGCACAACCAGCCTCACCACACGCCCCCCACAGACACCAGCAAGCTCCACCTCATCTCAGAATTCAGAAGTTCAGCTTCCTGAGGACTGTCCTGTCCATTTCCACATTTTAATAATTCCAATTTTACTGCTTGTCACCCCGGTCCAAGGCACGGTGGCTGCTCCCTGAAATTTCCACCTCTATGAAAACTTAGAGCTCACTTTTACACATTCAGGCAACTGGTCAACACATGCACACTCCAGTGTTAATCTTTGCTTTCAATTCTAAGCAGAAGCTGGTATGGTTCCCGCCTCCTGCTGAGCCTGCTTGTGTAGCTCTTGCTTGATTCTATGTAGCGCTCACAAAACTTAATGAGTTAGGTCATTTTACTAACCTCATTTTCACAGAAAACGAAACATGCGGTTCTGGGAAGTCAGTAATTTACTCCAAGTCCCAGTTAGTGAAGGAGAATGTTGTGAGCCATGAATAGACTGAGTCCCCCTCCAGGTTCTTGTCCCCCACAGAGGTAAAACTGCTAACTGAAGACTAATGTTGTGTGCAGATAGGAACAGAATTTATTTTTTTAAAAGATTTCATTATTTATTTAAAAGGCAGAGCTACAGTGAGGCAGAGGCAGAGAAAGAGAGAGGTCTTCCATCCACTGGTTTACTCCCCAGATGGCCGCAATGGGAGAGCTGAGCCAATCCAAAGCCAGGAACTGGGAGCTTCTTCCAGGTCTCCCACGCAGGTGCAGGGGCCCAAGGACTTGGGCCATCTTCTATTGCTTTCCCAGGCCACAGCAGAGAGCTGGATCGGAAGTGGAGCAACCAGGACTCGAACCGGCGCCCATATGGGATACCAGCACTGCAGGCAGCAGCTTTACCCGCTACACCACAGTGCTGGCCTGGAACAGAACTGATTTAACAGTGAGGGAATAAACACAGCACAAGCAAGTGTGGGCCACTCCCCACAGAGTCATCCCCAACGTGAGTGGGCCAAATAGCTGGCCGTGAACAAGAGAGAGAGAGCGAGCCTGAAAACAGTACCTGTAAGTGAGAGCTGGAGAGGTCCACCCAGGAATGGGAAAGGTCTGTCCTACACCGGTCTGCAGCTGAAAGAGGAAACCAGAGCAGAGCCTGTAAGCAGGCCCTGCATGGAAAGAGCTCTCTCCCCCTGCCTTCCGCCTCCTTTAGAAGGAAGGGGGTGGTACCCCAGTTGGACATATAACCAGAGCAGGGTATTTGCATGCACCCTGGTCCCAGATGCGACAGGTGCATCCTGGTAAGGTGGGCACATCAAACTGACTGTTAAAGAGCTAGTATTACACTGCAGGATTACAAAAGGAATTCTAGCTCCTCTAAACATTAGCTACCTGCCTAGTTACACCACATCAAGAAAGCTTGTCTTAAAATGCTCTTATTTATTTGAAAGGCAGAGAGATAGAAAGGGACACAAAGATGGATGGAGAGAGATCTATTCACTGGTTCATTCTCCAAATGCCCTCAACAGCCACAGCTGGATCAGACCAAAGCCCAGATCTCAATCCAGGTCTCCCCATGTGGCTGCCAGGAACCCAACAACCTCAGCCAGGGTGCACATTAGCAGAAGGCTGGGATTGGAGGCAGAGTGGGGACTTGAACCCGGCACTCCAACATGGGATGCAAGCATCTTAACCACTGCACAAATGCCTGCCCCGTGGAGGCTTGTTTTAGAGATGAGTCGTCTGACTCTACAACGTATGGGCTCAACTGCACGGCTGCACAGTGTTAAGAGTGGACTCGTCGGCAGCAAGGGAACTGTCCCCTCAGTGGCTGTGAGGAGGTAACAGCGTTCACACGTAGAGAGGGTCAGGCTGCAGGCACCAATCATCCCAGAGAAACAGTGTGTGTCACCGGAGAAGAGCTTACTGCTGGGTCTCAGACCACATCTCCAGGAGACCCCAGTGCTCCGAGGACGGACAGGTGGAGATGACAACGTCGCGGTGGTCCGGCTGTTGTCACTCACCACCTTAGATTCAGTTCTCTGAATTCAGGTAATCCAGCTGTTTGCCTCAAGAAAAAATGGTTTCCATAGTTATAACATTTAAAAGTTTCTGTGTCTTTTCTTTCTTCTTGTGCAGGGAAACCTACTGTTCTTTCATAGTTTGTAGTAGAGATACAGTCCCTTCCCTATAGCAGAGCTTACACCAAACAAAGAAGACAAGATCTGGTGTGTGTGTGTGTGTGTGTGTGTGTGTGGCGTGGAGGCTGGAGAAAGGGAAGACAGAAAGTAAACAACCACAGTATACTCCCAGAGGCACCTCGTCCTGCACTGAATTTTGCAGAATTGAAATGGATCACAAAGGGAAAACCATAAATAGTTTTCATGCTCCAGGCCTAAGGCACGCATCAGTAGGTGGCTGTGGAATTATGCCAGCATTTTTCAAAATAAAAGCAAAAATGATACCTACAATTGATGCCTGAAAATGTTCCTACCACTTTAGTTATTTTTAAGACTGTACAACGTTAGCATGAAAAGTGATAAGTTCATCATATTTAATATGAATATTCACTTTAAATAATTCTAAATACTAAGTCATGATGAAAATCTCATTACCAATATAGTAAAAATTAGAAAGATTCACAGTCAATTAAATTCTGTGAGCTGAAAGTCTTTAGAAAAATTTAATACCCTCATTCAGCGGCCGAAAGGTGAGGGCTCACAAGCGTGAACCCGAGGCGATGTTCCCACCAGAGCAAGGACGGAATTATTGGCCTCATAAATGAGATATTTCAGCTAAGGCACAAGTGCGGAGCCTGGAGCTCTAAACTGCATTAATGCCGTCATATATTTGGATCCCAAAAGGCAAAGCTATTTTCATCACGTCGAGAAATTAGCCATAAAAAGCCATCATTCCTCTTCTGAAAAACAGTTTTTCTAACCAGGTGCCTGTGAGTATCACCCAAAAATATTTTGGGGTAACAACATCCCATTCAGTGCTCCTCGTCTAAGGGCCAGAAGGAAACCCACAGCACAGCCCGACTCCCAGGATACTAACGTGAGGGCAGGCTCACTGCCTACCGTGCCAGAGGCACGTGAACCAGCAATAGATACACCGTTAGTGAGATCCACGGGGACACGGAATTCTTCACGGTCCTGTGCGCCTAGTGCTCCTCAGGACCATAGCAAACTACATGAAGCTTCATAAGGAATTAGCAAAATGCTGGACGTGAGCCAGAAACACGTGGGATTCCAAGTCTGCACCATCAGGGACTCAGTGAGTAGCTACACAAAGGGGCTTGACCATGGGAGAGGCCCTGCCCTGGAGATGGAGAGAGGTGTTACGAAAGGCCAGTAGCCTTCGTCTATGCAAAATTTTCATGGGGAGGATCGGGGACAGGCGGGTGGGAGGGTGAGGTGAAGACACAGGAGGGGAAAGTTCCCAAATGGTCACCCTGGGTCTCCGAGAGCAGGACCGGAACGAGGCCCAGGAAAGCACCTTGATGATGAGTTAGTGCATCGTGCTCCAAAATGAGAGGAGTCAGGCCGGCGCCGCGGCTCACTAGGCTAATCCTCCGCCTAGCGGCGCCGGCACACCGGGTTCTAGTCCCGGTCGGGGCGCCGGATTCTGTCCCGGTTGCCCCTCTTCCAGGCCAGCCCTCTGCTGTGGCCAGGGAGTGCAGTGGAGGATGGCCCCGGTGCTTGGGCCCTGCACCCCATGGGAGACCAGGAAAAGCACCTGGCTCCTGGCTCCTGCCATTGGATCAGCGCGGTGCGCCGGCCGCAGCGCGCTGGCCGCGGCGGCCATTGGAGGGTGAACCAACGGCAAAGGAAGACCTTTCTCTCTGTCTCTCTCTCTCACTGTCCACTCTGCCTGTCAAAAAAAAAAAAAAAAAAAGTGAGAGGAGTCAGGCAGAGGCAGCCAGCTCAGCCTCTCCAGGTCAGAAGACCCGGCCGCCAATCCCAGACTTCAGCCTCAAGGGAACAGCTGCACCTCATGAGGCCCGCGATTGCCCTGCTAGGCATGGGGAGTTCGTACAGGGGAAAGCCACGCTGAACTAATACGCTAACCCGAGGCTCTCCGCAGGCACTGGCCCTGACTGCCTGCCAGCAGGCCCAGGGACATCTACCGGGGATGAGGGTGGTCTGTGGCTGGCCACCGTGAATGCCTGATACGGTCACTGTGCCAGGGGAACTCTGGTGCCCCCCATCCAGGAAGCCGGGAGAAGCAGTGACCAAGAGGCTGTCTCTCAGCCTGAAACCAGGAGCATGGGAGACCAGGAAGTGACGCCTGCCTGGCTGCACTGCCCCTCCCCCCTCACCTTATCCCCAGGTGAAGGGCCTTGATTTGAAGCTTCTAGAGGAGTGAGGCTCTTTGGGGGAACAAGGGCCCAGGGGGAGGCGGGAGCTGGGTGAGGCAGAGGGCATCGTCTGTTCCTCTCTGATCAGCCGTGCAAGAGTAGAAACTGATGGAACCGTTCTGTCTTCATTAACTTGTCAAACGTAAGTAAAACCAGGCTCTAGTTAAAGTGGAAAGCAAAGACACATTCCATCGTCAACTACAGCAGTAGGGAAGACGGCCCCGCGTGAACTCAACTCTGCCAAAGCAGTCACTAGCACACTCCTTAAAGATTGGTGGGTGCTGAGGGAAACGCCCCGAGAGGCGTGGAGGTCAGCTGGTCCGGGTGACCAGGCCACCAGAGACTTTTAATAGGCACTACTGTAGCGGAAAAACAAACTTCTTTATGCAAAACGAAGTCTTTATGGCAGGGGAGGGAGCTGTGCAGGTTGCACCAGGTGCCCACCAAAGCCAGAACCCCAGAGAAAGGACAGAGACGCCCTCCCTAAATGTCAGCCCCTCGAAGAGTCTGTTTCCAGATCCTCGAGAAGATGTCTCTGAGCAACACAAGACGTACATCGCAAGGGCAGAGAAGGGTTCACAGTTTCAAACCTACAGCAGCTGGTGCCACGGCTCACTAGGCTAATCCTCCGCCTAGCGGTGCTGGCACACCGGGTTCTAGTCCCAGTCGGGGCGCCAGATTCTGTCCCGGTTGCCCCTCTTCCAGGCCAGCTCTCTGCTGTGGCCAGGGAGTGCAGTGGAGGATGGCCCAAGTGCTTGGGCCCTGCACCCCATGGGAGACCAGGAGAAGCACCTGGCTCCTGCCATCAGATCAGCGTGGTGCGCCGGCCGTAGCGGCCATTGGAGGGTGAACCAACGGCAAAGGAAGACCTTTCTCTCTGTCTCTCTCTCTCACTGTCCACTCTGCCTGTTTAAAAAAAAAAAAAAACCTACAGCAACAGTTCTAAGCTTTGAGCAGCCAGAGCATGGGAGACGGAATCACCACCCCAAAGACACAGATCTCGGCTGTTAGAAGACTTTAGGCAGCAGAGAATAACACACTTGCTGCCAGAGTGTGCATCTTTGTAGGACAAGGTTGAAGCCGAGTCCAAAAGATGGTTAGAGGAGTCTAACCAGGTTGGTGGAAGTCTTTGTTAAGTTGCACCATCATTTCCAGAATTTTCCCAATTCCACCAGCTCTTCCATGTGTCTCCTCTGTGACCCCCCCCCCCCCCCCGCCCCGTGAGCAGCACCGTCTCGGGAGCTACCCCGTCTATTCCACGCGCTGCACTGTCTGTTCCCTGGCAAGCATCAACCTTCCTTGTGAACCTCGTTGTCTCCTCCACAGCCTTCACCATCTTCCCGTGGGCTGCATGACTTCTTCCACACCCTACACGATGTCCTGCAGGAGCTGGACTGTCTGTGAACTTCCTGAGTGAGGTCCCGTGCAAGGAATGATGCTGCAGAGTGGCTCCCTCCGCGAGTCGGGTGACAGCACCTGGCTCAGAACCAAGTCAGGAGGGCGTTCCTGCTGGGCATGGAGCCAGAACCTTGAAGGCTTTGTGTTCTGGTCACGTCTGGGGATATATCCTCAGTTGGAACAGTGGCCTTCCATGGTGGGCAGAAGTGATGGTGAACATCGGTGGGCAGGCCGCCGTTATGGATGATAGAGAGAACAGACCCAAAGCAGGAGAAACAGCAGATCCACCTCACACACAGCCATCCAACCGGAGCTACCCTTCAGGGACCCCAGCATTTCCTGGGGGGACACTTGGACGAGTGCTCATTTCCTTCCAGCCATGAGCACAGTGGGGATGAAGTGACCGAAGCAGATCCCTGCAAGGGAGTGTGACACAGTTAAGTCCAAAGCTTCTGCGTCCTGGGAGACCTATGTCTGCACCACAGGTCAGCAGCCAGAATGGACAAGGTCAAGTCCCAAGGGGAATGGAACACGTCCTTTAAGCCCCGGCTGCAAACACCAGTTCCTGAATCTCATAGCTCACCCTGGTACTTCCGGGTTAATTCCTGTTGTGACATTGGTCATCCTTTTTAGTAGCCCTTTTGGACATTAATTCCCTATCAGAGCAATAGAGGTTTTGGTTAAGATCACTTATCTACAGATAGCAAGGGGAGCGCTGTGCCTGGAGAACACCGCAGGCAGATGGCATCCTCTCTCCCGGCAAAGGAGATGAGGTGAGGCTCTGGGTTTTGTTTTAATGGGGACAATTCAGTTGCTTTTTGTACCCGTCGCTGAGCACTGAGAGGCTGAGCATTCCCAGTGATGGCACTGTTTCTCTCCCCCACCGCCAGCCGTCCCCACAACCTGAGTCCTGTAGATGTCGGAGAAGGTGGGTGCTCACAGACTTCGGGCAGATGGGAACCACAGAGCAGGGATTACTCAGCGGACGATAAAAACGGCAGTGCCTACCAAGTGACTACTGCACTCCGCTTGTCCTGTGAATGATCCCATTTATTTCTTTTTTTTTTTTAGTTTTGTTTTTTTTTTTTTGACGGGCAGAGTGGACAGTGAGAGAGAGAGACAGAGAGAAAGGTCTTCCTTTTCCATTGGGTCACCCCCCAATGGCCGCTGTGGCTGGCGCACTGCGCTGATCCGATGGCAGGAGCCAGGAGCCAGGTGCTTCTCCTGGTCTCCCATGGGGTGCAGGGCCCAAGCACTTGGCCCATCCTCCACTGCACTCCTGGGCCCCAGCAGAGAACTGGCCTGGAAGAGGAGCAACCGGGACAGAATCTGGCGCCCCGACCAGGACTAGAACCCGGGGTGCCGGTGCCGCAGGCAGAGGATTAACCTAGTGAGCCGCGGCACTGGCCAATCCCATTTATTTCTCATCACAGCCGATCACATAGGTCATGTTCTAGAGTGGGAAACTGAGGCTCCTAGCTAGTGAGCACTGCCTGTGGCTCCAGGCTAGCAGGTGGGCCCTGGGCTCTGAGACCACACAGTTTGCCCCACAGCCTCAGCTCATCTCAGCCAGCGCATCCCAGCTGCTGCACTTGTGTCTGTTGGCATCAGCATGGAAACCAGGGATCAAGCAACCCATGCCCCATGATGTGACTCTGTGGCGCCACCTGATGGCGTCTTGGCTTCCCTGAGAGCTCACATCACAAAGGTTTTAGTTAGCCAGTATCTTCTTGCAGTTTCCGAAGCGTATTAACATGCATTACTGATATTTAATGCCACCAGGATGTAGGCACCATCAGCTCCATTTTAAATAGGTCCTGTCTGTATTAGCTTCTCGTGGCTGCTGTAACAAATCACTCCAAACTCAGCAACTCACAACAGCACAGATCCATTCTGTATGGTCCTGGAGTCAGAAGTCTGCAACGGGCGGGTAGGACCGCGTGTCTTCTGGGGGCTTCAAGAGGGAACACACATCCTTGTCTTGTCAAGCCCCCACTCCTTGGCTTGCCCTCTGCATCACTGCAGTCCCTGTGTCTGCTGTCTTGTCTCCAGACCACACATTCAAGGACCCCATGATGACACTGGGCCCAGTGGATCATCCAGGGAAGGGTTCCTGTCTGAAATCCTGGACTTAACCCACCCACAGTCTCCCCTTGCCATGTCAGCAATCATATCTGTAGGTGCCAGTAATTTGCACATGGGTAGCCATTATTTGCACAGGGAAGCCATTATTCTGCCACACACACCACCCAAGTGCCACAAAAGTCCCACAAAAGTCCCACAAAAGTCCCACAAAAAGGTGAGGACTCCTACAAGAGCGGCTGAAGTGGCCCGGACTCACAAGTTGTCTGTTGAGTTATGCATGCATCAGATCACGCATCGGTCTCCCTGCTTTCAAAGTCTCTCTCTCTCTCTCTCTCTCCCCTCTCTCCCCACTCCCTTCTCTGACACACACACACACACAGCCACTGTGAGGCCTTGGACCACATGAAACAGGACTCTACTGAACAGGTCCTTCCCTAAGACCGCAGAGGTAAAGATAAATAAATGAATGAAGTGGATTTGGACACAAATCATTCAGATTGAGGCCTGGAGGGAGCCTGGGCCTCCACACGAGCGGGGTTGCAGCTCCAGGACTTGCAGTTATCTGGAATGTTGACGATTCACTGTGAAAGCCAGTGTCAGACATTGTCCTGTGGCAGAGAGCTTCCCTAAGTGTACGGTGAGCTAAGCACATGGTTGCCCTTATGTAACAGACACAACCAGGGTTTTTCTAATAAATTAAGTGTATTATTTCTTCATAATGATGGGCTCCAACACTCATAACGATGAAAAAAAGATTAGTGTAGATGGTGTTGCTGTCATGATTCCCTTCAGCCTTGGAGGATGAATTTCTTCCTTGTATAATCCCATCAGCTGGCAGTGCATCCATTATTTCTAAGGAGTTCAGTGACTTTTATGAAGATAAAACCTTGAGGATAATTAAACTGGAATACTTACATAGTCACAATCACTCTGAATACAAGCAAAACAGCTGCTCTTACTACCCGCAAAATAAACAAGATGAGAAGCACTCATAGGTAAGTTATTGGATCCAGAAAGCGCTCATATCCTTGCTTCCAACTGTAGTTTAATTGTGATCATGTGTTCCCATGCTATGAAAATCAGCTACACGATAAATAGATAAACACTGGCTAAATTTCAAGACAAATGACAAGATCAGCTCCGAAGAAGGGTCACAAGAAAAACAAATGTTAAACTCAGGAACCATGAACTTCTCCCATTGAAGTTGTTATAATTAATAATAGCTTTCAGTTTCACAGGTAATTTGCCTTTTTAATTATGGAAGATTCACAGTGAACAATGAAAGGTAAATTTTTCTGCTCTAAAAAGGTTAATCTCCCGTGGAGTCAAACAGAGAGGAGCATCTCCACACTGACATTGCTTCATTGTGTTTTCTGAGCGAGGGTCCACATCGCTGTCAAAAGTGAGCCGAGGCGGGAGAGTTCTCCAGCTTCGACGTGTTCCAGTTTCTCATACAGCGAACGTTTACAATGGGCTTACACCAGAGAAGTGACTGCGGGCAAGGAGGGGAAGGCAGGTGCTCTGGTCTGCAGGGGGATTTTCACCCCAAAGATTCATGCCCTGGGGGCTTGGTGCTCAGCACAGCGATGACGAGAGGTGGTGACGCCTTCAAGAGTCAGGGCCCAGCAGAAGCTGGCTATTCACCGGGGCACTGCCCTTGGGAGGCTTCCTGTCAGTCCCGTTGAGAGCGGGTTGCTATAAAGGAGCAAGGCTGATGCCCGAATCTCTCCGCTTCCCCTCTCAGCATGTGCAATGGGATCTCCCCTTCAATGTGCTCCCACTGTGATGCTATCCACCGTGTTGGGATGGCCTCCCCAGAGGCAAGGAGATGCCGGTGCCATGCTCTTGAATCTCCAAAATGCAGCTAAATAAGCCCCCTTTCTTTACAGGTTTCCAGCCTCAGGCATTTTGTGACAGTAACAGAAAAGAGATTGGCACAGCAAGTGGCCATGTTGGCTGGACTTGGGACCCAGAGGCCCCTCGGGAAAAGGGAAGTATTTATGGTTCACTTCCATTCTCTTTCTGTGCAAACTGGCCTTCTGGGCCACTTGGCAGATGGAAGATGACCACCCACAGCCTTCACGTCTGTGGGTAACGGTTCCCGTTCACACGTGCAGTCATAGGCCTGGCAGGGCGCCTACCCGTGGCTGGGTCGACTATTTCCAGGGGATACGGACACACGAAAGGATCACGGCCTGAGGAGCCAGCCCTGACCTGGGAGGGCCAGCACGTTCTCAAAACAGGGTCAGGAGTTGGTCAGCAGTCCATGCACAGAGCGCCCGTGTTTGCTGGAGCAGAACAATTGCCCCTCAGCCGGGCCCACCCTGCACGCACGCCCCTGGCCGCCTTCCAGATGCCAGGACTCCCTCCCCAGTCACTGGGACACTAAACCAGCCTACCTTCCTCTTCAGAGCGCAGGCCACAGTGCTGCCTCTGGTTGAAATGTACAGGGCTTTACTTCAAGCCTCTTCAAATACACACAGATGCCGGTCCTGAGACCTAGAGCGAGGTGTGAAACCCTACGACGGCTGACCCTGCTGACTGGCTAAGTGTGTGACCTTGGCACATGCCCTTAGCTCTTCACCATCAAAAATATGAATTAGCCGATTCTTCCCCATAGATTCATTGTGAGGATTAAGCGAGAGAACGTCAGAATCAAAACGGAGTTACTATTGTGGGGAGCAACTCGGACTAGACTAAGTTACTGGAATTAAGACTTATTCTATGCATCTGCTCTCCCACAATATGGTGCTGGGAGAGGAGTAAACAGCTTCTACACAGCTGCCTCTCACCAACTTGACAAGCTGCAGGAGCTGCTCCTGACTGGAAGAGAGCAGCGTGCTCGGCGTGTGGGTAGCAGAGTTGGGATTGGTGGAAGAGGACTATAAAGGAGGAGAGAGACAACATGCACCAGGAACATCCGGATAACATCTGAGCAGCCCCCGAGAGAGCCGGCCGGCGGTGTGCCGCTCCCCCGCGGAAGTGGGGAAGTGGCAGGGGGAGCCGTCCTTCCACGGAGGTGGAAGGATCGGCAGCCAACCCGGGAAGGACCAGCAGCAAACCCTGGAAGGGCCGAGCAGACAAAAGAACAGCGCAGGGTCCAGTGTCGTTCCTCCGCGAAGAGGGGGAGCGACAACTATTGTCAAGCGTTAGCCAAAAATTAAGCAATAAATGAATGAATACAGCTAGGATGTTATGAAGGAGAGCTCACACGTATCTGCCTAGTGATGAGCAGTATTCACAAAGACTCCACCAGAACCACAACCTTGCACAAAGTCCACTGTGCCCTTACACACACACACACACACACACACACCCTTCTACAAGGACATCTGCCCTACGGTGGCCTGTTCACCTCAAACTGGCACCACGCCTGTCCTTGATCCTTGCGGTGAGAGACTGCTGTTTCAAAATACCTGCTGTAGTTGTCTTTGAAAGCTTCCCAAGGCCTCAAGCCCCCTGAGTACGCGCACGGTTTATGATGGCGTGCTCGCTCCCATGGCGATGGGCTCCTGTTCCCAAATGTCACGGTTCTTTGGAGGCTCCCTCCCTCTGATGGTTATTTAGGCTGACAGGTGAAATCAGGGATTAGGTGGAACTACAGGAAATGTCTGGTTTTGGAGGTCAAACACTTGAGTGTTTTCAGTGTCACATGTTTCAAACTAACTTGGGTTTTGCACAGTGCCGTGTGCATAGCAAGGGTTCAGCCAATGGTCAATATCAGCCCCACAAGGATGCAAATTAAACTTGGACTGTGGTAAGTAGAATTTTAAAAATATTAGCTTTTCAGCAGAATGCTGTACCTGCATCCTCCCAGCCTGGTACAGGATACACGCCATTAAGTAAGATATCAGCAATGGTGGGGAGAAAGCTCCTTTGGGGACCTCTTCATTCCACACCATCTGTGACGGCTCAGAGAGAGGTGGCTGGGTGTTAATGGGAAGGGAGGAGAGGAGGAAGCACCCTCCCCTTGGGAGTGCAGAGCCTGGCAGCCAAGCTTATGAACAGTGGCAAAGGGTATTGCATGCTGACTCAGCAGCCATCCCCAGGAAGAGGGCACAAAGCCTTCTTCCATGAGCAGGAAGCAGGGGCCATGAATGGTGGCTGAAGCCATGGGTGGACTTTGGTGCAGGATTCGTTTTTCAACTGTTGCTGCCTTACGGTGAATTTTGCACAAAATAAATAACTGCATCGTAGTCTCCCCACGCCCCAGCCTATCACGTGTACACGTATGCTCCCCTCGGCCTCTCCTACTGGTTCCACAGGCCAGCAACAAAGAACATGGACCACCCTGGGCAGCAGAATGTTCCTTGGCACCTTCCACTGAACATTAACCTTTTTTTTTTTTTTTTGACAGGCAGAGTGGATAGTGAGAGAGAGAGACAGAGAGAAAGGTCTTCCTTTGCCGTTGTTTCACCCCTCAATGGCCACCACGGCCGGCGCACTGTGCTGATCCGAAGCCAGGAGCCAGGTGCCTTCTCCTGGTCCCCCATGCAGGTGCAGGGCCCAAGCACTTGGGCCATCCTCCACTGCACTCCCGGGCCACAGCAGAGAGTTGGCCTGGAAGAGGAGCAACCAGGACAGAATCCGGTGCCCCCACCGGGACTAGAACCTGGTGTGCCGGCACCACAGGCGGAGGATTAGCCTAGTGAGCCGTGGCACCGGCTGACAATAACCTTTTAATTTAAAGGGGGGAAGACATTATTAGACATCAATCTCTATTCAGAAGAGAATGAAGGTGTTTTTAAAAGATCCCAGGGACAGGCGTTTGGCTGAGCAGTTAAGTCGTCCACGTCACCACATCTAAGAGCCTTGATGTCCAGTTCCAGCTCCTGACCCCGACTTCTTGGGGAAGCAGATCCTGAGAGGTAGCAGAAGATGGCTCAGGGAAGTGGGCTCCTGCCACCCGTCAGGAGATGTGGACTGGGTTCCCAGCTCCAGGCTCAAGCCCAGTCCAGCCCCAGCTATTGAGGGGAGTGACCCAGCAGTTACAAGCGCTCTCTCTCTCTCTCTCTCTCTTTCTCCCCCCCCCCACTCTGCCTCTGAAATTAAAATTTCTTTTCCTTTTCAAAACCTCAGTAGTTTCTCAAAGTTCAGGAAAGGTGTGAAGATAAAAGAATAACTCTTCCCCCCATTCTCCTCTTCTGATTTTGAGGAAATCAAGGGCAGGAGTAGCCACACCAACGCCATCCACCAGGGCTCTGGACTGCGGCAACTGGGAAAGGCAGAGCACCTGACCATGGCAAGGAGGAGTTGCGGGCCCTGACAAGACCCCTCTGCAGCGCGCTCTCACCTCACCCCTGCCTTTCTAAGTGCAGGTGGCACCTGCTCTTGCTGCCCACTCCTAGTCAAGAGGGATTGTCTCCATACTTGGAAAGAATGACAACACGCGTGGGACCGGAAGCACTGTGCTAAGTACGTGAGCCAAGCACAGGTTCTCACTCATCTGTGGAAGCTAAAGTTGACTCATAGAAGCGGAGAGAACATGGGCCTCTGGAGGCTGGCGGTGGCGGGGGGAGGTGGGGGTTGGAAATGGGTACCAAAGCACTGGTAGATGGGACAGTGGGGATAATAGCAACTGCAACGATGTATTACATATAGTATATAAGGCACAATATGATGAATATGGATGATCTCTTTCTGAGTAACTAGTAGAGTCCAGAGGTTCCCATTCATGGAAAAGAGAAACGGTGAGCTGATGGAAATACTCACTGAGGGATCAAGGACAAAACTTTAGGTCTGTTTTGGACTCTCATCTGTGTGCCTGGGAGTAGGGCCCCCACCCTCTCTGCTCTCCTTCGGCCCTGCCCTGCCTCGACCGTTGACCACACCACTATGTTGAGGGATCAGCCGCTGGCCCAAGCTCTCCCTACTATCACAGAAGCTCAGCCTTAGCCCAGAGCCCTTCCAAACCCTCCCAACTACTTTATGTCATACAAGCCACTAATTTGTGCAAGAAGGTGCCCTCTCTGCTGTGTGTCCACCTGGAGTGAGCCCCTCTCAGGTTTTTTATCCAAACAAACCTGTTCTGGTGTGAGTCCACGTTCTGTCTCCTCTTTGTCTTGCTCTCCTGTCCAAACTACTAATTACCCCTAATTTGATCAATACACCTTGTATTTATTGTACTGGCATGTTGTACCCAGTCTACAGATGCAAATAATGTATCAATTAAAATAAAAACAAAATGAAATGCCAACTACTTACCATAAAAAGACGTTCCCAGAGCCCAAAGAAAAATGTTTCCATAAATAGAAGTAAAAGGGGGAGTGAGTGTCTTCTCATCGGGACCTCACATTGTCACATTGGCACAACTTCCCAGTGGAGAATGATGGTTTTCTTTATTTTCAATAATTTTGTAATTTCAGAATAGTTTAAATTTTACAACACAGAATATAGTGAAGCAGTACAAAGAGTTCTCATACACCCCACACCCAACTGGCCTGTTGTTAACATCTCTACTCAGGGTGATATATTTATCACAATCAATAGACCACACCTTGCTCTCCCTGCTATTGACATCTCATATCAGCATGGCTTCCTGCTGCTCCTGTGGACTGATTGTGAGATATTCTAGCTTGTGATCAGGAGACGTTCTCCCAGTACTTTCTAGAACAGTACTCCCTCCCCTTCCTGCCCTAGGAAGGAACATTCGACCAGCAGCCCTTACTTGAATTATTCAGCCCTTGCAAATGGAAAGTAGAGCAGGGATCAAAGGGCTTTAAGTGCCTGGGATTAAATGCTGCTCCAAGATAGCTTTGCCAGATGGCAGCACGCTGTGAGGTCATCAACCCATGAATAAATTAAAACCCAGCTCAATGGGAGCAAAAACTACTTTTTTTCATTTGAAAGACCCCAGAGTAGGTGGCTCTTTCAGCTCCTCTCTTGCCCACAGAAGCCCAGAACCACGGGCAGGATCAGCTCCTGCAGCTTGTCAAACTGATGAGGCAGCTGCGTAGAGGTTGTCTGGTCTCTCTCTCTCAGCGCCATATTGTGGGAGAGCAGATGCATAGAATAAGTCTTAATTCCAGTAACTTAGTCTAGTCCGAGTTGCTCCCCACAAACACGTTTGCTGTGTCACTGAGTAGGACACAAATCTCCAACCAGCAGTGGGAAATGTGCTCTCAGATGATTTGATAAAATGTGGTCTTGTGCCCAACCCGTGCCTCTGTTTAATCTGAAGCTATAGCCTAGCTTTTCCTGTGTTGGGGAATCACTTTAACTGATTTGTGTGGGGTGAGAACTTGGATGAGCAGCCATTGGCCCCCTCCATCCTCACTCCTTCCCAGGGTCCACACCTGTTTCTCCATCCCTCAGCCCCATTCCTCTCTTCCTCCAGCACTCTCCCAACCTATTTTTTTTCCAGGATCCTAAACCACCTGCTACTGAATCTCCTAAGAAGATCCATGCACAGATTCCCTCTCCCAGCCCATAAGACCGCACCACCGGCCAACCCTCCCCGACAGCACACACAGAGCACAGGAGTGAGCAGAAACCCTGGGGCTCAAAGCACCAGAGCTGAATGGAGCCCAGATCAGACTGAGCCCTCCTCCCCACCAGGGGAAAGATGGGTCCAAGACAGGGGACCTGCTCAGCCATTAACCCGGATGTGTGCCCCTCATCTTGTGCTCATGCTGCACACGGTGTGTCTACACCTTTGATCTATGTCCTTCTGTAAACAAAGAGCTGAGGCGATTGTTGGGCAAGAAATAGAAAACCCACTCGTGTGAAAGCAAGCAAACGGGCAGCAACAACTTTCTCAAACAGGGACTTCACAGCCGGCTCCTTGCTATCAGCCCCAGCTGTCTCCCTAAGGACTCGTGCGTGTGTGTGTGTGTGTGTGTGTGCGAGACAGAGAGAGAGAGAGAGAGAGAGAGAGAGAGAGTCCTTGTCTGCTGGTTCACTCCCAAGGTGTCCACAATGCCCAGGCTTGGAGGGGACCAGGGAAGGGACAAAACCTGAAACTCAATCCAGGTCTCCCATGTGGGTGGCCCAAACCTAACCACTTGAGCCATCACCGCTGCCCCGCAGAGTGTGCACCACAATAAAACTGGGGTCAGAAACCGGAGGCAGGAATTGAGCCCAGGCAGTCCACTGTGGTCTTCAGGCATTCCCACAGGTGTCCAAGCCCCTGAGTGGGAGCCCAGCAGGACCCTGGACATGGAGGGTGCATCTTGTGTGAACTCTGGGGTTCTCACAAGGGGGTGTTGCAAAATCCCGAGTTTGGGCCCCTTGATTCTCTCTGCTTCCTACCTCACCATGTGGTCCTCCCTCTGCACCTGCTCCTCCACCCAGTGTCTGACCCGGACCCCTCGCCAGAGCCGGAGCTTGCAACACGCCTTGTCAACGTTGAACCCCCAAAGCAGTAAGCCAAATAAGCCTCTCTTTCCTTTCGAAGTAGCCTAAGCAAAATGGCTAACAGGAAGATGTAACTTTTGTTTCCCTGGTGAAAGAATTTAGAAAAGTGTTCATCAACAGAAGTCTTAGTAAACCAGCTATGGTCAATCTATAGAATGGAGCACCGTGCAGCTGTCACAAAGAAAAGAGGGAGAGAGGGAGGAAAAGAAGAAGAGGAAGGGGGGGAGGGAGAAAGGGGGAAGGAGAGGGACAGGGGAGGGAGGGTGAGAGGGAGGAGGAGGGGAGGAAGAGGGGGAGGGAGAGAGGGAGGGGGAGGGAGCAGGAGGAAGAGGGGGAGGGAGAGGGGGAGGGAGGGGGGAGAGGGAGGGAGGAGGAGAGGGAGGAGGAGGGGGAGAGGGAGGAGGAGGAAGAGGGAGAGAGAGGAGGAGGGGAGTAAGAGGGGGAGGGAGAGAGGGAGGGAGGGGGAGAGGGAGGAGGAGGGAGAGGAAGAGGGGAGGGAGAGAGGGAGGGAGGGGGGAGGGAAAGGGGAGGGGGAGGAAAAGGGAGAGGGAAAGGGACGGGGGGGTTCTGCAGCACCTGGGTGCCCCCCCACCCAGAGCTAGCCCTAGCTCCTGCTGGCTTCTCCCTGTGCTCCACAGAGCCCAGCGGCTGGGAAGAGCATGGTGCCCTGCACGGGGACAGCTTCCTGGGCAGAAAGGGGTGGGTAATGGGATCGGAAGGCGAGGGGCAAATAACAGCACAGATGGTCCTGAGTCGTCTCCATGGACACTTTGATGAGGTTGCGAATTTTGAATTATGCAAATGTGCATCCTGTTCAAAAAGTTAAAGAAAAACTAAACCAGTCCAAGAAGAACACCATCGGGAGCCAGTGGATACAGGATGAGACAGACAACATCGTGCCTGCCCCTCCCCCCACTGGTCCACGCAAGCAGGAAGGGAAGCGAGGAGCCCTCCAGGCCGCAGAGTAGACTCAAAAAGTCAAAAATGGGAAAACAAAAGGGGAGTGGTGTCCAGGATTTGGTGTGGGGCTGTGGGTTATTTCTTATATTCCCTGCCACACTGCAGGTGTATGAACTGGAATGCTCCGCCTCTGCTTGTCTTAGGGACGGTGTGGAGTAAAATGATCTCATGGGAGACACATGCTCCAGACTGCAAGGCAGAGAGCAACCCACTGACAGCCAACAAGGACGCACCTGCAAGGGGAGCCAGGCTGGGAAGATGCCAGGAGCTCCTGACGCCGAGGCTCGGTGCTTTGCAAAGGGCAGTGTCAAGGCATCTACAGGATGACACCACCGTTCATTGCAGGAGCCTGTCTGGGTTGTCTCCAAGATGCATGCTCACTTTGGCAAGACGGGCCCACTTGAAGGTGAGCTCAGAAGGCCATCAGCTGCCCGTCTGCCTGGGAACAGAACTGAAGGGCAGGTGGGCCGCTGCTCTCACACCCACCTCCCCTGGGAGCAGTGTGGACTGTACTGCTTGGGCCGCAGCAGCAGTGGGAGTTTCCAGCAGTCTCCAGTCTGGGCCAGAGATGTGGAGAATTCAAAGCTCTAAAGGGATCATGGAGCGGGCATTGTTGTGTAACGGGTTACACTGGCATCTCACTTGGGCGCCAGTTCAAGTCCCAGCTGCTCCACTTCCAATCCAACTCTCTGCTGTGGCCTGGAAAAGCAGTAGAAGATGCCCAAGTCCTTGGGCCCTGCACCCACATGGGAGACCAGGAGGAAGCTCCTGACTCCTGGCTTCAGACAGGCCGAGCTGCATTACCACCTGGTTTCCAAGGCATAAACAGGTGTGGCCATCTGGGGAGTGAACCAGCAGATGGAAGACTTTTCTCTCTCCTCTCTCTCTCTCTCTCTCTGCCTCTGCCTCTCTAAATCTTCCTATCAAATAAATTAGTTCACTAAAAATTTTAAAAATGAAAATGAAAGCAAAAGAAATTTACAAAAAAAGGGATCACATTGGATAAAACCCAGTGCTCCTAAGGGGAGCACGGAATCCCGAGGGAGGTGTGGCTGTGCAGTGGCGTGGGGGCCCTGAGACAGAGCTGTGCTGTACTTAGGAGGACCATGGGCCAGGGCCAGGGATTCCCACGGGGCAGCGGTCAGTTCTCACAGCTCCCCCCGCTGGCAAAGAAAGGTCCCAGCTGGACAAAGCCACAGCCTCCCTTCTTCCCAGGCCACACTGCTCTTTGCCCAGTCGACGTGACCCTCCCCTGAAAACCTGTGCCCCTCACTCGCCTCCAGGACGGGTTCAGAAAAGCAACAAACCCTGAGGCTCTCCACAAAGAGTGGGAGAAGCCCCAAGATCTTGTTGGGGTCTGATGTGAAGGTTCTGAGCGCCCCCGACACAGACACACACCCCATCATCATCATCGTCACTGAGCCTCCCGGCGCTTCCCAACTCAGGCGGAAGTGAGAGGGAGAACTCCAGGAGCGCCGTGTGCCGGCAGCTCTGCTGTGCCCTGAAGGCCTTACTAACGGCGCCACTCTCCCAGAAACACCCAAGAGCATGGTGCCAGCATCGACCTCTGGTGAGGGCGTCACAGCCGACCACCGCACACGGAGAGAACCAGGAAGAGGGAGCGGTCACGTGACGGGATGGAAGCGAGCCGGCACAGCCAATCACAGCACACAGAGAACTAGAAAGAGGGAGCGGTCACGTGACAGGAAGGAAGCGAGCCAGCACAGCCAATCACAGCACACGGAGAGAGCACCAGGAAGAGGGAGAGGTCACGTGACAGGAAGGCAGCGAGCCAGAGCAGAAAGCTGAGCTTGCTTTAGGACAACCTGTGCCCCAGGTAGCCAGTGGAGCCCTGCAAAACCTAGCCCAGGCCCACAGGACAGGCGCCGGTCCCTTCTGTGGGCCGGCTCCCCCTGACCTGACCACCCTGAAAGGCCCCCTCCCCCTCTCAATCCTGCTGTGGGAGTGGGGGAGGGGAGGGAGCGAGCCTCCTGCACATGACCCGCTCAGTGGAAAACTGCAGCCCACAAGATCTTGACCCTTGCAGGTTAGATAGCCTTGCCTTTAATATATATATATATATATATATATATATATATATATATTGAGAGGCAGAGTTACAAAGAGAGAGGTCTTCCATCCTCTGGTTCACTCCCCAAATGGCCATAACAGCCAGAGCTGGGCCAGGTGGGTCTCCCACGTGGGTGCAGGGGCCCAAGGACTTGGGCCATCTTCCACTGCTTTCCCAGGCCGTCAACAAGGAGCTGGATCAGAAGAGGAGCAGCCGGGACTCAAACCAGCACGGATATGGGATGCCGGCACTGCAGGCAGAGGCTTAACCTACTATGCCACAGCGCCGGCCTCCACCTAGCACTCTTTATCAGGGAGGGGCCAATTTATTGGGAAAGGAAGGAGAGAGGCTCACTCCCGTCATTCACTGTCTAAGGTCTGAGCGCCCAGCAGCCAGGTGAGTCGACTTTACTGAGTGTATACTTTGTACGACACCTACGCCAGCCACTGGAGGCCCTACAGGACACAGGAGACAGAATCTCACGCTAGAAGCACCAGCCTCCCACGAGGACAGCAGCACAGCCACCAATACCTGCAGGAGAAGCTCACAGGCACCAAGCGGGAGTTGCAGCTTAGATAAGTAGGTTGCTATGTAGATTATTTGCTGAAAAGTTTGAAAAATTTCAAGTGAACACTACAAGTCAGAATGGCAGTAAACACCTGTGGATCCTTGACCTTGACCCATGGCCTAACATTTTCCCACAGCTGCTTTCTCATCCCTTCCTTCTCTAAATCCCTTTCTCTCCTCCTCACCAAATCCTTTGAAAATAAACTAAAGCCTGCTTCATGCCCACATGTTTGTTCTAAGAAAGAAAGATACTTTCCCATGTGACTTGAATGTCACTGTCGCACCCAAGAAAGCTAACAGGGATATTATCTAATATACGGTCTCGATTCCAATGTCTTAGTGACCCCGGTCAGCAAGGCCTATGCAGGGTCTTTGATCACTGGGCCTCTGTAGTCTCCTTTTACCTAGAACAGGCCTATGCTGGTGGTTGTGTGTGTGCGTATGTGTGTGTGTGTGTGTTGCAGTGTATCTTTTTAGAGGCCCGGCTAGCTGTTTTGTGGAGTGTTCTACAGTGACCGTGTCCCCATTGACAGACTGAGTGTAAACGCTTTGCCTCCTCCTGGTTGGAGTCAGGTTAAACACCCAGTGCTGAGTATTTGATGTGTGCCTCTCCCCTTGCACCAGCGCAGGTGGCCCGTGACGTCAGCCTCCCCCATGACCGAGCTGCTGACGTGCGACTGTGCGGAGTGCCGTCAGACCTCTCCGGTGTCAGGGGCCATTTTCCCTTGTGATTAATACATGAGCTTGGGAGCGATACTCTGCAGCCGTGAGAGCCTCGTGTTCCCCCACACTTCTCATCCATGACTCTCACCTGCAGCTGTTGCACACAGAGACTTGCTCATTCCCTCCCTTTCCACCCAGGCCCCTCGCTCCCTCTTGTTTGGCCCTGGTCTGCTTTTGTCCTGCCCATCTGAGGGAGGAGGAGGTGCTAGCTACAGCTGAAGCCATGAAGGAAACTTCAGGAAGAACCACGGCACTTAGAGAAGTGGATGGAACCTCAATAGCTACATTTGCAGCCTTAGAGTGGGAAGCAGACACTCCCTAGAACCCCAGACAGGTGTCCCGGGCAGGCTAGCCTTGGGTGGCTTCCTTTCTCCTGGTGTATTAGACACACATGTGCAGAGTCACATAGGGGAGCTGGAACCAGAACTGTGCCCATCACCAGGCCAACAGTTGGCTGGGATCCTGAGTCACAGGGTCAGGCCCCATCTTCTCCTTCGCACGCGGAGCCCTCTATAAACCTTGCGCTTTACCTGCTGACCTGGAGGCCATGCTCATCTCTAGGCTGAGGACCCCTGGATTCCTCAGAGACACCGCTGTGGGGAAAATGCGTTTCAGACAGTGCCTCAAGGCAATGATGTCACTTGAGAGTTTGGGGAAGAAAAATATTTGTTCTTGTTTGAAAAAGCAGGAATATGATTAACACAATTAAAACACAAACGGCGAGCAAACTGAAATGAAAACACCAGAGTTCAGGAAAATTTTGCTTTTTTTATAAGCCACTATGGGATTTGGGAAGCCCCCAGACTCCCAGGGGTGCACATCCGCAGCTGCACTGAGCGGCACATCTGAGAAACACTGTGTGGAGCCAGCAAAGGAAAGAGCCAGGCATCAGGTTTCGGCAGGAAAGCAGAGAGTGCAGTGGAAAACGCGCAAAATGTGGACTTCTTTGGAGTCAGTGTGGTAGGCGTGTGAGGAGAGAACTACCAGCAACTAAATACGGAAGCATCTGGTGTCTTATCACATCCTTACTGTCAGAAAGGCTCAGAAAGGGTCCCCTTTGTCTTATCCGACAGATAACCCAGATCCTTCCTGGGTGTGTTGACACAGAAAGGACACGTTCTAACTTTTCCTGTTGTTTAATTTAGGATCTGATAGAATATGAGTTCCAAGCTCTCATCAGGATTTGGAATCTGGGCCATCATTTTACACGTGGGAGAAGAAATTAAAGAAGAAGAATTTTAAAAGAACAGAATTAAGTCACCGTTTTATAGAATTCATAAAGATCTGAGAGTTCAGATTGAGTTAAGCCATTCATAAACCCAGGCAGAAGAAAGTTAAAAATCAATAAACCCTCTGAGTGTGCATTTTTATGAAGTGGAAACGATGCTAATTCCTGTAACTATGAAGTGGGAGGCTTCTTTGGATCCAACGATCAGTTTCAACTCTGGGCTGTCTTACATTTTTAGTTTATTGCCTCTCTGGAACCAAAATCTCAGCCGCTAAAATGCCAACAATGTTTATAAGAACACCAAGGACACTGCTGGCTGTGGCACCAATGTCTTCCCTGGGTGCCACCCTGCCCAGGTAGCGGATATTTCTACAAAGCTGACCTGGAGAAGTCAGACCAGGATGGGGCACACTCAGTAGATTAGACAGTACACCATGCACTCATGGAGAGCAGATCACCATGGGAACAGGGGTCTCTGAGAGCAGGAGCAGCGTGCATCACTGGGCACCAGGTCCTCCCATGAGGACACCTTAGTGGAACCGTGCAAAGCCCCGCCCGTCTCTCCACCTCCCATTCCTAAACTCCGTCTAAGCCGCATCATGCCTGCTGTCTTTGTCACAGCTGATGGGTATGTATCCTTTTGCCCAAGGTACGTGTCTGCCACTTGACAGAAATTCTGTGGGAGAGAGGATCACGCTTCACTGCCCATAGGTGTCCACACCTACCACTCACCATGCAGTACAGGCAAGGTGAGTATTTGTCAAGTGAATGAACGCATAGCTCACAAGTGGCTCCCAAGTCCTGTCTGAGAGTGTTTCTCTTCCTCTAGGTACTGGTCGCTCAGTAGTGGGGCTGTAGTCTATTCTAGTTAATCAAGAGTCCAGGGTCCAGACTCTGCTTCATGACTTCAGTCGTTTGTCCAGCTAGTGTGCTCTGAGCCCTTGTCATGGCCCGAGGTCTACAGCAGGAACTGCGGGTATAAAGACAAACAGGGAGCATGGCAGCGTGTTAATACGTCAGTCCAATCAAAGCCAGCCCCACAGCGACTGTTTCTTCTCAGGGGCAAACACGGTGAATCTTTCCCTTAAAGCAATACAAAAAAAGAAGTATAAAGTTAGGAAGAATGTCAAAAGAGTGGCCTTGACTCTCCAGGATCCAGGCCCAGAGAGGCCTGGGACTCTGCTTCACTCCTTGTAGATCTCAATTTTCCTCTCCTCCAATAAGCAGATGTTAGTAGAAATCCCTTTCTTGGAGACCCTCAGCCACCACCATAACAGATGTGCTTGAACTTCAGTGCCAATGCCCATTGATTAGCAGTGTCCTCCCAGAGCCACTACTGCACTCAGTGGGAAAAGACCACCATCACTAGGGGTGTCTTCCATGGGTGCCATATTCCTGTCCATCCATTAGGGGTGTCTTCCATGGGTGCCATATTCCTGTCCATCCATTAGGGGTGTCTTCCATGGCTGCCATATTCCTGTCCATCCATTAGGGGTGTCTTCCATGCCTGTTTTATTCCTGTCCATCCATTAGGGGTGTCTTCCATGGCTGTCATATTCCTGTCCATCCATTAGGGGTGTCTTCCATGCCTGTTTTATTCCTGTCCATCCATTAGGGGTGTCTTCCATGGCTGTCATATTCCTGTCCATCCATTAGGGGTGTCTTCCATGGGTGCCATATTCCTGTTCATCCATTAGGGGTGTCTTCCATGGGTGCCATATTCCTGTTCATCCATTAGGGGTGTCTTCCATGGGTGCCATATTCCTGTCCATCCATTAGGGGTGTCTTCCATGGGTGCCACATTCCTGTCCATCCATTAGGGGTGTCTTCCATGGGTGCCATATTCCTGTCCATCCATTAGGGGTATCTTCCATGGGTGCCATATTCCTGTCCATCCATTAGGGGTGTCTTCCATGGGTGCCATATTCCTGTCCCTCATGCCCTAGGACATAGACATCAGTGGAGAATGGGCAAGGAGAAGAGCAGAGGAAGATTTTCTGACTCTACCAAGTATTGAGAACACAATAGGTGCATGAGAAACGCTTGTTAGATGGATGAGTCTCTTCACTCCATGAGAGGCATGCCACACTTTCTGTGCTGTTTGTAGCTGAATTGTGTGTAAGAAAGCTATGACTTTGGGCTGGAGACATTATAAACAGCCTTTGCTGTGTTTCTAATTTATGCTTATCCAAGCAGGTAGTATTTCTCTCAGTCTTCTGACTCATGCGGTAAAGACTCCTGACTTAAGGCAGCCACTGAAGATTTCCTGCACACGCGCGTGACATACAACCCTTACCACACTCTGTTCTCTTCATCACCTGCAAGTTGTACAGCAACACAGACAATGTCTCATTCATGACTGTCCCATAAGTGACAAGAAAAATGCTCACTATAAATAAGGTTCTTAAGGAGTGTAAATTAAATACATGAGCTGAAAATGTTAGCTTAACAATAGAAATGCCTGGATATTGAACCATTACTGACACGACAGTTTTTTTTTTTCTGTATTTTTTTTTTGACAGGCAGAGTGGACAGTGAGAGAGAGAGACAGAGAGAAAGGTCTTCCTTTTTCCGTTGGTTCACCCTCCAATGGACGCCACGGCTGGCGCGCTGCAGCCAGCACACCGTGCTGATCTGAAGGCAGGAGCCAGGTGCTTCTCCTGGTCTCCCATTGGGTGCAGGGCCCAAGCACTTAGGCCATCCTCCACTGCACTCCCGGGCCACAGCAGAGAGCTGGCCTGGAAGAGGGGCAACCGGGACAGAATCCGGCGCCCCAACCAGGACTAGAACCCGGTGTGCCGGCGCCGCTAGGTGGAGGATTAGCCTATTGAGCCGTGGCACCTTTTTTAGCCTTTTTTCTGTATTGTGGAGTAGTATAAGTAACTGAGAGGTCTCTCAATTTGAAAGAAAAATAAATAAATTATTCAATATAAGGCAGAAAAGTAATTAATTCCTAAAGCACATCATGGTCTACTTAAAACTAGTATTTACCACTTAAACCATCTAGGTTCCTTCACTCCCTTTATGTTGTAGTTGTCTCATATTTAATATCTATGTGCATTGGAAACTCCACAAGGCAACATTATAACTTTTGTTTTCAATATATGTAAAGAACCCAAAGCAGTCTGATGTACTTGTCCAGACACCACGACGTCATTTGCTTTGCTCATTCTAAGTTTCCACGTTTCCCCTGCTGTCGTTTCCCTGCTGTGTAACATTTTCAGAGCATTCCACTGCGGACTAATTTAGCTAGCTTTCCTTTGCTGAGCGTGCTTCATTAGCAGGGAGTAATTTTGCTGGACATAGAATTCAGAATTGACAGTTCTTGTCTTTGACCACTTTAAAAATGTTGCTCCATTATCCTCTGGCCACCATAGTTCCTGGCAAGAAATTTGCGGTTCAATTGATCTTTCCTGTGCGTGTAATGGATCATTTTTACCAAGGTTTTCAAGACTTCTTTATCTTTGGTTCTCGGCAATTTGAATATGATGTGTACAGGTTTTATTTTCTTTGGGTTTGTCCTTTTTGTGACTAACTGTGCTTAACTAAAAAAAAAGGAGAGAGAAGACCCAAATTGCAATAAAATTAGAGATGAAAAAGGAAATGTAGCAACAGACACTCCAGAAATAAAAAGAGTCAGTAGAAATGACTACAAAGAGTTGTATACCAACAAACCGGGAAATCTAGCAGAAATGGATAGATTCCTGGACACACACAACCTACCTAAATTGAGCCATCAAGATACAGAAAACCTAAACAGACCCATAACCAAGACAAAAATTGAATCAGTGATAAAGACCCTCCCAATGAAGAAAAGTCCAGGACCGGATGGATTCACTGATGAATTCTACCAGACATTTAAAGAAGAACTAACTCCAATTCTTCTCAAGCTATTCAAAACAATTGAAAGAGAAGGAATCCTCCCAAATTCTTACTACAAAGCCAGCATCACCTTAATTTCTAAACCTGAAAAAGATGCAGCAGAGAAAGAGAATTGCAGATCAATTTCCCTGATGGACATAGGATGTGTAATATTTTTCACCAAACTGGGGAAGTTTTCAGCCATTATTTCTTCAGAAACATGTTGCTTCCCACTTTTTACTCCTCTATTTCTAACACTCTGATGACACAAATGTTGGACCTGTTAGTGTCACCCCATGGTTTCCAGGTTCTGTCCTCTTTTATTGATCTTTCCCTCTCTATCATTCAGATTAAATACTTTCTCACTCTTTCCTCTGTCTTCACCATTCTCCTATTTAACACATGCAATGAACTTTTCATTTCTCTTTTTGTGTCTTTAATTTTTCATACTCATTTTGTTCTTTTTTGTAGTTAATACATCTCTTCTGAGAACGTTTGCTTTTGCATTAATTTCAAGAATGTTTGTCCCAACTCCATGGAGCTTGTTTATAACAGTAGATCAAAGCACTCTGTGTGATCATTTCAGTGGATCTCCTTACAATTGGCATCTATTATTTATCCAGTCTCTTAAGTTCTAAAGATTTTCTTTGTTGTTGTTTGAGTTCTTCTAGATTATATCCTTATGGCAATTTGGGAAAACAGCATGAATGCCCCTCAAAAAAAAAAAAACTAAAAAATTGAATTATCATGTGATCCAACAATCCCACTCCTGGGCATTTATCCAAAGGAATGGAAGTCAATCTGTCACAGAGACATCTCACTCCTGTATTTATTGCACACTGTCCACTCTAGCCAGGAAATGGGAAGACCTTGAGTGTCCATCCACTGATGAATGGGCAAAGAAAACGCAAAATGCAGGGACAACAGAATACTGCAAAAAGCATAGCTATAAGAAAGAGGATGAGACTGTCATTAACATTGACTTGGATGAGACTGGAGGTCATTGTGTTAAGGGAAATAAGCCAATCACAGAAAGACAAGTATCGCATGACCTCATATCATATGTGGAGCATGAAAAAAATTGATCTCATAAAGGTCAAATGTACAGTGTTAGTTACCAAGGGCTGGGGAGAGACGGGGGGCTGGAGAAAGGCTGGAAATGGGCACTAAGTTATAGCTGGAGAGGAGTAAGGGATTCTGGGATTGTATTGCTTAGTAGGGTGACTGCAGATCATGCTAATGCACCATAAATTCCTCTCTTTAAAAAACTAGAATATAGGATTTTGGATTTTTTACCACAAATAAATGTTAAGTCTTTGAAGAAATAGATTTCTTTAATACAATTGGAAATTACACAATGTATACATGTATCAAGATACCACATAGTATTTCATAAATACATATAATTTTATGTCTGTTAATTTTTTCATAACATTTTTACTGAAAAGAAGTTTTTAGAGAATAGGTTCTAATCCAAGATGCTTTCCCGTAGGGTATACGTAGCTTTCTGCCTTAGAGATTGCAGTATGACATTCAAAGGGGAGAGGAGTTTTGAGCAACCTTGCTCAAAACCTACAAGAGAATTAGATTTGTTTAAAGCACCTTTAAATTGTGAAAGCAAGTAATATAGTTGTTAAATCTAATTGAAATTTTAGAAGTTTCTTTAAAATGGTCCGCACACAATGCACAACACCACAGCTAGTATAAAGCTGTCTGCATTTAGTTAGAAACACAAAAACAATACATATATATAAAAAATTAGATTGCATTCTGGCAATTTCAGTTATTTAATAAGATTCTGGATCCCATCGGCATTCTCTGTTCAGCATTGATCTTTCTGGGTTTGCTGGCAGTCAGTGTAGTTAGATACAGTCAAGTCCAGACCTGCCTCTTGAGGGCTGTGGAGCCAACGTGAGTTTAGTTTTCAATTTTCAATTTGAGTTTGCTGTGTGTTGGACTCACATCACACCTTCAGTCCCCTGAGTTCAGCCTGCACTCTTGGCCATGGTCTTCCCCAACGTTCAAACCACACAGGCTGGCCTCCTGAATCTCTGCGTCTGTAGGTACCACCCACTTTGTTTAATCTTACAATTTACTTTCTCCAGCCTGGGTTTAGCCGAATGCATCCCTGTGACATCGTTAACATATCCCTCAGTGCCCTGCTTTTCCTGTAAGCCGGTGGACAGCTCTAAAGGCTTAATCTGATTCAGGTTCAACTGCAGTAATTGCTGTTTCTGCTTTATTATACCGTGATCTGTGCTGTGATTTCATCAGGAACACAGCAGCACATCTGGTGTGTCTCTACGACGTGAGCCACCACGCGTAGTCCATGGAGTCTGCAAAACCTCAGCCAGCAGTGTGTCTAGTGGAAGAATGATGCGTGATGTCAAGTGTTGTGCGCAGAATCAACGCATCTCCTGCGGCATTCGTCCAGGGACCCTCCTGACGCCCCTTTCTGTGAAGACATCAGTGGGCAGCACAGGGTGAGGGTCTCCTCTGCCCTCACCTTTGTTTTGCCCCGGAATAAAGACTATGAGGAAGACATTCCCCTGACAGAGAAATTTTGAGAGGAGCTGGCTTTGTCTATTTTTTGATCTCCACACAAGAACTTGCAGATCTGAGGAGAGTGAATGTAATCGGTTAGTATGCAGATCCCAACGCCCTCCCAGCATCCGTGGTGTGACTCTCACTCTCAGTTCTTGTCCATTCTGTTTCCCCATATCTATTTTTTAAAAGATTTATTTTATTTATTTGAAAGGCAGAGTTACAGAGAGAGGTAGAGATGGAGAGAGAGGTCTTCCATCCACTGGTTCACTCCCCAACTGGCCGCAATGGCCAGAGCTGCACTGATCCGAAGCCAGGAGCCAGGAGCTTCTTCTGGGTAATCCACGCAGGGGCCTAAGGACTTGGGCCATCTTCCACTGCTTTCCCGGGCCTCAGCAGAGAGCTGGATCGGAAGAAGAGCAGCCGGGACTCGAACTGGTGCCCACATGGGATGCTGGCACTTCAGGCCAGGGCATTAACCAGCTGCACCACAGCACCAGCCTCCACCCCCCAAATCTATTTTTAAAATCTGTTCCATGGCTTCGCTTTCCTTCCGACTCACAACTCTAGTTTATATGCTCAAGGAGACTTAAGGGATCACAGAAACCTGAATACTTGCTGTCACAGTGCCCCGGCCAGTGTCCATCCTTCCCCAGATGCCAGGAAACAGCGGTGCTCACTTGCCCGCCTCCCAGAGGTTTATAGCAGGTTGTTGACATTTTTCCCACTCTTCATTAAATTGACCGATCCTACACTTACTGACTTTTTCCTTGCTCAGCTTTGCACCTCCCACCCTTGGATGTCTTGAATGTACCCATCTGCCCATCTGTCTCAGATAGTGCAGGTTAGCACTGTGGTCTGGGTGTGGTGTGAGTGTGACCCCCACAGCTCATATGCTGGGAGCTCAGCTCCCCCCATGTGGCTGGGCTTGGGGCAAAACCCTCAGGAGGTGGGGTCCAGCGGGCAATGGTTAGGTCTGTGGAGGCATCACCCATGGAAGCTTCCCCAGGACCCTGGTTGGTTCTTGCAAGAGCAGGCTGCTGTAGAAAATGTTGCACCTGCATCTCTCTGGCATCTCTCTGGCTTCCTATCCAGACAGGAAGTGTGACTTCTCCTCGCACACTGTGACCAGTGACATATGTCTCCCAGGATGCCCTCACCAGAACTGCAAGCTAAAAAAGCTCTTTTATTCCTTTCTAAGATTTATTTATTTATTTGAAAGATGGGGGGGAGAGAAAGAGAGAGGAGAGAGAAAGATCTTCCATGCACCAGTTCACTCCCCAAATGGCCGCAGCAGCTGAGGCTTGTCCAGGCACAGGTGGCCAGAGTCCAAGCACCTGGCCGTCCTCCAGTGCCTTCTCAGGAGCATTAGCAGGGAGCTGGATCAGAAGCAGAGCAGGCAGGTCTTGAACCAGCAGCCAACATGGGATGCCTCTGCACTGGCATTCCAGCTGCGGCTTTTCCTGCTGCATCGCAATGCTGGCCCCAAACCTCTTTTCTTTATAAAGTAACCAACGTCGTATTTCCTTGCAGCAGTGGACAGGAGGTTGAGATGGGTAGTGTTGTATCTGAGTCTCTGTTCATCTGACACCTCTGAGTTTTGCTTCTCTTCCTCCCCACCCTCCGCAGTACTTCCTTGCTATTTTCCTGCCGACTGACGGGGCCCCACGTGTTCACCCCAGGGAACACAGTGACTTCTCCTCTGGGTCCACTCTCGGACCTGGGGCGCTTCCTCTCTATGTCAGCATCTCCTCCTCTCTGGCCACAGCTTCCTCCCCGGGACTCCTAGGGTTGCTGGACGTCGGCACATGCACGCGTGGGCTGGTCTTTCCTCTGTTCTTCTGTCCCCCAAAGCCACCACCTCACCCATCGTCCTGCTCAGGCCGGCTGCCCAGCAGCAGTGGACAGCTTTTCTTTCTGTTCCCAGAGCCTGTGCACATCGTGCCTCTTATTCCTTCTTCTCCAGTGAGCCACTCCCCTCTGCCCCGGCCTCCCACAGCCTCCACCTCTCCTCCATGTGCTGGAGGTCCCCCAGTGCCTCCGGCGACTCCTGACCCTGACCCCTGCCCTTCCTTTCCCTCTGTTCCTAGTCTCCAAATGAGTGCATGTGATGGAGAGCAGGTCCACTCCTCTCCACGGAGCTGGTGTGCAGCAGAGAGGGGCAGGATTGCAGGGCTGCTCCTGTGGCCAGCCAGCCACCTGACCCCGGGGACAGCATGGTCAACAGTGAGCAAAGCCTCCTCCAGCCCAGCTGAGACACACAGAGCTGAGCACAGAGACCCTTCCATGTCCAGGCCAGCTTTGGAAGGTGGACAGTCCAGGCCGTGTCATTCCCCCAAGGAGTAGGGGCTGGCTTTCCCAAGGGCAGACCCTCCACATGTCCTGGCCCTGGAGGCCCTGTCCACGTCCCCAGCCCAGAGGTACCCTGCAGGAGGGGGGTCCACTCTGGGCCCCCTTTAACCTCACCACGGCCAAGGGAGATGCAGTGAACCCTGCAGGCAGAGTGCCAGGAGCATCCGAAACTGAGGGCTGGGGCCCAGCATGCAGGAGGATAGGCAGATGCCTCTGGCTCTGGGGCTGGGGTCTCCTGACAGGCCACAGCCACCGGCTTAGCCTTGAGGATGTGAGGGACACGAGGCTCGGAAGAATCAGGAGACTCAGGGCAGGCGGCCCTGCAAGACGCTCAGGCTGGTGGGCTCTGGGTGAAGGTGCAGCCAGGCAGGTGCCAGGGGTGCCAGGGGTGCTTCACCAGCACCTGCCCCTCCCTGCTGGAGTGCGAGGCCCCTCCATCCACCCCTTCACCATTAGCTGTGCGGATCATGCTGATGGCGCCTTGCAGAGAAAACGCCATGTGTGGTGTGCATGTGTGTATGTTGTGTGTATGTATATACCTTGTGTGTGGATGCATATGTGTGGATACGTGACATATATGTTTATACCTTCTGTGTGGTGTACATGTGTGTGTGTTTGTGTGTGTACTATGTGTGTTAATAGTCTGTGGTGTGCATGTGTGTGCACACACCTGCACTCCCGTGCACACACCTCTGCTCATATGCACACACATGCACACACTGTGTATACACTCATATGCACACACCTGCACTCACATACACACATGTGCTCATATGTACACACTGTGTATACACTCATATGCACACACCTGCACTCCCATGCACACACCTCTGCTCATATGCACACACATGCACACACTGTGTATACACTCATATGTACATACCTGCACTCACATGTACACACATGTGCTCATATGTACACACATGCACATACCCGTGCTCACATGCACACACCCGTGCTCACATGCACACAAGGGCTTGCACGACACACATATTCACCCGTATTCCCACACTCACCGTCTCGTTCTCCCCGTGCCCTGCTACAAGATAGGAACCTCGAGGCTCTGCCTCTGTGCGCGCCCTAGGCTCTGGGCCAGTCTAGAGTCCAGCGCACCCTCTGCTGCCGCTCTCACCTCCCAGCCCTACTGCGTGTCCCCAGGCTTTGGGTCTATTGCGAACAAGACCTTCTGGCTCTTGCAATGCTGACCAACAACTCTAGTCAATCCCCAAACGAGGGTGGGAAGCAGCTGATTTCTGGAAACCTGGACTCCTTGGAGATGGGCTGGACTCTGTGGAGCAAGCCGCTGCAGGCCTGGGGAGACCGGTGTCCCTGCGTGGGGTCCCAAATGCCCCCAACTTGGCAGTCCCCACGAGGAGCTGGGGGGCCGCTTGTGCTGGGCTTCAGGTGGCAGCCTGGGCTCGGGGTGAGCAGCCACAGCCTCCCGGCCGGAGAGCAAGGCAGGGAGGCTGAGGGCAGGACCCAGGGGTCACCCACAGCTTCCTCGTTACCTAGGAGACCCTGCTCCCATCTCTCGTCGTCTGAACTGCGTGCCAGCAGCTGAGTGCACAGTGAGACTGCTAGGCCCCCAGATCCCAGCAGCCCCTGAGACAGAAGCAGCCCCTCCTCCCTCCAGGGCTGCCCTTGAACCTCCTTTATGATGTCATGATGATGATGATGATGATGTCATTATAGTGCCCATCTCAGTGCTGCCCACTCAGCACGGCACTCTTCACACCCCCCCCCCAGCTTCCTGCGGCCCCTGGTGTGCTGTGGTCACACCGCAGACACACACTTTCGACATGCGTGCAGGGTCGCAGATACTGCATACATGTGGCATGCGTGCCTCTGCAGGGGCTCTGGTCCTGGGACTGACTGAGCTCGCCGGGGCTCCTGTAGGCACTGTCTGCTTTTGCACGTGCACGCATTTGCCTGGCGTGGACAGACTGCACGGGTTCCCCTGTCTTGAGGTCTGCAGCGAGAACCTGGCTCCAAGCATCCCTTTCTCTCCCTCAGGGTCGTCTCCCTGGGACCCCCGCCCGGGTTAGAAATGATGGGGCCCCAGAGCGTGCCTGCTTTTTCTGTGTAAACCTGGGTCTCAGGTCCCCTCCCGTCCGAGGCTTCCTGGGGCATTTTTGGAAATCATCGGCTTCACATACATTCCTGTGCTCTTCCCCGGCATCAGACCGGACATGGGGACCCAGAGAGGAGAAGCTGGCCCAGGGTGGGGTCCCTCCCTCTCACATGCACCGTCCTCCTGCCGTCTGAAAACCCAGGAAGGCAGAGGCGGCTGCAGCAGCCCCCCAGGCTCCTGGGTCTCCCCTTCTCCTCTTGGCTCTGAGAGGGCGCAGATGGGGAAACCGAGGCAGGAAGCGATCCTCAGGGACTGCGTCAAGGAGCTGCTTCCACATCCAGACAGTGACTCCCACTCTGTGGGTGGCACGACCAGGCAGCTGGGCACCAACCTGACCCTCGGCCACGGCCACAGCCACCTACAGGACAACACAGGTAAAAACAGTGCTGAGTTCCTGAGGCCCCGCAGCCTACCCCAGGCACCCCCTGAGGCTCTGACCTTGGCAGATGAGGGAGAAGAACCCACAACAGGAGGAAGTGCCTGTGGCCACAGCCATTTATGGCCCTGCTCGGGGGGGGGGGGGGGACAGGAGGGGACAAGGGCAGGGTCACTGACATAGGACATCAGCAGCTGCCTAACCAGAGCCTGGCACCATCTTTCATCCTAAATAGAAACTCACAAAGAAGCACTGGCAGCCCTGGGCAGCAATGCTGGGCCTCTCTGTACCCTGGCTTCATGCTGGGGAGGGCAGTGGCCAGTGGAGGCAGCCTTCACCTTGCAAAACCCAAGAGGGTACCACAGACTCAGTCTCCCTACCCACAATGCCCAGGAGCTACACTCCTGCTCTGGGCTGCGACATCAGCTGCAACAATTACTCCCCTCACACACACCCCAGGAGACCTGCCCTGGGCTCAGGTTGTCCTGTGTAAAAGTTAGGAGAAGAATCTGATAAAAGGTGGGGGGGGATTTATTTGCATTTAAACTTACGATGATACAAAACCACATCCCAACCGATTATGCTGTGAATCAAACCAATAGTGTGCATAGGGAAAAAAAAGCTTCCATACGGGGTGGGGGGCTGGGCTCTGTGGCCACAGACCCCCCCACACCACCAGGGACTCATAGCTGTGCCTGGAGCCCCTCCAGGAGCACGGCCTCTCTCAGCTGCACGGGGACCCTCTCCAGGTGAGCCACTGCTGTGCTGTTCTGTCTGAGAACGAGTTAATCATGTAGAAAACTGAGAGTGGCTCTTCCCATTCCCTCCCCAAGCACATGAGGCACACAGGACATGGAGTTACTGAGCCAAAGACAAATGCTCGGGGCTGGTGCTTCCGGGAAGCAGGTTAAGCCATTGACTGCTTCCCCCGCCACATCGCATACGGGAGCTCCAGTTCTCATCCCTGCTGCTCTGCCTCAGATCCAGCTCCCTGCTAATGCAGCCAAGGAATCAGCAGAAGGCCACCCAAGTACTTGGGTCCCTGCACCCACGTGGGAGACCCCGATGGAATTCCTGGCTCCTGGCTTTGGCCTGGTCCAGCCCCGGCCATGGTGACCATTTGGGGAGTGAACCAGCTGAAGGAAGATCTGTGTTTGTGCATTTGCATGTGTGTGCATTTGTGTGTGTTACTCTGCCTTCCAAATAAATAAATGAATCTTTTTAAAAAAAAAAAATTCTCAGGGCCCGTGTTGTGGAGCCGCTGACTGCTTCATCAGCATCCCATATGGGAGTGCCAGTTCTCACCCCCGCTGCTCCACATCCAGTCCAGCTTCCTGCTGATGTGCCTGGGAAAGCCACAGATGATGGCCCAAGTACTTGGGTCTCTGTACCACATGGGAGACCCCAGTGGAGTTCCAGGCTCCTGGTTTTGGCCTGGAAGGGACCGGAAGAATTCAACATCATAGCAAGTAATGCAGAGACCTGTGGACCATGACCAAAACCCTGGGATTTTATTTAAATTGCTCAGGGGGTGTTGGAGGCTTCTGAGAGAAGAATGGCCTGATCTGACTTATCTTTTTTTTTTTTTTTTTTGACGGGCAGGGTGGACAGTGAGAGAGAGAGACAGAGAGAAAGGTCTTCCTTTTGCCGTTGGTTCACCCTCCAATGGCCGCCGTGGCCAGCGCGCTGCGGCCAGCACACCACGCTGATCCGAAGGCAGGAGCCAGGTGCTTATCCTGGTCTCCCATGGGGTGCAGGGCCCAAGCACTTGGGCCATCCTCCACTGCACTCCCGGGCCACAGCAGAGAGCTGGCCTGGAAGAGGGGCAACTGGGACAGAATCCGGCGCCCCGACTAGAACCCGGTGTGCCGGCGCCGCAAGGTGGAGGATTAGCCTATTGAGCCACAGCACTGGCTCTGACTTATCCTTTAAAATACTGCCCTAATTATTTTATGGAGTAGAAGTAGCATAGAGAAACATTGCAGGTGCTCTGACGGGTTAATAATGATGGAGGTGCACTTCAAAAAGTCCATGAGAAGTGGCAGTGAAAGATCGGTTCATTCTGGTACAAGCAATGTTTTAAACCATGCATGCCGGAGTCTTCAGAGATGGTAGAAAGGCATATTATGGGAAACTATGTGTCACTTTCAAAATTTTTTGCACTGAAATGAATATTTTTCATTGCACTTTTCCTACAATCATGTTGGTTTTCAGTTGGTGCTGTGACACGTTACTGCACACTTAATGCCTTAAAGCAGCGCTCAGTGGGACTGGTGCTGTGGCGCAGCAGGTAAAGCCACTGCCTGTGGCACCAGCATCCCATACGGGCACCGGTTCCTGTCCCGGCTGCTCCACTTCTGATCCAGCTCCCTGCTAATGGCTTGAGAAAACAACAGAAGATGGCCCCAGCGTTTGGGCACCTGTCACCCATGTGGAAGACATGGAAGAAGCTGCTAGTTCCTGGCTTCAGTCTGGACAAGTGTTGGCTGCTGCAGCCATCTGGAGAGTGAGCCAATGGATGGAAGATCTCGCTCGCTCGCTCGCTCACTCTCGCTCTTGCTCTCGCTCTCGCGCTCTCTCACTTTCTGCTTCTGAATTTTTTTAAAAGGTCAATAAAAAAGCATTAATAAGGAGAAGTTAGTGGACTGGCACCGTGGCTCACTAGGCTAATCCTCCGCCTGCAGCACCAGCACCCTGGGTTCTAGTCCCGGTCGGGGCGCCAGTTCTGTCCTTGTTGCTCCTCTTCCAGTCCAGCTCTCTGCTGTGGCCCGGGAGAGCAGTGGAGGATGGCCCAGGTGCTTGGGCCCTGCACCCCATGGGAGACCAGGAGGAAGCACCTGGCTCCTGGCTTTGGATCTGAGCAGCAGCCCAGCCGTAGCAGCCATTTAGGGGGTGAACCAACGGAAGGAAGACCTTTCTCACTGTCTCTCTATCTCTCACTGTCTAACTCTGCCTGTCAAAAAAAGAAAAAGAAAGAAAAAGAAAAAAAGGGAAGTTAGTGAAGTAGGAGGGGAGAATGGAGGTTCATGAGACCAAACAGGGGATGTGCAGAAGGACGTGACCAACTGCAGCACCTGCTACTGATGGGGCCAGCAGGTGAGGACTGCAACCTGTCCATTGCATTTGGCGAGACGGAGGTGGCTGGTGACCTACCTTAACAAGAATGACTTCAGCGCGGAGACAAAAGCCTGACTGAATGGGAGGAAGAGAGCATGGGAAGTGAAAGAGTGGAAAAAGAGAGTGGTTTGAGGCAAATCCTTGGAGGCTATTTTGCTGCAAAGAACAGCAAGTCAAGTTGGCAAGTGAGTTAGATAAGAAATGACAGCACTGTGTTTTAACATGGGAGGCGGGACAGGATGCTTGCTAATAGGAATGGCAGGAGAGAAGGCAAAAATGAAGATACAGGAAGTCACCTTGAATGGCCAGAGATGGAGAAAAACCTAGTAGGAAGAGCTGGGCTTACACACAGCGTGCCGTTTTCACAAGAGAGGAGGCAGAGCATTGGGACAGGTGCTGCGGAGCAGGCAGATTGGGCGGTGAAGACGAAGTCGTTCTTTATTGATCGCTGGGTGAAATAAAGCAAGGGCATTAGTCAGGAGCGACTGTCATTCAGCAAATGGTCTGTCCCTTCCCCCACCATCTCCATCGCAGGAGTGCACTTTCCTGGCCCCTGGGTGTGGGGTTTGGCCAGTGGAGTGTGAGTGAGTATGAACTGAGAATTCAACTGGCCTGGCCAGTTGGACCCAGTCCTTTGTCTTTTCTGTTGCTGTGTGAAGATGCCGCTTGCAACCAGCTGGAACCGGAATGAGAGACACATGGGAGAAGCTGTCCCGACTCCTGTAAGCATGAACCCAAATTCTAACTGCAGAAAGCCAATGGAGTGGTGTGTGTGCTTGTTACAGAGAAATGAGGGTTTTCAGGAGAGAAAACAAAGTAGACAGTAGTGTCTACAGGTGTAAGAGCAAGAACTGACTAGGGAACAGCTGGGCAGGGCTGCGAACTACTTGAGGTTGTGTCATGAATTCCAGGTGGAAACAGCACTGCTGACCACCGTTTCCAGCCACATTCAGCCACTTGCAAGCAGGTGTGACATAGCTGGAAATTCTACTTTTGCCAACGCTGAGTTTTGCTGCGCAGAGTCCCATGAGAAAAGGAGCTGAGGGTGTTTGCTAAGGGGTGATTATATTTAAGGACCATGAGTTCTAAAACAAGAACTAAAAGAAGAGCAGACACCAGGGGGTAACAATTAGTAGAAAAGAAGGAGGGTTGATAAATCAGTGTTTCCTATGTAAAGTGAAGATGCTGAGTGGAGGAACTAGAATACGTATCGATACGAAACAAGAGGATTCTGGGATAAAGATGCTTGTAGTTGGTGCAGGAGTTGTGGCGCAAAGGGTTAAACCACTTCCAGTGAGGCCAGCATCCCATACGGGCTCTGGTTCCTGCTCCACTTCTGATCCAGCTCCCTGCTGGTGTGCTTGGGAAAGCAGTGGAAGACGGGAAGGCCTGGTTTGAACCCCAGCCACTCTGGTTCTGATTCAGCTTGCTGGTAATGTGCACTGTGGGAGGCAGCAGGTGATGGCCCCAGGACCTGAGTCCCTGCCACCCACATGGAAACCCAGCTTCAGTTCCAGGCACTTGGCTTTGGCCTGGCCCAACCTTGGTTGTTGAACATTAGCAATAGGTCATCAAATGGAAGGTCTTTCACCAGTCCCTCTCTTTCTCTCCATCAAATAAAATGAATATTAGATGTTTTAAATTGCAGGCATACTGAATATTGTGTAACATTACCTTCAGGCTATGTGTCTAACGTATATACAAAATAAGTGAATTTCATGCTTACACTTGGCTCCCATCCCAATGTATGCATATACAAGTATTCCAAAATCTAAAAATTTCAAGACTAGAAACACTTCCAGTCCCAAGCATTCCATATAAGGGATACTCAAGCTGTACAAATGATTGCATTCAGTTGAAACAGGCATGAGCTTTGGGAGCGAGGCCAGTGTTCAGGACTTCCGGCACAGGCTGGAGTTCCACCATCAGCTCCGCTGGGTCCCCAGCTTGCTGACTGCAGACCTTGAACTTCTCAGCCTCCACAACCTCCTGAGCCAACTCCTTAAAGGAAATCCTTGATAGATGATGAGTAGATGGTAGAGGGTAGGCAGGTAGATGACAGATTAGACAATACATAGAAAGATGATGCATAGATGATGAGTATGACACATACACAGACGACAGATACATAGACCCATAATGATAGATAGATGATACACAGGTAGATGATAGATGTGAGAGATACATAGATTATAGCTAAAAGGTAAATAGGGAGATAATACATAGAGGATAGATGACTGATAGCCATGATAGATGCATAGATGATAGATACATTGGTATAGAAATAGATAATACATAGATAGATGATTGATAGATACGATAGATGAGTAGATAGATAGATAGAAATTTGCTATTGATTCTGTTTCTCTGAGAACCCAGACCAACACATAGATAACGGAAGTCATCTCAAGAAACCAGGGTCTTTGAGGAACGAGGGAAGGAAGTAGGAGATAGAGGCTGTGAGAAGCAGAAAGGGCACCGGCCACACTGTCCGGTCCTGTGCTGCGTGGGGACCACAGAGGAAGCACCCGCCACTGAGGAATGCCAGGAGCACTGTGTGCTCAGCAGAGTGTGGATGTCAGGCACACAGGAAGGGCGCTTGCTGAGAGCAGAGTGGAGGTGTAGGGGGCGTGGAGTGCAGCCTGGATTCCAGAGGAAGGTGTTGGATGGTAGGAAGGGGTGGGAGGTGGAGCCCTGGGAACTGAGTGGGGACCCTCGCCAGGCACGAGTCACCCTGGAAACAGACTGAGAGAGCTCGGCGTCCTGATGAGTCCTGACCTATGCAGAATGATAAGTTTGTTCCTGATGGGCCTTTGGCAGGAAGTGGGTTATTATATCCCCAGCAGCTGGTGGAGACAGGGAGGCCTTGGGAGGGGAAGTCTGCTGGGATTCCTGTGCCCTGTGCATCCCTCGCCCTTGAATGTCACAATGAGCTGTGTCAGAGACAGGCAGCCGACCTGGGGGGTCACTAGCTGCCCTAAAGGAGCACTAAGGGGACTCCGAGCAGGGACTCATTTCCGTACAGACCCTGCTCAAGTGCCCAAGGTCTGGCTTTCACCACCAAGAACATGAAGGCAAAACTCGGTTCTCTGGCTATGGAATGGAAGACAACTTACTGGCCAAGGGCTCGGAAGGGCACCTGGCCATTCAAAGCCACTCCCTGGGAAGGTTCTCAGGGCACGCCCTAATTATGCAGGACCCAGCTCCAGGAAGGGCAGGTCCTTCCCGGTATTTCGCACCTGCTCCTCTCCGGCCGGCCCTGCTCACAGGCAAGCTGGTCCTCACTGACCACTCCCCCGCTGCCCGGCCTTCCCCAGGGCCATGCTCTGCACCTGGCATTGTTCTTCCTCTCCCTTGCTCTTTCCCCTGGTGCCTCCACTGCACCACCTCCACGTGTTTCCCCAGCCTTCCCTGGGCTAATTCGTTCCTCACATTGTTACTCCTCATTCATTCATTCATCGTGGTTAAGAGTCCGTGCTTCACTCTGACCTCAGAATCAGCCCTTAAGCCTTCCTGGTCTGGCTGAAAAGCCCAGGAAAGCATTTCAGGCATGGAAAGCCAAGACACTGTGGCAAAATGAGCTACAGGCAGGATCTCTGTGAGTGAGATCCCAGTGGAAAGAAGGGGCCATCAAAGGAGATACATATGTACTTTTCTCTGAAGGGAGGAGACAACTTGCACTTTGCTTATGGCCTTGTCTAAATTCTGACGGAGTCTGTGGATTCAAAAGGCTTCCATAGCCTTGGCAGCTCATGACAAGAGCCTTGGGTGATCACTGACCTCATACTTAATAGTATTAATTGTTCAATCAACACCAGGAGTCACTGTGCACTTGCTCCCCATGCAGGACCTCTGTCCTCAATGAGTTCTATTATGATAATTATCTGTAAAACTTGTTCTCAAATAGATGTGTGTGTGTGTGTGTGTGCAAATTGCTAAACTCTTAGTATAGAGTTGGTCTTCTGTGTATAAAGTTAATTGAAAGTGGATCTTAATGGAGAATGGGACTGGGAAGGGGAGAGGGAACAGGAGGGGTGGAAGTGTGGGTGGGAGGGCAGCTATTATGGGAAGAATCATTTTATTCCTAAAGTAGTACTTAGAAAATTTGTATTCATTAAATAAAAGCTTTCTTTTGGAAAAAAAGAGTCTGTGTTCTGTTGGCGAGTCTGCTAAGTTTTCCCTGGAAAACGCAGTCACTGTTGCCATGATCTCATCTCTAACCCATCCCTGGGGCTCCGGGACAGCCACCCCCAAGCCCATCTCTGACTGCTTGCTCTTGCTAGAAGCATACAGTTCTTGAAAGTCTTTCTCCCGCAGAACTTACTGCAACATGAAACCGTCCCAGAGTTTCCCAGTTCTCCCTCCCAAAGTAAACACTGAATCTCATAACCACACTCACCGCCTTGCCACCTGGTGGTGACGCTACAAGTCTGCTTTATAAAGCATTCGTTCAGATGTGTGTGCGGTTCACGCTACAGTAGTTGGCCTCTCACCTTAGTACTTTGTTCTGTATTTTACATTTTAAAGGATTTATTTGTATATTTATTTATTTGAAAGGCAGAGTGACAGAGACAGAGGGAGAGACAGAGAAAAAAGAAGAGGGAGGGGAAAGGGAGGAGGGGAGAGAGAGAGAGAGAATCTTACATCTGCTGGTTCATTCTCTAAATGGCCACAGCAGCAAGAGTGGGGCCAGGAGCCAGGAACACCATCCGGGTCTCCCACATAGCGGCAAGCGCTTATACCTGAGCCATCTGCTGCTGCCTCCCTAGGCACATTAGCAGGGAGCTGGATCAGAAGCAGAGCAGAGGGGACTCCAACCAGCACTCTGAAATGGACTGCCAGTGTTGCAAGTGCTGCAACCCACTGGATCACAATGCCGGCCCTGTATTTTATGCTTTTAAGAAAACATAAATCTTAACTTTATTTTATGTAATATCACACTCATATGCTTTTAATTATTTTTATCTCAATCACGAAATAAAAAATCAAGAGTATGCTGGCACTGTCCTACAACATGAGCAATAGTGGCCAATGCTCTCACCACACTTTACCATGTCTTTGATGCTTAGAGCTGTGAATTTTCCAGGCAAAGTCTAAAGTTTGCATTTTGCAAGTCACTACTACACCCAGAGGTGTTTTCCCAGAAGAGCTTAGTAGGCTAATAGCACACTGCACACATTAGTTCCAGGCCTAGTTCTTCCCGTGGGTCTGTGAGAGAACAGCCACTCGCCCGTCAGTGACAATGAAAGAATGCTCATTCGGTTCTCTAGGGGTCCTCATTAAATCGTTTCCTTATCAAAATCCAAAAGCAGCTGCTGGCCCTGTGCCGTTTCTCAGTGATTTGCTGGTAAAGCCAAAAGTGGGAGCAGTCAGCGCTTGGTGCCGGAAGCGGGAGCATTGGTGTCCGGGGGTTCTCAACGTCTGTGCTTCTCCTCTGCCCCTGGCATTTGCCTGTTTGACGATGGCGTCAAATAGGAAACGGAAAAGGGAGGTGGAGCTCCCTCCCCGCTGAGCCCCGTGTCCAGGGAGCTCAAACTCACCTCGCACCCTGCGCATCCCACTCGGGCAGCCACCTGTTGGCTTTCCCCTTTTTGCTCCAAGATCTTCTCCCTGGCTGAGCAGGAGGTTCAAGCCCCTGGTGGATGGGAATGGGAGCGTGTGAGTAATTCCTGGCAGGGGCTGGGCCTCATGGCACACAGCAGAAACCCCGACTGGTTTGGGATATTATACTGATACCACGCGTACCTTCTTCCTGGCTTTTCCTCTCTCCTGCCTCCGTCTTCTCATTCCCTTTGCTGCTGCTTCCTGGAATCACCCAGGTTGGGGAGACGCAAACCCAAACCCTCTCCTTCATCACTTTTGCTACTTCTAGGTCACATGTCTAGTTAGGACGTAGGGTAGGGAGGTGACTGAGTTTGTGAACCAATTTTAACTCTAAGGGGCAATTTTGCATATTCAGAAATGGATTTCACTGATACCCCTCAAAGTCCTGATCTGTACGTTGGCACGATGGAACCAGGTTTACAGCAGACAGACCTGAGATGACAGGTGTCCCTGTGTTTCAGATGAGCACAGGGGAGAGGTCAAGGGCAAGTCCACAGGGACAGAATCACAAGCCACAATCAGCTTCAAAGAAGAGTAATTTATTCTTTATGTCCCGAGAAAGAGAGAGAGAGAGAGAAAGAGAGAGATCTTGTTCTCACCCTAAATGGCTGCAACAATCAGGCGGGAGCCAGGAGCTTCATCTGGGTCTCCCACAAGGGTGCAGGGGCCCAAACACTTGGACCATCTCCTTCTGTTTTCCCAGGCCTTTGGCAGGGAGCTGGATCGGAAGTGGAACAGCCGGGTTAGGACCTGGAGCCCATGTGGGATGCCAGTGCTGCAGGTTTCACCTGCTGCACCACAATGGCAGCCCCAGATTATTACTGCTGTGGATGGACTTTGACTTTTCTATCAAAGATCACAAAGCATCCTTTCTAAGCAATTTGGTGCTCTGTTGTCCCAGAGGGGCCGTGTCCCGGTGTTTATCTTAGAAGTCAAGTCATCCACTATGGCAATTCTCTCCTCACTAACTCCTTTTTAATCTTCAAACTTTGACTCACGGTATCTGCTGACTCAGATGACACAAAAATGCCTCATTGAGGTTTTCCTCTCTATTTTTAGAACAGTACAAATCATTTCGAAGCAGCAAGTATTAAAATAACACCCAGTGTATTCAGATACAAATAAATATACTTAGGGAAAATGTCTATGTTAAAATATTTATGGGGTTTAGGTATGAACCACTATAACTTCATGGATTTGTTTATTTTGGGGGTTTGGTGTTTGTTTTTTATTTTATTTTATTTTTGGTTTTTGTTTTTACCATTTTTAATATATTTGTTTCCTAGCATATGGAGGGGATGATACAAGAAAAAAAGATTCAGAAGTTTCAGAATTGGGGAAACCACTGTGTTATCAATAGGCTTAACTATACAAAATTCATGGCTTTGCACTCCTGGATATCAGTGCTAGGATTTGACGTAGATCTTCATAAATTATCTAAAGGAGGGAGTATTTAGATCTCTTAGGTTTACAGATGACACAAAAGCCAATTTAGAAGAGTTAGGCTCAGAGAAGGTTCTGTCAACAGCTGGTTGAGAACAGCAGGTGGCTTCCCACGCAGGCAAGGGCCAGCTGTGTACAGAACAGCACCAGCTCAGGGCTCAGGAAACAGACATCAGTGTTCTCTGGAGGCTGGAAGTTCAGGATCAAGACGAAGGTGCTGGCACACTCAGGCCCAAGAGAGGGCGCTCCTCCCGGCTTGCACACGACCACCTTCTTGCTGTCTGCACAAGGCAAGGAGGAGAGGCAGAGCACAGGGCTGTGTCCCCTCCTCGTTAGGATGTCCATTGCCCCGTGGGTTAGAGCCCCACCCTTTGGACCTCACTGAACTCTTATCACCTCCCAGCACCCCATCTCCAACTCCCTCACACTGAGGGGCTGGGGCTTCAACAGATGGATTGGGGTGGGGAACAATTTGTCCTTGGACAAGGGTGGCTATGACTGAGTGTGCGTCTCACCCACCTCCCAAGAGTTCCCGCTGGAAACTGAATCCCCAAAGTCTATGCTGATGGTATTTTTTTTGACAGGCAGAGTTAGACAGTGGGAGAGAGAGACAGAGAGAAAGGTCTTCTTTCCATTGGTTCATCCCCCAAATGGCCACTACGGCCGGCGCTGTGCCAATCCAAAGCCAGGAGCCAGGTGCTTCTCCGGGTCTCCCATGGGGTGCAGGGCCCAAGCACTTGGGCCATCCTCCACTGCACTCCCGGGCCACATTGGAGAGCTGGACTGGAAGAGGAGCAACCAGGACAGAATCCGGCGCCCCAACCGGGACTAGAACCCGGTGTGCCGGCGCCCTAAGGCAGAGGATTAGCCTAGTGAGCCGCAGCGCCGGCTATGCCGATGGTATTTCAAGATGGGGCTCTGGCCAGGTGTTAGGATCAAATGAAGCCAAAGAGGTGAGGCCCAGGATGGCATTAGTGGCTTTATAAAAGGCGGGGTGTGCTGTGGCATAGTAGGCTAAGTGTGCACCTGCGGCACTGGCATCCCTTATGGGCTCCAGTTTGTGTCCCAGTGTGGCCATCTGGGGAGCGAACCAGCAGATGAAAGACCTCTCTCCCTCTCTGCCTCTGCCTCTCTGTAACTATCTTTCACATAAATAAATAATTCTTAAAAAAAAAAAAAAAGAATTCCAGGGACTGCCCACAGGGAAGAGACTGGAATTACAAGACCTGAACAGGAGCTGCAACTCCTGCGTGAACAGTGAAACCTTGTGTCAAAGGAGCCCCTGCTCAACCTGTGAGTTCAAGCCAACCTTGGAAATCTGCTCGACAACCGACTGAGCCCACCGCCTTCCCTAAATTCCCTCAACCCCCATTCAGCCTTGAAAAGTGCTCTTGCTGGCCGGCAGGGCAGGAGAAGCAGCTCGGAGACTGAGACGTCTACTTCCCCAGGGTTGCTGTCTTCTTGGATAAACCCATTTCCTTGCATCAACTCCCGTCTGCTGAATCAGCTGTCCAGCCTCAAGCAGCCTGAGGTCTAATTTTTCCTGCTAAGATCAACACTGGCCCTGGGACCACGGCCACTCCCCCGTCACCTGCCACCAGCCCAGCCAGCGCTGGGGAGCACACAACAGCACCTCTTGTGGAAGTGGAGCAGGAGCCGGGGGAAGTGCCCTTCCGGAAGGCAGGTGCGCAGGGCTGAAGGCAAGCCGAGGCTGGAACCCTCTGGGCACTCCAGCCCCCTTGCTAAGCCCGCACTGGGGGGCAGGAAGCGTCTGGGTCAGTGAAGGGGACAGCACGGTTGTGCCGGGGCTAGCATGGGCTGGGCTGGCTGGAGACAAGAGAGCCTGGTCTCTCCTGGCGCTGGGGCATGCCAGGCCAAGATGCAGGTGCAGCCTCTCCCCGCGGCAGCAGGCACCATTCTGTCCTGTCCTCACCTGGCCGTCCCCCCCACCCATCCCCGTCTCTCTCTCTGAAGTTGGTTTAATTCAAACTCAAATCTGCCCCTTTGGTGCTTCATGGACCTCCCCATCGCCACTTTAGGGATACACAGCATTTCCTTGCTGGAAGCTTCCTTCTTCACTCCGCTGTTCCCCATGGTTGGTCCTTTTAGCTTGGTTTCAAATTTATTTTTTTCTGCTAGGAAAATTCCTAGTGCATGTATTTTTCCAAACTTTGGGATATTCCCTTAAAATAGATTCTAAAAAGAGAAATAACTACTTTAGGGTAGGGCACGGCCCCTGTCCTAGTCTGTTTTCTGTTGCTATAACTGGGCCTCAGAGGTGACATCACTGGGGCCTCACAATGGTATCCTGGGCCTCACTGGTGTCCCCCAAACCTTCACCCGTTCCCTGGGGCCAGCTCCTGCCAGAGCCACAGAGGAGGGGGTAGCTAACCAACACGGCACTGAACCTCGCCAACCGCCTCACCCAAGAGATCCTGAGGCTGACCTGGCCCTGGCGGAGCCGAGCAGGAAGGGCCAGGGAGTGCCAGGCTGTGAGGCAGACAGGCTTGGAGCCCCAGGGAGCTTCCTGCACTGCCGAGACTGGTGGGACTGGCGTGTGACTGGGCGAGGAAGACGAGGAGAGCTGGCAGGGTGGGAAGCCCCAGGTGGGGGGGGGGGTTGTAGGTGGGGTTGTAGAAGGGAAGGGAAGGCGTCCCCAGTGGGAAGGCGAGGAGAGAGCACCAGCTTTGCAGCCAGAAAGACCTGAGCCACCACAGGAGCCAAGAGAGACCACCAGGCTTAGGGGAGGTCACACAGAGACAACACACAGAGACCACACACAGAGACCGCACACAGAGACCATACACAGAGATCGCACACAGAGACCATACACAGAGATCGCACACAGAGACCATACACAGAGACCGCACACAGAGACTACACAGAGACCACACACAGAGATGGCACACAGAGACTGCACAGAGACCACACACAGAGACCACACACAGAGACCGCACACAGAGACCACACACAGAGACCGCACACAGAGACCGCACACAGAGACCACACACAGAGACCGCACACAGAGACCACACACAGAGACTGCACAGAGACCACACACAGAGGCCGCACACAGAGACCAAACACAGAGACCGCACACAGAGACCGCACACAGAGACCGCACACAGAGACCGCACACAGAGATCGCACACAGAGACCGCACACAGAGACCACACACAGAGATCGCACACAGAGACCGCACACAGAGACCACACACAGAGACCGCACACAGAGATCGCACACAGAGACCGCACACAGAGTCCGCACACAGAGACCGCACACAGAGACCGCACACAGAGACCACACACAGAGACCACACACAGAGATCGCACACAGAGACCATACACAAAGACCGCACACAGAGACTACACAGAGACCAGACACAGAGATGGCACACAGAGACTGCACAAAGACCACACACAGAGAGCACACACAGAGACCGCACACAGAGACTACACAGAGACCATAAACAGAGTCCGCACACAGAGACCGCACACAGACACCACACACAGAGACCACACACAGAGACCACACACAGAGATCGCACACAGAGACCATACACAAAGACCGCACACAGAGACTACACAGAGACCACACACAGAGATGGCACACAGAGACTGCACAGAGACCACACACAGAGACCACACACAGAGACCGCACACAGAGACCACACACAGAGACCACACACAGAGACCGCACACAGAGACCACACACAGAGACCACACACAGAGACCGCACATAGAGATCGCAAACAGAGACAGCACACAGAGATCGCACACAGAGACTACACATAGAGACCACACACAGAGACTGCACAGAGACCACACACAGAGGCCACACACAGAGACCACACACAGAGACCGCACACAGAGACCGCACACAGAGACCGCACACAGAGACTGCACAGAGACCACACACAGAGGCCGCACACAGAGACCACACACAGAGACCGCACACAGAGATCGCACACAGAGACCGCACACAGAGTCCACACACAGAGACCGCACATAGAGATCGCAAACAGAGACAGCACACAGAGATCGCACACAGAGACCGCACATAGAGACCGCACACAGAGATCGCACACAGAGACCGCACACAGAGACCGCACACAGAGACCACACACAGAGACTGCACACAGAGACCACACACAGAGACCGCACACAGAGACGGCACACAGAGACCACACACAGAGACCGCACACAGAGACCACACACAGAGACCGCACACAGAGACTGCACACAGAGACGGCACGGCACACAGAGATCACACACAGAGACCGCACACAGAGATGGCACACAGAGACCGCACACAGAGACCGCACACAGAGACCACACAGAGAGACCGCACACAGAGATCGCACACAGAGACCACACACAGAGACTACACAGAGACCACACACAGAGATGACACACAGAGACTGCACAGAGACCACACACAGAGACCACACACAGAGACCAGACACAGAGACCGCACACAGAGACCGCACACAGAGACCGCACACAGAGACCATAAACAGAGGCCGCACACAGAGACCGCACACAGACACCACACACAGAGACCACACACAGAGACCACACACAGAGATCGCACACAGAGACCATACACAAAGACCGCACACAGAGACTACACAGAGACGACACACAGAGATGGCACACAGAGACTGCACAGAGACCACACACAGAGACCACACACAGAGACCGCACACAGAGACCACACACAGAGACCACACACAGAGACTGCACACAGAGACTACACATAGAGACCACACACAGAGACTGCACAGAGACCACACACAGAGGCCACACACAGAGACCACACACAGAGACCGCACACAGAGACCGCACACATAGACCGCACACAGAGACTGCACAGAGACCACACACAGAGGCCGCACACAGAGACCACACACAGAGACCGCACACAGAGACCGCACACATAGACCGCACACAGAGACTGCACAGAGACCACACACAGAGGCCGCACACAGAGACCACACACAGAGACCGCACACAGAGATCGCACACAGAGACCGCACACAGAGTCCACACACAGAGACCGCACATAGAGATCGCAAACAGAGACAGCACACAGAGATCGCACACAGAGACCGCACATAGAGACCGCACACAGAGATCGCACACAGAGACCGCACACAGAGACCGCACACAGAGACCACACACAGAGACCGCACACAGAGACCACACACAGAGACCGCACACAAAGACTGCACACAGAGACGGCACGGCACACAGAGATCACACACAGAGACCGCACACAGAGATGGCACACAGAGACCGCACACAGAGACCGCACACAGAGACCGCACACAGAGACCACACAGAGAGACCGCACACAGAGATCGCACACAGAGACCACACACAGAGACTACACAGAGACCACACACAGAGATGACACACAGAGACTGCACAAAGACCACACACAGAGACCACACACAGACACCATACACAGAGACCGCACACAGAGACCGCACACAGAGACCGCACACAGAAACCACACACAGAGACCGCACACAGAGATCGCACACAGAGACCATACACAGAGACCACACACAGAGACTACCCAGAGACCACACACAGAGATGGCACACAGAGACTGCACAGAGACCACACACAGAGACCACACACAGAGACCACACACAGAGACCGCACACAGAGACCACACACAGAGACCACACACAGAGACCGCACACAGAGACCGCACACAGAGACGGCACACAGAGACCGCACACAGAGACCGCACACAGAGACTGCACACAGAGACTACACATAGAGACCACACACAGAGACCACGCACAGAGACCACACACAGAGGCCACGCTCAGAGACCGCACACAGAGGCCGCACACAGAGACCACACACAGAGACCGCACACAGAGACCGCACACAGAGACCGCAAACAGAGACTACACAGAGGCCACACACAGAGACCATACACGGAGACCGCACACAGAGACCACACACAGAGACCGCACACAGAGACCACACACAGAGATCGCACACAGAGATCGCACACAGAGACCACACACAGAGACTACACAGAGACCACACACAGAGATGGCACACAGAGACTGCACAGAGACCACACACAGAGACCATACACAGAGACCACACACAGAGACCGCACACAGAGACCACACACAGACACCACACACAGAGATCGCACACAGAGATCTCACACAGAGACCGCACACAGAGACCACACACAGAGACCGCACACAGAGACTACACAGAGACCACACACAGAGACCGCACACAGAGACCGCACACAGAGACCGCACACAGAGACCACACACAGAGACCGCACACAGAGATGGCACACAGAGACCATACACAGATACCGCACACAGAGACTATACAGAGACCACACAGAGAGACCGCACACAGAGACTGCACAGAGACCACACACAGAGACCACACACAGAGACCACACACAGAGACCGCACACAGAGACTACACAGAGACCACACACAGAGACCGCACACAGAGACCGCACACAGAGACCGCACACAGAGACCACACACAGAGACCGCACACAGAGATGGCACACAGAGACCATACACAGATACCGCACACAGAGACTATACAGAGACCACACAGAGAGACCGCACACAGAGACTGCACAGAGACCACACACAGAGACCACACACAGAGACCGCACACAGAGACCGCACACAGAGACGGCACACAGAGACCACACACAGAGACCGCACACAGAGACCACACACAGAGACTGCACACAGAGACTACACATAGAGACCACACACAGAGACTGCACAGAGACCACACACAGAGGCCGCACACAGAGACAACACACAGAGACCGCACACAGAGACCGCAATCAGAGACCACACACAGAGACCACACACAGAGACCGCACACAGAGACCAAACACAGAGACCACACACAGAGACCGCACACAGAGACTACACAGAGACCACACAAAGAGTCCGCACACAGAGACCGCACACAGAGACCGCACACAGAGACCACACACAGAGTCCACACACAGAGACCGCACACAGAGACCATACACAGAGACCGCACACAGAGACTACACAGAGACCACACACAGAGATGGCACACAGAGACCGCACACAGAGACCGCACACAGAGACCGCACACAGAGACCGCACACAGAGACTACACAGAGACCACACACAGAGATGGCACACAGAGACCGCACACAGAGATCGCACACAGAGACTGCACAGAGACCACACACAGAGACCGCACACAGAGTTCGCACACAGAGACCGCACACAGAGACCACACACAGAGACCACACACAGAGACCGCACACAGAGACCACACACAGAGACCGCACACAGAGACCACACACAGAGACCACACACAGAGATCGCACACAGAGACCATACACAGAGACAGCACACATAGACTACACAGAGACCACACACAGAGATGGCACACAGAGACCGCACACAGAGACCACACACAGAGTTTGCACAGAGACCACACACAGAGACCACACACAGAGATCGCACACAGAGACCGCACACAGAGACCGCACACAGAGACCACACATAGAGTCCACACACAGATACCGCACACAGAGACCATACACAGAGACCGCACACAGAGACTACACAGAGACCACACACAGAGATGGCACACAGAGACTGCACACAGTGATCGCACACAGAGACCACACACAGAGACCGCACACAGAGACCACACACAGAGACCGCACACAGAGACTACACAGAGAGCACACACAGAGATGGCACACAGAGACCGCACACAGAGACCACACACAGAGACCACACACAGAGACCGCACACAGAGATCGCACACAGAGACCGCACACAGAGACCACACACAGAGACCGCACACAGAGACCACACACAGAGACCACACACAGAGATCGCACACAGAGACCATACACAGAGACAGCACACATAGACTACACAGAGACCACACACAGAGATGGCACACAGAGACCGCACACAGAGACCGCACACAGAGACTGCACAGAGACCACACACAGAGACCGCACACAGAGATCGCACACAGAGACCGCACACAGAGACCACACACAGAGACCACACACAGAGATCGCACACAGAGACCATACACAGAGACTGCACACAGAGACTACACAGAGACCACACACAGAGATGGCACACAGAGACCGCACACAGAGACCACACACAGAGACTGCACAGAGACTACACAGAGAGACTACACACAGAGACCGCACACAGAGACCGCACAAAGAGACCGCACACAGAGACCGCACACAGAGACGGCACACAGAGACCACACACAGAGACCGCACACAGAGACCACACACAGAGACTGCACACAGAGACGGCACGGCACACAGAGATCACACACAGAGACCGCACACAGAGACCACACACAGAGACCGCACTCAGAGATCGCACACAGAGATCGCACACAGAGACCGCACACAGAGACCGCACACAGAGACCACACACAGAGATCGCACACAGAGACCGCACACAGAGACTACACAGAGACTACACAGAGACCACACACAGAGATAGCACACAGAGACCGCACACAGAGACCACACACAGATACCGCACACAGAGACCGCACACAGAGACCACACACAGAGACCACACACAGAGACCACACACAGAGACCGCACACTGAGACCACACACAGAGACCGCACACAGAGATCGCACACAGAGACCACACACAGAGACTACACAGAGACCACACACAGAGATGGCACACAGAGACTGCACAGAGACCACACACAGAGACCACACACAGAGACTACACACAGAGACCGCACACAGAGACCACACACAGACACCACACACAGAGACCACACACAGAAACCGCACACAGAGACCACAGACAGACACCACACACAGAGACCACACACAGAGACCGCACACAGAGACCGCACAAAGAGACCGCACACAGAGACCGCACACAGAGATCGCACACAGAGACCGCACACAGAGACCGCACACAGAGACCACACACAGAGATCGCACACAGAGACCGCACACAGAGACTACACAGAGACTACACAGAGACCACACACAGAGATAGCACACAGAGACCGCACACAGAGACCACACACAGAGACCGCACACAGAGATCGCACACAGAGATCGCACACAGAGACCGCACACAGAGACCACACACAGAGATCACACACAGAGACCGCACACAGAGACTACACAGAGACTACACAGAGACCACACACAGAGATAGCACACAGAGACCGCACACAGAGATCGCACACAGAGACCGCACACAGAGACTACACAGAGACTACACAGAGACCACACACAGAGATAGCACACAGAGACCGCACACAGAGACCACACACAGAGACCGCACACAGAGACCACACACAGATACCGCACACAGAGACCGCACACAGAGACCACACACAGAGACCACACACAGAGACCGCACACTGAGACCACACACAGAGACCTCACACAGAGATCGCACACAGAGACCATAAACAGAGACCGCACACAGAGACCACACACAGAGATGGCAGACAGAGACTGCACAGAGACCACACACAGAGACCACACACAGAGACTACACACAGAGACCGCACACAGAGACCGCACACAGAGACCACACACAGAGACCACACACAGAAACCGCACACAGAGACCACACACAGACACCACACACAGAGACCGCACACAGAGACCGCACACAGAGACCGCACAAAGAGACCGCACACAGAGACCACACACAGAGGCCACACACAGAGACCGCACACAGAGACCGCACACAGAGATAGCACACAGAGACCACACACAGAGACTACACACAGAGACCACACACAGAGACCGCACACAGAGACCGCACACAGAGACCGCACACAGAGACCACACACAGAGTCCACACACAGAGACAGCACACAGAGACCATACACAGAGACCGCACACAGAGACTACACAGAGACCACACACAGAGATGGCACACAGAGACCGCACACAGAGACCGCACACAGAGACCGCACACAGAGACTACACAGAGACCACACACAGAGACGGCACACAGAGACCGCACACAGAGATCGCACACAGAGACTGCACAGAGACCACACACAGAGACCGCACACAGAGTTCGCACACAGAGACCGCACACAGAGACCGCACACAGAGACCACACACAGAGACCACACACAGAGACCGCAAACAGAGACCACACACAGAGACCACACACAGAGATCGCACACAGAGACCATACACAGAGACAGCACACATAGACTACACAGAGACCACACACAGAGATGGCACACAGAGACCGCACACAGAGACCACACACAGAGTCTGCACAGAGACCACACACAGAGACCACACACAGAGATCGCACACAGAGACCGCACACAGAGACCGCACACAGAGACTGCACAGAGACGACACACAGAGACCGCACACAGAGATCGCACACAGAGACCGCACACAGAGACCACACACAGAGACCGCACACAGAGACCACACACAGAGACCACACACAGAGATCGCACACAGAGACCATACACAGAGACAGCACACATAGACTACACAGAGACCACACACAGAGATGGCACACAGAGACCGCACACAGAGACCACACACAGAGACTGCACAGAGACCACACACAGAGACCGCACACAGAGATCGCACACAGAGACCGCACACAGAGACCGCAAACAGAGACCGCACACAGAGACCGCACACAGAGACCACACACAGAGACCACACACAGAGATCGCACACAGAGACCATACACAGAGACTGCACACAGAGACTACACAGAGACCACACACAGAGATGGCACACAGAGACCGCACACAGAGACCACACACAGAGACTGCACAGAGACCACACAGAGAGACCACACAGAGAGACCGCACACAGAGACCGCACAAAGAGACCGCACACAGAGACCGCACACAGAGACGGCACACAGAGACCGCACACAGAGACGGCACACAGAGACCGCACACAGAGACCACACACAGAGACCACACACAGAGACTGCACACAGAGAGGGCATGGCACACAGAGATGGCACACAGAGACCGCACACAGAGACCACACACAGAGACCGCACACAGAGATCGCACACAGAGATCGCACACAGAGACCGCACACAGAGACCGCACACAGAGACCACACACAGAGACTGCACACAGAGACGGCACTGCACACAGAGACGGCACGAAACACAGAAATCACACACAGAGACCACACACAGAGACCGCACACAGAGACCACACACAGAGACCACACACAGAGATCGCACACAGAGACCATACACAGAGACAGCACACATAGACTACACAGAGACCACACACAGAGATGGCACACAGAGACCGCACACAGAGACCACACACAGAGTTTGCACAGAGACCACACACAGAGACCACACACAGAGATCGCACACAGAGACCGCACACAGAGACCGCACACAGAGACCACACATAGAGTCCACACACAGATACCGCACACAGAGACCATACACAGAGACCGCACACAGAGACTACACAGAGACCACACACAGAGATGGCACACAGAGACTGCACACAGTGATCGCACACAGAGACCACACACAGAGACCGCACACAGAGACCATAAACAGAGACCGCACACAGAGACTACACAGAGAGCACACACAGAGATGGCACACAGAGACCGCACACAGAGACCACACACAGAGACCACACACAGAGACCGCACACAGAGATCGCACACAGAGACCGCACACAGAGACCACACACAGAGACCGCACACAGAGACCACACACAGAGACCACACACAGAGATCGCACACAGAGACCATACACAGAGACAGCACACATAGACTACACAGAGACCACACACAGAGATGGCACACAGAGACCGCACACAGAGACCACACACAGAGACTGCACAGAGACCACACACAGAGACCGCACACAGAGATCGCACACAGAGACCGCACACAGAGACCGCAAACAGAGACCGCACACAGAGACCGCACACAGAGACCACACACAGAGACCACACACAGAGATCGCACACAGAGACCATACACAGAGACTGCACACAGAGACTACACAGAGACCACACACAGAGATGGCACACAGAGACCGCACACAGAGACCACACACAGAGACTGCACAGAGACTACACAGAGAGACTACACACAGAGACCGCACACAGAGACCGCACAAAGAGACCGCACACAGAGACCGCACACAGAGACGGCACACAGAGACCACACACAGAGACCGCACACAGAGACCACACACAGAGACTGCACACAGAGACGGCACGGCACACAGAGATCACACACAGAGACCGCACACAGAGACCACACACAGAGACCGCACTCAGAGATCGCACACAGAGATCGCACACAGAGACCGCACACAGAGACCGCACACAGAGACCACACACAGAGATCGCACACAGAGACCGCACACAGAGACTACACAGAGACTACACAGAGACAACACACAGAGATAGCACACAGAGACCGCACACAGAGACCACACACAGATACCGCACACAGAGACCGCACACAGAGACCACACACAGAGACCACACACAGAGACCACACACAGAGACCGCACACTGAGACCACACACAGAGACCGCACACAGAGATCGCACACAGAGACCACACACAGAGACTACACAGAGACCACACACAGAGATGGCACACAGAGACTGCACAGAGACCACACACAGAGACCACACACAGAGACTACACACAGAGACCGCACACAGAGACCGCACACAGACACCACACACAGAGACCACACACAGAAACCGCACACAGAGACCACAGACAGACACCACACACAGAGACCACACACAGAGACCGCACACAGAGACCGCACAAAGAGACCGCACACAGAGACCGCACACAGAGATCGCACACAGAGACCGCACACAGAGACCGCACACAGAGACCACACACAGAGATCGCACACAGAGACCGCACACAGAGACTACACAGAGACTACACAGAGACCACACACAGAGATAGCACACAGAGACCGCACACAGAGACCACACACAGAGACCGCACACAGAGATCGCACACAGAGATCGCACACAGAGACTGCACACAGAGACCACACACAGAGATCGCACACAGAGACCGCACACAGAGACTACACAGAGACTACACAGAGACCACACACAGCGATAGCACACAGAGACCGCACACAGAGATCGCACACAGAGACCGCACACAGAGACTACACAGAGACTACACAGAGACCACACACAGAGATAGCACACAGAGACCGCACACAGAGACCACACACAGAGACCGCACACAGAGACCACACACAGATACCGCACACAGAGACCGCACACAGAGACCACACACAGAGACCACACACAGAGACCGCACACTGAGACCACACACAGAGACCTCACACAGAGATCGCACACAGAGACCATAAACAGAGACCGCACACAGAGACCACACACAGAGATGGCACACAGAGACTGCACAGAGACCACACACAGAGACCACACACAGAGACTACACACAGAGACCGCACACAGAGACCGCACACAGAGACCACACACAGAGACCACACACAGAAACCGCACACAGAGACCACACACAGACACCACACACAGAGACCGCACACAGAGACCGCACACAGAGACCGCACAAAGAGACCGCACACAGAGACCACACACAGAGGCCACACACAGAGACCGCACACAGAGACCGCACACAGAGATAGCACACAGAGACCACACACAGAGACTACACACAGAGACCACACACAGAGACCGCACACAGAGACCGCACACAGAGACCGCACACAGAGACCACACACAGAGTCCACACACAGAGACAGCACACAGAGACCATACACAGAGACCGCACACAGAGACTACACAGAGACCACACACAGAGATGGCACACAGAGACCGCACACAGAGACCGCACACAGAGACCGCACACAGAGACTACACAGAGACCACACACAGAGACGGCACACAGAGACCGCACACAGAGATCGCACACAGAGACTGCACAGAGACCACACACAGAGACCGCACACAGAGTTCGCACACAGAGACCGCACACAGAGACCGCACACAGAGACCACACACAGAGACCACACACAGAGACCGCAAACAGAGACCACACACAGAGACCACACACAGAGATCGCACACAGAGACCATACACAGAGACAGCACACATAGACTACACAGAGACCACACACAGAGATGGCACACAGAGACCGCACACAGAGACCACACACAGAGTCTGCACAGAGACCACACACAGAGACCACACACAGAGATCGCACACAGAGACCGCACACAGAGACCGCACACAGAGACTGCACAGAGACGACACACAGAGACCGCACACAGAGATCGCACACAGAGACCGCACACAGAGACCACACACAGAGACCGCACACAGAGACCACACACAGAGACCACACACAGAGATCGCACACAGAGACCATACACAGAGACAGCACACATAGACTACACAGAGACCACACACAGAGATGGCACACAGAGACCGCACACAGAGACCACACACAGAGACTGCACAGAGACCACACACAGAGACCGCACACAGAGATCGCACACAGAGACCGCACACAGAGACCGCAAACAGAGACCGCACACAGAGACCGCACACAGAGACCACACACAGAGACCACACACAGAGATGGCACACAGAGACCATACACAGAGACTGCACACAGAGACTACACAGAGACCACACACAGAGATGGCACACAGAGACCGCACACAGAGACCACACACAGAGACTGCACAGAGACCACACAGAGAGACCACACAGAGAGACCACACACAGAGACCGCACAAAGAGACCGCACACAGAGACCGCACACAGAGACGGCACACAGAGACCGCACACAGAGACGGCACACAGAGACCGCACACAGAGACCGCACACAGAGACCACACACAGAGACTGCACACAGAGAGGGCATGGCACACAGAGATGGCACACAGAGACCGCACACAGAGACCACACACAGAGACCGCACACAGAGATCGCACACAGAGATCGCACACAGAGACCGCACACAGAGACCGCACACAGAGACCACACACAGAGATCGCACACAGAGACCGCGCAAAGAGACTACACAGAGACTACACAGAGACCACACACAGAGATAGCACACAGAGACCACACACAGAGACCGCACACAGAGACCACACACAGAGACCACACACAGAGACCGCACACAGAGACCGTACACAGAGACCACACACAGAGACCGCACACAGAGACCGCACACTGAGACCACACACAGAGATCGCACACAGAGATCGCACACAGAGACCACACACAGAGATTACACAGAGACCACACACAGAGATGGCACACAGAGACTGCACAGAGACCACACACAGAGACCACACACAGAGACTACACACAGAGACCGCACACAGAGACCGCACACAGAGACCACACACAGAGACCACACACAGAAACCGCACACAGAGACCGCACACAGACACCACACACAGAGACCACACACAGAGACCGCACACAGAGACCGCACAAAAGACCACACACAGAGACCACACACAGAGACCACACACAGAGACAACACACAGAGGCCACACACAGAGACCACACACAGAGACCGCACACAGAGATCGCACACAGAGACCACACACAGAGACTACACACAGAGACCACACACAGAGACCGCACACAGAGACCATACACAGAGACCGCACACAGAGACTACACAGAGACCACACACAGAGATGGCACACAGAGACCGCACACAGAGACCATACACAGAGACCGCACACAGAGTCCACACACAGAGACCGCACATAGAGATCGCAAACAGAGACAGCACACAGAGATCGCACACAGAGACCGCACATAGAGACCGCACACAGAGATCGCACACAGAGACCGCACACAGAGACCACACACAGAGACCGCACACAGAGACCACACACAGAGACCGCACACAGAGACTGCACACAGAGACGGCACGGCACACAGAGACCACACACAGAGACCGCAAACAGAGACCACACACAGAGACCGCACACAGAGACCGCACACAGAGACCACACAGAGACTACACAGAGACCACACACAGAGATAGCACACAGAGACCGCACACAGAGACCGCACACAGAGACCACACACAGAGATCGCACACAGACACCACACACAGAGACCACACACAGAAACCGCACACAGAGACCACACACAGACACCACACACAGAGACCACACACAGAGACCGCACACAGAGACCGCACAAAGAGACCGCACACAGAGACCGCACACAGAGATCGCACACAGAGACCGCACACAGAGACCGCACACAGAGACCACACACAGAGATCGCACACAGAGACCGCACACAGAGACTACACAGAGACTACACAGAGACCACACACAGAGATAGCACACAGAGACCGCACACAGAGACCACACACAGAGACCGCACACAGAGATCGCACACAGAGATCGCACACAGAGACCGCACACAGAGACCACACACAGAGATCGCACACAGAGACCGCACACAGAGACTACACAGAGACTACACAGAGACCACACACAGAGATAGCACACAGAGACCGCACACAGAGACCACACACAGAGACCGCACACAGAGACCACACACAGATACCGCACACAGAGACCGCACACAGAGACCACACACAGAGACCACACACAGAGACCACACACAGAGACCGCACACTGAGACCACACACAGAGACCTCACACAGAGATCGCACACAGAGACCATAAACAGAGACCGCACACAGAGACCACACACAGAGATGGCACACAGAGACTGCACAGAGACCACACACAGAGACCACACACAGAGACTACACACAGAGACCGCACACAGAGACCGCACACAGAGACCACACACAGAGACCACACACAGAAACCGCACACAGAGACCACACACAGACACCACACACAGAGACCGCACACAGAGACCGCACACAGAGACCGCACAAAGAGACCGCACACAGAGACCACACACAGAGGCCACACACAGAGACCGCACACAGAGACCGCACACAGAGATAGCACACAGAGACCACACACAGAGACTACACACAGAGACCACACACAGAGACCGCACACAGAGACCGCACACAGAGACCGCACACAGAGACCACACACAGAGTCCACACACAGAGACAGCACACAGAGACCATACACAGAGACCGCACACAGAGACTACACAGAGACCACACACAGAGACCGCACACAGAGACCGCACACAGAGACCGCACACAGAGACTACACAGAGACCACACACAGAGACGGCACACAGAGACCGCACACAGAGATCGCACACAGAGACTGCACAGAGACCACACACAGAGACCGCACACAGAGTTCGCACACAGAGACCGCACACAGAGACCGCACACAGAGACCACACACAGAGACCACACACAGAGACCGCAAACAGAGACCACACACAGAGACCACACACAGAGATCGCACACAGAGACCATACACAGAGACAGCACACATAGACTACACAGAGACCACACACAGAGATGGCACACAGAGACCGCACACAGAGACCACACACAGAGTCTGCACAGAGACCACACACAGAGACCACACACAGAGATCGCACACAGAGACCGCACACAGAGACCGCACACAGAGACTGCACAGAGACGACACACAGAGACCGCACACAGAGATCGCACACAGAGACCGCACACAGAGACCACACACAGAGACCACACACAGAGACCGCAAACAGAGACCACACACAGAGACCACACACAGAGATCGCACACAGAGACCATACACAGAGACAGCACACATAGACTACACAGAGACCACACACAGAGATGGCACACAGAGACCGCACACAGAGACCACACACAGAGTCTGCACAGAGACCACACACAGAGACCACACACAGAGATCGCACACAGAGACCGCACACAGAGACCGCACACAGAGACTGCACAGAGACGACACACAGAGACCGCACACAGAGATCGCACACAGAGACCGCACACAGAGACCACACACAGAGACCGCACACAGAGACCACACACAGAGACCACACACAGAGATCGCACACAGAGACCATACACAGAGACAGCACACATAGACTACACAGAGACCACACACAGAGATGGCACACAGAGACCGCACACAGAGACCACACACAGAGACTGCACAGAGACCACACACAGAGACCGCACACAGAGATCGCACACAGAGACCGCACACAGAGACCGCAAACAGAGACCGCACACAGAGACCGCACACAGAGACCACACACAGAGACCACACACAGAGATCGCACACAGAGACCATACACAGAGACTGCACACAGAGACTACACAGAGACCACACACAGAGATGGCACACAGAGACCGCACACAGAGACCACACACAGAGACTGCACAGAGACCACACAGAGAGACCACACAGAGAGACCGCACACAGAGACCGCACAAAGAGACCGCACACAGAGAAGGCACACAGAGACGGCACACAGAGACCGCACACAGAGACGGCACACAGAGACCGCACACAGAGACCGCACACAGAGACCACACACAGAGACTGCACACAGAGAGGGCATGGCACACAGAGATGGCACACAGAGACCGCACACAGAGACCACACACAGAGACCGCACACAGAGATCGCACACAGAGATCGCACACAGAGACCGCACACAGAGACCGCACACAGAGACCACACACAGAGATCGCACACAGAGACCGCGCACAGAGACTACACAGAGACTACACAGAGACCACACACAGAGATAGCACACAGAGACCACACACAGAGACCGCACACAGAGACCACACACAGAGACCACACACAGAGACCGCACACAGAGACCGTACACAGAGACCACACACAGAGACCACACACAGAGACCGCACACTGAGACCACACACTGAGACCACACACAGAGATCGCACACAGAGATCGCACACAGAGACCACACACAGAGACTACACAGAGACCACACACAGAGATGGCACACAGAGACTGCACAGAGACCACACACAGAGACCACACACAGAGACTACACACAGAGACCGCACACAGAGACCGCACACAGAGACCACACACAGAGACCACACACAGAAACCGCACACAGAGACCGCACACAGACACCACACACAGAGACCACACACAGGGACCGCACACAGAGACCGCACAAAAGACCACACACAGAGACCACACACAGAGACCACACACAGAGACAACACACAGAGGCCACACACAGAGACCACACACAGAGACCGCACACAGAGATCGCACACAGAGACCACACACAGAGACTACACACAGAGACCACACACAGAGACCGCACACAGAGACCATACACAGAGACCGCACACAGAGACTACACAGAGACCACACACAGAGATGGCACACAGAGACCGCACACAGAGACCATACACAGAGACCGCACACAGAGTCCACACACAGAGACCGCACATAGAGATCGCAAACAGAGACAGCACACAGAGATCGCACACAGAGACCGCACATAGAGACCGCACACAGAGATCGCACACAGAGACCGCACACAGAGACCACACACAGAGACCGCACACAGAGACCACACACAGAGACCGCACACAGAGACTGCACACAGAGACGGCACGGCACACAGAGACCACACACAGAGACCGCAAACAGAGACCACACACAGAGACCGCACACAGAGACCGCACACAGAGACCGCACACAGAGACCACACAGAGACTACACAGAGACCACACACAGAGATAGCACACAGAGACCGCACACAGAGACCGCACACAGAGACCACACACAGAGATCGCACACAGACACCACACACAGAGACCACACACAGAAACCGCACACAGAGACCACACACAGACACCACACACAGAGACCACACACAGAGACCGCACACAGAGACCGCACAAAGAGACCGCACACAGAGACCGCACACAGAGATCGCACACAGAGACCGCACACAGAGACCGCACAAAGAGACCGCACACAGAGACCGCACACAGAGATCGCACACAGAGACCGCACACAGAGACCGCACAAAGAGACCGCACACAGAGACCGCACACAGAGATCGCACACAGAGACCGCACACAGAGACCGCACACAGAGACCACACACAGAGATCGCACACAGAGACCGCACACAGAGACTACACAGAGACTACACAGAGACCACACACAGAGATAGCACACAGAGACCGCACACAGAGACCACACACAGAGACCGCACACAGAGATCGCACACAGAGATCGCACACAGAGACCGCACACAGAGACCACACACAGAGATCGCACACAGAGACCGCACACAGAGACTACACAGAGACTACACAGAGACCACACACAGAGATAGCACACAGAGACCGCACACAGAGACCACACACAGAGACCGCACACAGAGACCACACACAGATACCGCACACAGAGACCGCACACAGAGACCACACACAGAGACCACACACAGAGACCACACACAGAGACCGCACACTGAGACCACACACAGAGACCTCACACAGAGATCGCACACAGAGACCATAAACAGAGACCGCACACAGAGACCACACACAGAGATGGCACACAGAGACTGCACAGAGACCACACACAGAGACCACACACAGAGACTACACACAGAGACCGCACACAGAGACCGCACACAGAGACCACACACAGAGACCACACACAGAAACCGCACACAGAGACCACACACAGACACCACACACAGAGACCGCACACAGAGACCGCACACAGAGACCGCACAAAGAGACCGCACACAGAGACCACACACAGAGGCCACACACAGAGACCGCACACAGAGACCGCACACAGAGACCGCACACAGAGACCACACACAGAGTCCACACACAGAGACAGCACACAGAGACCATACACAGAGACCGCACACAGAGACTACACAGAGACCACACACAGAGACCGCACACAGAGACCGCACACAGAGACCGCACACAGAGACTACACAGAGACCAAACACAGAGACGGCACACAGAGACCGCACACAGAGATCGCACACAGAGACTGCACAGAGACCACACACAGAGACCGCACACAGAGTTCGCACACAGAGACCGCACACAGAGACCGCACACAGAGACCACACACAGAGACCACACACAGAGACCGCAAACAGAGACCACACACAGAGACCACACACAGAGATCGCACACAGAGACCATACACAGAGACAGCACACATAGACTACACAGAGACCACACACAGAGATGGCACACAGAGACCGCACACAGAGACCACACACAGAGTCTGCACAGAGACCACACACAGAGACCACACACAGAGATCGCACACAGAGACCGCACACAGAGACCGCACACAGAGACTGCACAGAGACGACACACAGAGACCGCACACAGAGATCGCACACAGAGACCGCACACAGAGACCACACACAGAGACCGCACACAGAGACCACACACAGAGACCACACACAGAGATCGCACACAGAGACCATACACAGAGACAGCACACATAGACTACACAGAGACCACACACAGAGATGGCACACAGAGACCGCACACAGAGACCACACACAGAGACTGCACAGAGACCACACACAGAGACCGCACACAGAGATCGCACACAGAGACCGCACACAGAGACCGCAAACAGAGACCGCACACAGAGACCGCACACAGAGACCACACACAGAGACCACACACAGAGATGGCACACAGAGACCATACACAGAGACTGCACACAGAGACTACACAGAGACCACACACAGAGATGGCACACAGAGACCGCACACAGAGACCACACACAGAGACTGCACAGAGACCACACAGAGAGACCACACAGAGAGACCGCACACAGAGACCGCACAAAGAGACCGCACACAGAGACCGCACACAAAGACGGCACACAGAGACCGCACACAGAGACGGCACACAGAGACCGCAATCAGAGACCGCACACAGAGACCACACACAGAGACTGCACACAGAGAGGGCACGGCACACAGAGATGGTACACAGAGACCGCACACAGAGACCACACACAGAGACCGCACACAGAGATCGCACACAGAGATCGCACACAGAGACCGCACACAGAGACCGCACACAGAGACCACACACAGAGATCGCACACAGAGACCGCGCACAGAGACTACACAGAGACTACACAGAGACCACACACAGAGATAGCACACAGAGACCACACACAGAGACCGCACACAGAGACCACACACAGAGACCACACACAGAGACCGCAACAAAAACCGTACACAGAGACCACACACAAAGACCACACACTGAGACCACACACAGAGATGCCACACAGAGACTGCACAGAGACCACACACAGAGACCACACACAGAGACTACACACAGAGACCGCACACAGAGACCGCACACAGAGACCACACACAGAGACCACACACAGAAACCGCACACAGAGACCGCACACAGACACTACACACAGAGACCACACACAGAGACCGCACACAGAGACCGCACAAAAGACCACACACAGAGACCACACACAGAGACCACACACAGAGACAACACACAGAGGCCACACACAGAGACCACACACAGAGACCGCACACAGAGATCGCACACAGAGACCACACACAGAGAATACACACAGAGACCACACACAGAGACCGCACACAGAGACCATACACAGAGACCGCACACAGAGACTACACAGAGACTACACAGAGACCACACACAGAGATAGCACACAGAGACCGCACACAGAGACCACACACAGAGACCGCACACAGAGACCACACACAGATACCGCACACAGAGACCGCACACAGAGACCACACACAGAGACCACACACAGAGACCACACACAGAGACCGCACACTGAGACCACACACAGAGACCTCACACAGAGATCGCACACAGAGACCATAAACAGAGACCGCACACAGAGACCACACACAGAGATGGCACACAGAGACTGCACAGAGACCACACACAGAGACCACACACAGAGACTACACACAGAGACCGCACACAGAGACCGCACACAGAGACCACACACAGAGACCACACACAGAAACCGCACACAGAGACCACACACAGACACCACACACAGAGACCGCACACAGAGACCGCACACAGAGACCGCACAAAGAGACCGCACACAGAGACCACACACAGAGGCCACACACAGAGACCGCACACAGAGACCGCACACAGAGATAGCACACAGAGACCACACACAGAGATGGCACACAGAGACCACACACAGAGACCGCACACAGAGACCGCACACAGAGACCGCACACAGAGACCACACACAGAGTCCACACACAGAGACAGCACACAGAGACCATACACAGAGACCGCACACAGAGACTACACAGAGACCACACACAGAGATGGCACACAGAGACCGCACACAGAGACCGCACACAGAGACCGCACACAGAGACTACACAGAGACCACACACAGAGACGGCACACAGAGACCGCACACAGAGATCGCACACAGAGACTGCACAGAGACCACACACAGAGACCGCACACAGAGTTCGCACACAGAGACCGCACACAGAGACCGCACACAGAGACCACACACAGAGACCACACACAGAGACCGCAAACAGAGACCACACACAGAGACCACACACAGAGATCGCACACAGAGACCATACACAGAGACAGCACACATAGACTACACAGAGACCACACACAGAGATGGCACACAGAGACCGCACACAGAGACCACACACAGAGTCTGCACAGAGACCACACACAGAGACCACACACAGAGATCGCACACAGAGACCGCACACAGAGACCGCACACAGAGACTGCACAGAGACGACACACAGAGACCGCACACAGAGATCGCACACAGAGACCGCACACAGAGACCACACACAGAGACCGCACACAGAGACCACACACAGAGACCACACACAGAGATCGCACACAGAGACCATACACAGAGACAGCACACATAGACTACACAGAGACCACACACAGAGATGGCACACAGAGACCGCACACAGAGACCACACACAGAGACTGCACAGAGACCACACACAGAGACCGCACACAGAGATCGCACACAGAGACCGCACACAGAGACCGCAAACAGAGACCGCACACAGAGACCGCACACAGAGACCACACACAGAGACCACACACAGAGATCGCACACAGAGACCATACACAGAGACTGCACACAGAGACTACACAGAGACCACACACAGAGATGGCACACAGAGACCGCACACAGAGACCACACACAGAGACTGCACAGAGACCACACAGAGAGACCACACAGAGAGACCGCACACAGAGACCGCACAAAGAGACCGCACACAGAGAAGGCACACAGAGACGGCACACAGAGACCGCACACAGAGACGGCACACAGAGACCGCACACAGAGACCGCACACAGAGACCACACACAGAGACTGCACACAGAGAGGGCATGGCACACAGAGATGGCACACAGAGACCGCACACAGAGACCACACACAGAGACCGCACACAGAGATCGCACACAGAGATCGCACACAGAGACCGCACACAGAGACCGCACACAGAGACCACACACAGAGATCGCACACAGAGACCGCGCACAGAGACTACACAGAGACTACACAGAGACCACACACAGAGATAGCACACAGAGACCACACACAGAGACCGCACACAGAGACCACACACAGAGACCACACACAGAGACCGCACACAGAGACCGTACACAGAGACCACACACAGAGACCACACACAGAGACCGCACACTGAGACCACACACTGAGACCACACACAGAGATCGCACACAGAGATCGCACACAGAGACCACACACAGAGACTACACAGAGACCACACACAGAGATGGCACACAGAGACTGCACAGAGACCACACACAGAGACCACACACAGAGACTACACACAGAGACCGCACACAGAGACCGCACACAGAGACCACACACAGAGACCACACACAGAAACCGCACACAGAGACCGCACACAGACACCACACACAGAGACCACACACAGAGACCGCACACAGAGACCGCACAAAAGACCACACACAGAGACCACACACAGAGACCACACACAGAGACAACACACAGAGGCCACACACAGAGACCACACACAGAGACCGCACACAGAGATCGCACACAGAGACCACACACAGAGACTACACACAGAGACCACACACAGAGACCGCACACAGAGACCATACACAGAGACCGCACACAGAGACTACACAGAGACCACACACAGAGATGGCACACAGAGACCGCACACAGAGACCATACACAGAGACCGCACACAGAGTCCACACACAGAGACCGCACATAGAGATCGCAAACAGAGACAGCACACAGAGATCGCACACAGAGACCGCACATAGAGACCGCACACAGAGATCGCACACAGAGACCGCACACAGAGACCACACACAGAGACCGCACACAGAGACCACACACAGAGACCGCACACAGAGACTGCACACAGAGACGGCACGGCACACAGAGACCACACACAGAGACCGCAAACAGAGACCACACACAGAGACCGCACACAGAGACCGCACACAGAGACCGCACACAGAGACCACACAGAGACTACACAGAGACCACACACAGAGATAGCACACAGAGACCGCACACAGAGACCGCACACAGAGACCACACACAGAGATCGCACACAGACACCACACACAGAGACCACACACAGAAACCGCACACAGAGACCACACACAGACACCACACACAGAGACCACACACAGAGACCGCACACAGAGACCGCACAAAGAGACCGCACACAGAGACCGCACACAGAGATCGCACACAGAGACCGCACACAGAGACCGCACAAAGAGACCGCACACAGAGACCGCACACAGAGATCGCACACAGAGACCGCACACAGAGACCGCACAAAGAGACCGCACACAGAGACCGCACACAGAGATCGCACACAGAGACCGCACACAGAGACCGCACACAGAGACCACACACAGAGATCGCACACAGAGACCGCACACAGAGACTACACAGAGACTACACAGAGACCACACACAGAGATAGCACACAGAGACCGCACACAGAGACCACACACAGAGACCGCACACAGAGATCGCACACAGAGATCGCACACAGAGACCGCACACAGAGACCACACACAGAGATCGCACACAGAGACCGCACACAGAGACTACACAGAGACTACACAGAGACCACACACAGAGATAGCACACAGAGACCGCACACAGAGACCACACACAGAGACCGCACACAGAGACCACACACAGATACCGCACACAGAGACCGCACACAGAGACCACACACAGAGACCACACACAGAGACCACACACAGAGACCGCACACTGAGACCACACACAGAGACCTCACACAGAGATCGCACACAGAGACCATAAACAGAGACCGCACACAGAGACCACACACAGAGATGGCACACAGAGACTGCACAGAGACCACACACAGAGACCACACACAGAGACTACACACAGAGACCGCACACAGAGACCGCACACAGAGACCACACACAGAGACCACACACAGAAACCGCACACAGAGACCACACACAGACACCACACACAGAGACCGCACACAGAGACCGCACACAGAGACCGCACAAAGAGACCGCACACAGAGACCACACACAGAGGCCACACACAGAGACCGCACACAGAGACCGCACACAGAGACCGCACACAGAGACCACACACAGAGTCCACACACAGAGACAGCACACAGAGACCATACACAGAGACCGCACACAGAGACTACACAGAGACCACACACAGAGACCGCACACAGAGACCGCACACAGAGACCGCACACAGAGACTACACAGAGACCAAACACAGAGACGGCACACAGAGACCGCACACAGAGATCGCACACAGAGACTGCACAGAGACCACACACAGAGACCGCACACAGAGTTCGCACACAGAGACCGCACACAGAGACCGCACACAGAGACCACACACAGAGACCACACACAGAGACCGCAAACAGAGACCACACACAGAGACCACACACAGAGATCGCACACAGAGACCATACACAGAGACAGCACACATAGACTACACAGAGACCACACACAGAGATGGCACACAGAGACCGCACACAGAGACCACACACAGAGTCTGCACAGAGACCACACACAGAGACCACACACAGAGATCGCACACAGAGACCGCACACAGAGACCGCACACAGAGACTGCACAGAGACGACACACAGAGACCGCACACAGAGATCGCACACAGAGACCGCACACAGAGACCACACACAGAGACCGCACACAGAGACCACACACAGAGACCACACACAGAGATCGCACACAGAGACCATACACAGAGACAGCACACATAGACTACACAGAGACCACACACAGAGATGGCACACAGAGACCGCACACAGAGACCACACACAGAGACTGCACAGAGACCACACACAGAGACCGCACACAGAGATCGCACACAGAGACCGCACACAGAGACCGCAAACAGAGACCGCACACAGAGACCGCACACAGAGACCACACACAGAGACCACACACAGAGATGGCACACAGAGACCATACACAGAGACTGCACACAGAGACTACACAGAGACCACACACAGAGATGGCACACAGAGACCGCACACAGAGACCACACACAGAGACTGCACAGAGACCACACAGAGAGACCACACAGAGAGACCGCACACAGAGACCGCACAAAGAGACCGCACACAGAGACCGCACACAAAGACGGCACACAGAGACCGCACACAGAGACGGCACACAGAGACCGCAATCAGAGACCGCACACAGAGACCACACACAGAGACTGCACACAGAGAGGGCACGGCACACAGAGATGGCACACAGAGACCGCACACAGAGACCACACACAGAGACCGCACACAGAGATCGCACACAGAGATCGCACACAGAGACCGCACACAGAGACCGCACACAGAGACCACACACAGAGATCGCACACAGAGACTGCGCACAGAGACTACACAGAGACTACACAGAGACCACACACAGAGATAGCACACAGAGACCACACACAGAGACCGCACACAGAGACCACACACAGAGACCACACACAGAGACCGCAACAGAGACCGTACACAGAGACCACACACAGAGACCACACACTGAGACCACACACAGAGATGGCACACAGAGACTGCACAGAGACCACACACAGAGACCACACACAGAGACTACACACAGAGACCGCACACAGAGACCGCACACAGAGACCACACACAGAGACCACACACAGAAACCGCACACAGAGACCGCACACAGACACTACACACAGAGACCACACACAGAGACCGCACACAGAGACCGCACAAAAGACCACACACAGAGACCACACACAGAGACCACACACAGAGACAACACACAGAGGCCACACACAGAGACCACACACAGAGACCGCACACAGAGATCGCACACAGAGACCACACACAGAGAATACACACAGAGACCACACACAGAGACCGCACACAGAGACCATACACAGAGACCGCACACAGAGACTACACAGAGACTACACAGAGACCACACACAGAGATAGCACACAGAGACCGCACACAGAGACCACACACAGAGACCGCACACAGAGACCACACACAGATACCGCACACAGAGACCGCACACAGAGACCACACACAGAGACCACACACAGAGACCACACACAGAGACCGCACACTGAGACCACACACAGAGACCTCACACAGAGATCGCACACAGAGACCATAAACAGAGACCGCACACAGAGACCACACACAGAGATGGCACACAGAGACTGCACAGAGACCACACACAGAGACCACACACAGAGACTACACACAGAGACCGCACACAGAGACCGCACACAGAGACCACACACAGAGACCACACACAGAAACCGCACACAGAGACCACACACAGACACCACACACAGAGACCGCACACAGAGACCGCACACAGAGACCGCACAAAGAGACCGCACACAGAGACCACACACAGAGGCCACACACAGAGACCGCACACAGAGACCGCACACAGAGATAGCACACAGAGACCACACACAGAGATGGCACACAGAGACCACACACAGAGACCGCACACAGAGACCGCACACAGAGACCGCACACAGAGACCACACACAGAGTCCACACACAGAGACAGCACACAGAGACCATACACAGAGACCGCACACAGAGACTACACAGAGACCACACACAGAGATGGCACACAGAGACCGCACACAGAGACCGCACACAGAGACCGCACACAGAGACTACACAGAGACCACACACAGAGACGGCACACAGAGACCGCACACAGAGATCGCACACAGAGACTGCACAGAGACCACACACAGAGACCGCACACAGAGTTCGCACACAGAGACCGCACACAGAGACCGCACACAGAGACCACACACAGAGACCACACACAGAGACCGCAAACAGAGACCACACACAGAGACCACACACAGAGATCGCACACAGAGACCATACACAGAGACAGCACACATAGACTACACAGAGACCACACACAGAGATGGCACACAGAGACCGCACACAGAGACCACACACAGAGTCTGCACAGAGACCACACACAGAGACCACACACAGAGATCGCACACAGAGACCGCACACAGAGACCGCACACAGAGACTGCACAGAGACGACACACAGAGACCGCACACAGAGATCACACACAGAGACCGCACACAGAGACCACACACAGAGACCGCACACAGAGACCACACACAGAGACCACACACAGAGATCGCACACAGAGACCATACACAGAGACAGCACACATAGACTACACAGAGACCACACACAGAGATGGCACACAGAGACCGCACACAGAGACCACACACAGAGACTGCACAGAGACCACACACAGAGACCGCACACAGAGATCGCACACAGAGACCGCACACAGAGACCGCAAACAGAGACCGCACACAGAGACCGCACACAGAGACCACACACAGAGACCACACACAGAGATCGCACACAGAGACCATACACAGAGACTGCACACAGAGACTACACAGAGACCACACACAGAGATGGCACACAGAGACCGCACACAGAGACCACACACAGAGACTGCACAGAGACCACACAGAGAGACCACACAGAGAGACCGCACACAGAGACCGCACAAAGAGACCGCACACAGAGACCGCACACAGAGACGGCACACAGAGACCGCACACAGAGACGGCACACAGAGACCGCACACAGAGACCGCACACAGAGACCACACACAGAGACTGCACACAGAGAGGGCATGGCACACAGAGATGGCACACAGAGACCGCACACAGAGACCACACACAGAGACCGCACACAGAGATCGCACACAGAGATCGCACACAGAGACCGCACACAGAGACCGCACACAGAGACCACACACAGAGATCGCACACAGAGACCGCGCACAGAGACTACACAGAGACTACACAGAGACCACACACAGAGATAGCACACAGAGACCACACACAGAGACCGCACACAGAGACCACACACAGAGACCACACACAGAGACCGCACACAGAGACCGTACACAGAGACCACACACAGAGACCACACACAGAGACCGCACACTGAGACCACACACTGAGACCACACACAGAGATCGCACACAGAGATCGCACACAGAGACCACACACAGAGACTACACAGAGACCACACACAGAGATGGCACACAGAGACTGCACAGAGACCACACACAGAGACCACACACAGAGACTACACACAGAGACCGCACACAGAGACCGCACACAGAGACCACACACAGAGACCACACACAGAAACCGCACACAGAGACCGCACACAGACACCACACACAGAGACCACACACAGAGACCGCACACAGAGACCGCACAAAAGACCACACACAGAGACCACACACAGAGACCACACACAGAGACAACACACAGAGGCCACACACAGAGACCACACACAGAGACCGCACACAGAGATCGCACACAGAGACCACACACAGAGACTACACACAGAGACCACACACAGAGACCGCACACAGAGACCATACACAGAGACCGCACACAGAGACTACACAGAGACCACACACAGAGATGGCACACAGAGACCGCACACAGAGACCATACACAGAGACCGCACACAGAGTCCACACACAGAGACCGCACATAGAGATCGCAAACAGAGACAGCACACAGAGATCGCACACAGAGACCGCACATAGAGACCGCACACAGAGATCGCACACAGAGACCGCACACAGAGACCACACACAGAGACCGCACACAGAGACCACACACAGAGACCGCACACAGAGACTGCACACAGAGACGGCACGGCACACAGAGACCACACACAGAGACCGCAAACAGAGACCACACACAGAGACCGCACACAGAGACCGCACACAGAGACCGCACACAGAGACCACACAGAGACTACACAGAGACCACACACAGAGATAGCACACAGAGACCGCACACAGAGACCGCACACAGAGACCACACACAGAGATCGCACACAGACACCACACACAGAGACCACACACAGAAACCGCACACAGAGACCACACACAGACACCACACACAGAGACCACACACAGAGACCGCACACAGAGACCGCACAAAGAGACCGCACACAGAGACCGCACACAGAGATCGCACACAGAGACCGCACACAGAGACCGCACAATGAGACCGCACACAGAGACCGCACACAGAGATCGCACACAGAGACCGCACACAGAGACCGCACAAAGAGACCGCACACAGAGACCGCACACAGAGATCGCACACAGAGACCGCACACAGAGACCGCACACAGAGACCACACACAGAGATCGCACACAGAGACCGCACACAGAGACTACACAGAGACTACACAGAGACCACACACAGAGATAGCACACAGAGACCGCACACAGAGACCACACACAGAGACCGCACACAGAGATCGCACACAGAGATCGCACACAGAGACCGCACACAGAGACCACACACAGAGATCGCACACAGAGACCGCACACAGAGACTACACAGAGACTACACAGAGACCACACACAGAGATAGCACACAGAGACCGCACACAGAGACCACACACAGAGACCGCACACAGAGACCACACACAGATACCGCACACAGAGACCGCACACAGAGACCACACACAGAGACCACACACAGAGACCACACACAGAGACCGCACACTGAGACCACACACAGAGACCTCACACAGAGATCGCACACAGAGACCATAAACAGAGACCGCACACAGAGACCACACACAGAGATGGCACACAGAGACTGCACAGAGACCACACACAGAGACCACACACAGAGACTACACACAGAGACCGCACACAGAGACCGCACACAGAGACCACACACAGAGACCACACACAGAAACCGCACACAGAGACCACACACAGACACCACACACAGAGACCGCACACAGAGACCGCACACAGAGACCGCACAAAGAGACCGCACACAGAGACCACACACAGAGGCCACACACAGAGACCGCACACAGAGACCGCACACAGAGACCGCACACAGAGACCACACACAGAGTCCACACACAGAGACAGCACACAGAGACCATACACAGAGACCGCACACAGAGACTACACAGAGACCACACACAGAGACCGCACACAGAGACCGCACACAGAGACCGCACACAGAGACTACACAGAGACCAAACACAGAGACGGCACACAGAGACCGCACACAGAGATCGCACACAGAGACTGCACAGAGACCACACACAGAGACCGCACACAGAGTTCGCACACAGAGACCGCACACAGAGACCGCACACAGAGACCACACACAGAGACCACACACAGAGACCGCAAACAGCGACCACACACAGAGACCACACACAGAGATCGCACACAGAGACCATACACAGAGACAGCACACATAGACTACACAGAGACCACACACAGAGATGGCACACAGAGACCGCACACAGAGACCACACACAGAGTCTGCACAGAGACCACACACAGAGACCACACACAGAGATCGCACACAGAGACCGCACACAGAGACCGCACACAGAGACTGCACAGAGACGACACACAGAGACCGCACACAGAGATCGCACACAGAGACCGCACACAGAGACCACACACAGAGACCGCACACAGAGACCACACACAGAGACCACACACAGAGATCGCACACAGAGACCATACACAGAGACAGCACACATAGACTACACAGAGACCACACACAGAGATGGCACACAGAGACCGCACACAGAGACCACACACAGAGACTGCACAGAGACCACACACAGAGACCGCACACAGAGATCGCACACAGAGACCGCACACAGAGACCGCAAACAGAGACCGCACACAGAGACCGCACACAGAGACCACACACAGAGACCACACACAGAGATGGCACACAGAGACCATACACAGAGACTGCACACAGAGACTACACAGAGACCACACACAGATATGGCACACAGAGACCGCACACAGAGACCACACACAGAGACTGCACAGAGACCACACAGAGAGACCACACAGAGAGACCGCACACAGAGACCGCACAAAGAGACCGCACACAGAGACCGCACACAAAGACGGCACACAGAGACCGCACACAGAGACGGCACACAGAGACCGCAATCAGAGACCGCACACAGAGACCACACACAGAGACTGCACACAGAGAGGGCACGGCACACAGAGATGGCACACAGAGACCGCACACAGAGACCACACACAGAGACCGCACACAGAGATCGCACACAGAGATCGCACACAGAGACCGCACACAGAGACCGCACACAGAGACCACACACAGAGATCGCACACAGAGACCGCGCACAGAGACTACACAGAGACTACACAGAGACCACACACAGAGATAGCACACAGAGACCACACACAGAGACCGCACACAGAGACCACACACAGAGACCACACACAGAGACCGCAACAGAGACCGTACACAGAGACCACACACAGAGACCACACACTGAGACCACACACAGAGATGGCACACAGAGACTGCACAGAGACCACACACAGAGACCACACACAGAGACTACACACAGAGACCGCACACAGAGACCGCACACAGAGACCACACACAGAGACCACACACAGAAACCGCACACAGAGACCGCACACAGACACTACACACAGAGACCACACACAGAGACCGCACACAGAGACCGCACAAAAGACCACACACAGAGACCACACACAGAGACCACACACAGAGACAACACACAGAGGCCACACACAGAGACCACACACAGAGACCGCACACAGAGATCGCACACAGAGACCACACACAGAGAATACACACAGAGACCACACACAGAGACCGCACACAGAGACCATACACAGAGACCGCACACAGAGACTACACAGAGACTACACAGAGACCACACACAGAGATAGCACACAGAGACCGCACACAGAGACCACACACAGAGACCGCACACAGAGACCACACACAGATACCGCACACAGAGACCGCACACAGAGACCACACACAGAGACCACACACAGAGACCACACACAGAGACCGCACACTGAGACCACACACAGAGACCTCACACAGAGATCGCACACAGAGACCATAAACAGAGACCGCACACAGAGACCACACACAGAGATGGCACACAGAGACTGCACAGAGACCACACACAGAGACCACACACAGAGACTACACACAGAGACCGCACACAGAGACCGCACACAGAGACCACACACAGAGACCACACACAGAAACCGCACACAGAGACCACACACAGACACCACACACAGAGACCGCACACAGAGACCGCACACAGAGACCGCACAAAGAGACCGCACACAGAGACCACACACAGAGGCCACACACAGAGACCGCACACAGAGACCGCACACAGAGATAGCACACAGAGACCACACACAGAGATGGCACACAGAGACCACACACAGAGACCGCACACAGAGACCGCACACAGAGACCGCACACAGAGACCACACACAGAGTCCACACACAGAGACAGCACACAGAGACCATACACAGAGACCGCACACAGAGACTACACAGAGACCACACACAGAGATGGCACACAGAGACCGCACACAGAGACCGCACACAGAGACCGCACACAGAGACTACACAGAGACCACACACAGAGACGGCACACAGAGACCGCACACAGAGATCGCACACAGAGACTGCACAGAGACCACACACAGAGACCGCACACAGAGTTCGCACACAGAGACCGCACACAGAGACCGCACACAGAGACCACACACAGAGACCACACACAGAGACCGCAAACAGAGACCACACACAGAGACCACACACAGAGATCGCACACAGAGACCATACACAGAGACAGCACACATAGACTACACAGAGACCACACACAGAGATGGCACACAGAGACCGCACACAGAGACCACACACAGAGTCTGCACAGAGACCACACACAGAGACCACACACAGAGATCGCACACAGAGACCGCACACAGAGACCGCACACAGAGACTGCACAGAGACGACACACAGAGACCGCACACAGAGATCGCACACAGAGACCGCACACAGAGACCACACACAGAGACCGCACACAGAGACCACACACAGAGACCACACACAGAGATCGCACACAGAGACCATACACAGAGACAGCACACATAGACTACACAGAGACCACACACAGAGATGGCACACAGAGACCGCACACAGAGACCACACACAGAGACTGCACAGAGACCACACACAGAGACCGCACACAGAGATCGCACACAGAGACCGCACACAGAGACCGCAAACAGAGACCGCACACAGAGACCGCACACAGAGACCACACACAGAGACCACACACAGAGATCGCACACAGAGACCATACACAGAGACTGCACACAGAGACTACACAGAGACCACACACAGAGATGGCACACAGAGACCGCACACAGAGACCACACACAGAGACTGCACAGAGACCACACAGAGAGACCACACAGAGAGACCGCACACAGAGACCGCACAAAGAGACCGCACACAGAGACCGCACACAGAGACGGCACACAGAGACCGCACACAGAGACGGCACACAGAGACCGCACACAGAGACCGCACACAGAGACCACACACAGAGACTGCACACAGAGAGGGCATGGCACACAGAGATGGCACACAGAGACCGCACACAGAGACCACACACAGAGACCGCACACAGAGATCGCACACAGAGATCGCACACAGAGACCGCACACAGAGACCACACACAGAGATCGCACACAGAGACCGCGCACAGAGACTACACAGAGACTACACAGAGACCACACACAGAGATAGCACACAGAGACCACACACAGAGACCGCACACAGAGACCACACACAGAGACCACACACAGAGACCGCACACAGAGACCGTACACAGAGACCACACACAGAGACCACACACAGAGGCCGCACACTGAGACCACACACTGAGACCACACACAGAGATCGCACACAGAGATCGCACACAGAGACCACACACAGAGACTACACAGAGACCACACACAGAGATGGCACACAGAGACTGCACAGAGACCACACACAGAGACGGCACACAGAGACCGCACACAGAGATCGCACACAGAGACTGCACAGAGACCACACACAGAGACCGCACACAGAGTTCGCACACAGAGACCGCACACAGAGACCGCACACAGAGACCACACACAGAGACCACACACAGAGACCGCAAACAGAGACCACACACAGAGACCACACACAGAGATCGCACACAGAGACCATACACAGAGACAGCACACATAGACTACACAGAGACCACACACAGAGATGGCACACAGAGACCGCACACAGAGACCACACACAGAGTCTGCACAGAGACCACACACAGAGACCACACACAGAGATCGCACACAGAGACCGCACACAGAGACCGCACACAGAGACTGCACAGAGACGACACACAGAGACCGCACACAGAGATCGCACACAGAGACCGCACACAGAGACCACACACAGAGACCGCACACAGAGACCACACACAGAGACCACACACAGAGATCGCACACAGAGACCATACACAGAGACAGCACACATAGACTACACAGAGACCACACACAGAGATGGCACACAGAGACCGCACACAGAGACCACACACAGAGACTGCACAGAGACCACACACAGAGACCGCACACAGAGATCGCACACAGAGACCGCACACAGAGACCGCACACAGAGACCGCACACAGAGACCGCACACAGAGACCACACACAGAGACCACACACAGAGATCGCACACAGAGACCATACACAGAGACTGCACACAGAGACTACACAGAGACCACACACAGAGATGGCACACAGAGACCGCACACAGAGACCACACACAGAGACTGCACAGAGACCACACAGAGAGACCACACAGAGAGACCGCACACAGAGACCGCACAAAGAGACCGCACACAGAGACCGCACACAGAGACGGCACACAGAGACCGCACACAGAGACGGCACACAGAGACCGCACACAGAGACCGCACACAGAGACCACACACAGAGACTGCACACAGAGAGGGCATGGCACACAGAGATGGCACACAGAGACCGCACACAGAGACCACACACAGAGACCGCACACAGAGATCGCACACAGAGATCGCACACAGAGACCGCACACAGAGACCGCACACAGAGACCACACACAGAGATCGCACACAGAGACCGCGCACAGAGACTACACAGAGACTACACAGAGACCACACACAGAGATAGCACACAGAGACCACACACAGAGACCGCACACAGAGACCACACACAGAGACCACACACAGAGACCGCACACAGAGACCGTACACAGAGACCACACACAGAGACCACACACAGAGACCGCACACTGAGACCACACACTGAGACCACACACAGAGATCGCACACAGAGATCGCACACAGAGACCACACACAGAGACTACACAGAGACCACACACAGAGATGGCACACAGAGACTGCACAGAGACCACACACAGAGACCACACACAGAGACTACACACAGAGACCGCACACAGAGACCGCACACAGAGACCACACACAGAGACCACACACAGAAACCGCACACAGAGACCGCACACAGACACCACACACAGAGACCACACACAGAGACCGCACACAGAGACCGCACAAAAGACCACACACAGAGACCACACACAGAGACCACACACAGAGACAACACACAGAGGCCACACACAGAGACCACACACAGAGACCGCACACAGAGATCGCACACAGAGACCACACACAGAGACTACACACAGAGACCACACACAGAGACCGCACACAGAGACCATACACAGAGACCGCACACAGAGACTACACAGAGACCACACACAGAGATGGCACACAGAGACCGCACACAGAGACCATACACAGAGACCGCACACAGAGTCCACACACAGAGACCGCACATAGAGATCGCAAACAGAGACAGCACACAGAGATCGCACACAGAGACCGCACATAGAGACCGCACACAGAGATCGCACACAGAGACCGCACACAGAGACCACACACAGAGACCGCACACAGAGACCACACACAGAGACCGCACACAGAGACTGCACACAGAGACGGCACGGCACACAGAGACCACACACAGAGACCGCAGACAGAGACCACACACAGAGACCGCACACAGAGACCGCACACAGAGACCGCACACAGAGACCACACAGAGACTACACAGAGACCACACACAGAGATAGCACACAGAGACCGCACACAGAGACCGCACACAGAGACCACACACAGAGATCGCACACAGACACCACACACAGAGACCACACACAGAAACCGCACACAGAGACCACACACAGACACCACACACAGAGACCACACACAGAGACCGCACACAGAGACCGCACAAAGAGACCGCACACAGAGACCGCACACAGAGATCGCACACAGAGACCGCACACAGAGACCGCACAAAGAGACCGCACACAGAGACCGCACACAGAGATCGCACACAGAGACCGCACACAGAGACCGCACAAAGAGACCGCACACAGAGACCGCACACAGAGATCGCACACAGAGACCGCACACAGAGACCGCACACAGAGACCACACACAGAGATCGCACACAGAGACCGCACACAGAGACTACACAGAGACTACACAGAGACCACACACAGAGATAGCACACAGAGACCGCACACAGAGACCACACACAGAGACCGCACACAGAGATCGCACACAGAGATCGCACACAGAGACCGCACACAGAGACCACACACAGAGATCGCACACAGAGACCGCACACAGAGACTACACAGAGACTACACAGAGACCACACACAGAGATAGCACACAGAGACCGCACACAGAGACCACACACAGAGACCGCACACAGAGACCACACACAGATACCGCACACAGAGACCGCACACAGAGACCACACACAGAGACCACACACAGAGACCACACACAGAGACCGCACACTGAGACCACACACAGAGACCTCACACAGAGATCGCACACAGAGACCATAAACAGAGACCGCACACAGAGACCACACACAGAGATGGCACACAGAGACTACACAGAGACCACACACAGAGACCACACACAGAGACTACACACAGAGACCGCACACAGAGACCGCACACAGAGACCACACACAGAGACCACACACAGAAACCGCACACAGAGACCACACACAGACACCACACACAGAGACCGCACACAGAGACCGCACACAGAGACCGCACAAAGAGACCGCACACAGAGACCACACACAGAGGCCACACACAGAGACCGCACACAGAGACCGCACACAGAGATAGCACACAGAGACCACACACAGAGACTACACACAGAGACCACACACAGAGACCGCACACAGAGACCGCACACAGAGACCGCACACAGAGACCACACACAGAGTCCACACACAGAGACAGCACACAGAGACCATACACAGAGACCGCACACAGAGACTACACAGAGACCACACACAGAGACCGCACACAGAGACCGCACACAGAGACCGCACACAGAGACTACACAGAGACCACACACAGAGACGGCACACAGAGACCGCACACAGAGATCGCACACAGAGACTGCACAGAGACCACACACAGAGACCGCACACAGAGTTCGCACACAGAGACCGCACACAGAGACCGCACACAGAGACCACACACAGAGACCACACACAGAGACCGCAAACAGAGACCACACACAGAGACCACACACAGAGATCGCACACAGAGACCATACACAGAGACAGCACACATAGACTACACAGAGACCACACACAGAGATGGCACACAGAGACCGCACACAGAGACCACACACAGAGTCTGCACAGAGACCACACACAGAGACCACACACAGAGATCGCACACAGAGACCGCACACAGAGACCGCACACAGAGACTGCACAGAGACGACACACAGAGACCGCACACAGAGATCGCACACAGAGACCGCACACAGAGACCACACACAGAGACCGCACACAGAGACCACACACAGAGACCACACACAGAGATCGCACACAGAGACCATACACAGAGACAGCACACATAGACTACACAGAGACCACACACAGAGATGGCACACAGAGACCGCACACGGAGACCACACACAGAGACTGCACAGAGACCACACACAGAGACCGCACACAGAGATCGCACACAGAGACCGCACACAGAGACCGCAAACAGAGACCGCACACAGAGACCGCACACAGAGACCACACACAGAGACCACACACAGAGATCGCACACAGAGACCATACACAGAGACTGCACACAGAGACTACACAGAGACCACACACAGAGATGGCACACAGAGACCGCACACAGAGACCACACACAGAGACTGCACAGAGACCACACAGAGAGACCACACAGAGAGACCGCACACAGAGACCGCACAAAGAGACCGCACACAGAGACCGCACACAGAGACGGCACACAGAGACCGCACACAGAGACGGCACACAGAGACCGCAATCAGAGACCGCACACAGAGACCACACACAGAGACTGCACACAGAGAGGGCACGGCACACAGAGATGGCACACAGAGACCGCACACAGAGACCACACACAGAGACCGCACACAGAGATTGCACACAGAGATCGCACACAGAGACCGCACACAGAGACCGCACACAGAGACCACACACAGAGATCGCACACAGAGACCGCGCACAGAGACTACACAGAGACTACACAGAGACCACACACAGAGATAGCACACAGAGACCACACACAGAGACCGCACACAGAGACCACACACAGAGACCACACACAGAGACCGCACACAGAGACCGTACACAGAGACCACACACAGAGACCACACACTGAGACCACACACAGAGATGGCACACAGAGACTGCACAGAGACCACACACAGAGACCACACACAGAGACTACACACAGAGACCGCACACAGAGACCGCACACAGAGACCACACACAGAGACCACACACAGAAACCGCACACAGAGACCGCACACAGACACTACACACAGAGACCACACACAGAGACCGCACACAGAGACCGCACAAAAGACCACACACAGAGACCACACACAGAGACCACACACAGAGACAACACACAGAGGCCACACACAGAGACCACACACAGAGACCGCACACAGAGATCGCACACAGAGACCACACACAGAGAATACACACAGAGACCACACACAGAGACCGCACACAGAGACCATACACAGAGACCGCACACAGAGACTACACAGAGACCACACACAGAGATGGCACACAGAGACCGCACACAGAGACCATACACAGAGACCGCACACAGAAACTACACAGAGACCACACACAGAGATGGCACACAGAGACCGCACACAGAGACTACACAGAGACCACACACAGAGATGACACACAGAGACTGCACAGAGACCACACACAGAGACCACACACAGAGACCATACACAGAGACCGCACACAGAGACCGCACACAGAGACCACACACAGAGACCGCACACAGAGATCGCACACAGAGACCATACACAGAGACCGCACACAGAGACTACCCAGAGACCACACACAGAGATGGCACACAGAGACTGCACAGAGACCACACACAGAGACCACACACAGAGACCGCACACAGAGACCACACAAAGAGACCACACACAGAGACCGCACACAGAGACCGCACACAGAGACTGCACAGAGACCACACACAGAGGCCGCACACAGAGACCACACACAGAGACCGCACACAGAGATCGCACACAGAGACCGCACACAGAGTCCACACACAGAGACCGCACATAGAGATCGCAAACAGAGACAGCACACAGAGATCGCACACAGAGACCGCACATAGAGACCGCACACAGAGATCGCACACAGAGACCGCACACAGATACCGCACACAGAGACCACACACAGAGACCGCACACAGAGACCACACACAGAGACCGCACACAGAGACTGCACACAGAGACGGCACGGCACACAGAGATCACACACAGAGACCGCACACAGAGATGGCACACAGAGACCGCACACAGAGACCGCACACAGAGACCGCACACAGAGACCACACAGAGAGACCGCACACAGAGATCGCACACAGAGACCACACACAGAGACTACACAGAGACCACACACAGAGATGATACACAGAGACCGCAAACAGAGACCACACACAGAGACCACACACAGAGACCATACACAGAGACCGCACACAGAGACCGCACACAGAGACCGCACACAGAGACCGCACACAGAGATCGCACACAGAGACCATACACAGAGACCGCACACAGAGACTACCCAGAGACCACACACAGAGATGGCACACAGAGACTGCACAGAGACCACACACAGAGACCACACACAGAGACCACACACAGAGACCGCACACAGAGACCACACACAGAGACCGCACACAGAGACCGCACACAGAGACCGCACACAGAGACGGCACACAGAGACCGCACACAGAGACTGCACACAGAGACTACACATAGAGACAACACACAGAGACCACGCACAGAGACCACACACAGAGGCCACGCTCAGAGACCAGACACAGAGACCGCACACAGAGACCGCACACAGAGACCGCACACAGAGACCGCAAACAGAGACTACACAGAGGCCACACACAGAGACCATACACGGAGACCGCACACAGAGACCACACACAGAGACCGCACACAGAGACCACACACAGAGATCGCACACAGAGATCGCACACAGAGACCACACACAGAGACTACACACAGAGACCACACACAGAGACCGCACACAGAGACCATACACAGAGACTGCACACAGAGACTACACAGAGACCACACACAGAGATGGCACACAGAGACCGCACACAGAGACCATACACAGAGACCGCACACAGAGTCCACACACAGAGACCGCACATAGAGATCGCAAACAGAGACAGCACACAGAGATCGCACACAGAGACCGCACATAGAGACCGCACACAGAGATCGCACACAGAGACCGCACACAGAGACCACACACAGAGACCGCACACAGAGACCACACACAGAGACCGCACACAGAGACTGCACACAGAGACGGCACGGCACACAGAGACCACACACAGAGACCGCAAACAGAGACCACACACAGAGACCGCACACAGAGACCGCACACAGAGACCGCACACAGAGACCACACAGAGACTACACAGAGACCACACACAGAGATAGCACACAGAGACCGCACACAGAGACCGCACACAGAGACCACACACAGAGATCGCACACAGACACCACACACAGAGACCACACACAGAAACCGCACACAGAGACCACACACAGACACCACACACAGAGACCACACACAGAGACCGCACACAGAGACCGCACAAAGAGACCGCACACAGAGACCGCACACAGAGATCGCACACAGAGACCGCACACAGAGACCGCACACAGAGACCACACACAGAGATCGCACACAGAGACCGCACACAGAGACTACACAGAGACTACACAGAGACCACACACAGAGATAGCACACAGAGACCGCACACAGAGACCACACACAGAGACCGCACACAGAGATCGCACACAGAGATCGCACACAGAGACCGCACACAGAGACCACACACAGAGATCGCACACAGAGACCGCACACAGAGACTACACAGAGACTACACAGAGACCACACACAGAGATAGCACACAGAGACCGCACACAGAGACCACACACAGAGACCGCACACAGAGACCACACACAGATACCGCACACAGAGACCGCACACAGAGACCACACACAGAGACCACACACAGAGACCACACACAGAGACCGCACACTGAGACCACACACAGAGACCTCACACAGAGATCGCACACAGAGACCATAAACAGAGACCGCACACAGAGACCACACACAGAGATGGCACACAGAGACTGCACAGAGACCACACACAGAGACCACACACAGAGACTACACACAGAGACCGCACACAGAGACCGCACACAGAGACCACACACAGAGACCACACACAGAAACCGCACACAGAGACCACACACAGACACCACACACAGAGACCGCACACAGAGACCGCACACAGAGACCGCACAAAGAGACCGCACACAGAGACCACACACAGAGGCCACACACAGAGACCGCACACAGAGACCGCACACAGAGATAGCACACAGAGACCACACACAGAGACTACACACAGAGACCACACACAGAGACCGCACACAGAGACCGCACACAGAGACCGCACACAGAGACCACACACAGAGTCCACACACAGAGACAGCACACAGAGACCATACACAGAGACCGCACACAGAGACTACACAGAGACCACACACAGAGACCGCACACAGAGACCGCACACAGAGACCGCACACAGAGACTACACAGAGACCACACACAGAGACGGCACACAGAGACCGCACACAGAGATCGCACACAGAGACTGCACAGAGACCACACACAGAGACCGCACACAGAGTTCACACACAGAGACCGCACACAGAGACCGCACACAGAGACCACACACAGAGACCACACACAGAGACCGCAAACAGAGACCACACACAGAGACCACACACAGAGATCGCACACAGAGACCATACACAGAGACAGCACACATAGACTACACAGAGACCACACACAGAGATGGCACACAGAGACCGCAAACAGAGACAACACACAGAGTCTGCACAGAGACCACACACAGAGACCACACACAGAGATCGCACACAGAGACCGCACACAGAGACCGCACACAGAGACTGCACAGAGACGACACACAGAGACCGCACACAGAGATCGCACACAGAGACCGCACACAGAGACCACACACAGACACCACACACAGAGACCGCACACAGAGACCGCACACAGAGACCGCACAAAGAGACCGCACACAGAGACCACACACAGAGGCCACACACAGAGACCGCACACAGAGACCGCACACAGAGATAGCACACAGACACCACACACAGAGACCACACACAGAGACCACACACAGAGATCGCACACAGAGACCATACACAGAGACAGCGCACATAGACTACACAGAGACCACACACAGAGATGGCACACAGAGACCGCACACAGAGACCACACACAGAGACTGCACAGAGACCACACACAGAGACCGCACACAGAGATCGCACACAGAGACCGCACACAGAGACCGCAAACAGAGACCGCACACAGAGACCGCACACAGAGACCACACACAGAGACCACACACAGAGATCGCACACAGAGACCATACACAGAGACTGCACACAGAGACTACACAGAGACCACACACAGAGATGGCACACAGAGACCGCACACAGAGACCACACACAGAGACTGCACAGAGACCACACAGAGAGACCACACAGAGAGACCGCACACAGAGACCGCACAAAGAGACCGCACACAGAGACCGCACACAGAGACGGCACACAGAGACCGCACACAGAGACGGCACACAGAGACCGCACACAGAGACCGCACACAGAGACCACACACAGAGACTGCACACAGAGAGGGCACGGCACACAGAGATGGCACACAGAGACCGCACACAGAGACCACACACAGAGACCGCACACAGAGATCGCACACAGAGATCGCACACAGAGACCGCACACAGAGACCGCACACAGAGACCACACACAGAGATCGCACACAGAGACCGCGCACAGAGACTACACAGAGACTACACAGAGACCACACACAGAGATAGCACACAGAGACCACACACAGAGACCGCACACAGAGACCACACACAGAGACCACACACAGAGACCGCACACAGAGACCGTACACAGAGACCACACACAGAGACCACACACTGAGACCACACACAGAGATGGCACACAGAGACTGCACAGAGACCACACACAGAGACCACACACAGAGACTACACACAGAGACCGCACACAGAGACCGCACACAGAGACCACACACAGAGACCACACACAGAAACCGCACACAGAGACCGCACACAGACACTACACACAGAGACCACACACAGAGACCGCACACAGAGACCGCACAAAAGACCACACACAGAGACCACACACAGAGACCACACACAGAGACAACACACAGAGGCCACACACAGAGACCACACACAGAGACCGCACACAGAGATCGCACACAGAGACCACACACAGAGAATACACACAGAGACCACACACAGAGACCGCACACAGAGACCATACACAGAGACCGCACACAGAGACTACACAGAGACCACACACAGAGATGGCACACAGAGACCGCACACAGAGACCATACACAGAGACCGCACACAGAAACTACACAGAGACCACACACAGAGATGGCACACAGAGACCGCACACAGAGACTACACAGAGACCACACACAGAGATGACACACAGAGACTGCACAGAGACCACACACAGAGACCACACACAGAGACCATACACAGAGACCGCACACAGAGACCGCACACAGAGACCACACACAGAGACCGCACACAGAGATCGCACACAGAGACCATACACAGAGACCGCACACAGAGACTACCCAGAGACCACACACAGAGATGGCACACAGAGACTGCACAGAGACCACACACAGAGACCACACACAGAGACCGCACACAGAGACCGCACAAAGAGACCACACACAGAGACCGCACACAGAGACTGCACAGAGACCACACACAGAGGCCGCACACAGAGACCACACACAGAGACCGCACACAGAGATCGCACACAGAGACCGCACACAGAGTCCACACACAGAGACCGCACATAGAGATCGCAAACAGAGACAGCACACAGAGATCGCACACAGAGACCGCACATAGAGACCGCACACAGAGATCGCACACAGAGACCGCACACAGAGACCGCACACAGAGACCACACACAGAGACCGCACACAGAGACCACACACAGAGACCGCACACAGAGACTGCACACAGAGACGGCACGGCACACAGAGATCACACACAGAGACCGCACACAGAGATGGCACACAGAGACCGCACACAGAGACCGCACACAGAGACCGCACACAGAGACCACACAGAGAGACCGCACACAGAGATCGCACACAGAGACCACACACAGAGACTACACAGAGACCACACACAGAGATGATACACAGAGACCGCAAACAGAGACCACACACAGAGACCACACACAGAGACTATACACAGAGACCGCACACAGAGACCGCACACAGAGACCGCACACAGAGACCGCACACAGAGACCGCACACAGAGATCGCACACAGAGACCATACACAGAGACCGCACACAGAGACTACCCAGAGACCACACACAGAGATGGCACACAGAGACTGCACAGAGACCACACACAGAGACCACACACAGAGACCACACACAGAGACCGCACACAGAGACCACACACAGAGACCGCACACAGAGACCGCACACAGAGACCGCACACAGAGACGGCACACAGAGACCGCACACAGAGACTGCACACAGAGACTACACATAGAGACAACACACAGAGACCACGCACAGAGACCACACACAGAGGCCACGCTCAGAGACCAGACACAGAGACCGCACACAGAGACCGCACACAGAGACCGCACACAGAGACCGCAAACAGAGACTACACAGAGGCCACACACAGAGACCATACACGGAGACCGCACACAGAGACCACACACAGAGACCGCACACAGAGACCACACACAGAGATCGCACACAGAGATCGCACACAGAGACCGCACACAGAGACTACACAGAGACCACACACAGAGATGGCACACAGAGACTGCACAGAGACCACACACAGAGACCATACACAGAGACCGCACACAGAGACCGCACACAGAGACCACACACAGACACCACACACAGAGATCGCACACAGAGATCTCACACAGAGACCGCACACAGAGACCACACACAGAGACCGCACACAGAGACTACACAGAGACCACACACAGAGACCGCACACAGAGACCGCACACAGAGACCACACACAGAGACCGCACACAGAGATGGCACACAGAGACCATACACAGATACCGCACACAGAGACTATACAGAGACCACACAGAGAGACCGCACACAGAGACTGCACAGAGACCACACACAGAGACCACACACAGAGACCACACACAGAGACCGCACACAGAGACTACACAGAGACCACACACAGAGACCGCACACAGAGACCGCACACAGAGACCGCACACAGAGAACACATACAGAGACCGCACACAGAGATGGCACACAGAGACCATACACAGATACCGCACACAGAGACTATACAGAGACCACACAGAGAGACCGCACACAGAGACTGCACAGAGACCACACACAGAGACCACACACAGAGACCGCACACAGAGACCGCACACAGAGACCGCACACAGAGACGGCACACAGAGACCACACACAGAGACCGCACACAGAGACCACACACAGAGACTGCACACAGAGACTACACATAGAGACCACACACAGAGACTGCACAGAGACCACACACAGAGACCACACACAGAGACCGCACACAGAGACCGCACACAGAGACCGCACACAGAGACGGCACACAGAGACCACACACAGAGACCGCACACAGAGACCACACACAGAGACTGCACACAGAGACTACACATAGAGACCACACACAGAGACTGCACAGAGACCACACACAGAGACCGCACACAGAGACCGCAATCAGAGACCACACACAGAGACCACACACAGAGACCGCACACAGAGACCAAACACAGAGACCACACACAGAGACCGCACACAGAGACTACACAGAGACCACACAAAGAGACCGCACACAGAGACCGCACACAGAGACCGCACACAGAGACCACACACAGAGTCCACACACAGAGACCGCACACAGAGACCATACACAGAGACCGCACACAGAGACTACACAGAGACCACACACAGAGATGGCACACAGAGACCGCACACAGAGACCGCACACAGAGACCGCACACAGAGACCGCACACAGAGACTACACAGAGACCACACACAGAGATGGCACACAGAGACCGCACACAGAGATCGCACACAGAGACTGCACAGAGACCACACACAGAGACCGCACACAGAGTTCGCACACAGAGACCGCACACAGCGACCACACACAGAGACCACACACAGAGACCGCACACAGAGACCACACACAGAGACCGCAAACAGAGACCACACACAGAGACCACACACAGAGATCGCACACAGAGACCATACACAGAGACAGCACACATAGACTACACAGAGACCACACACAGAGATGGCACACAGAGACCGCACACAGAGACCACACACAGAGTTTGCACAGAGACCACACACAGAGACCACACACAGAGATCGCACACAGAGACCGCACACAGAGACCGCACACAGAGACCACACATAGAGTCCACACACAGATACCGCACACAGAGACCATACACAGAGACCGCACACAGAGACTACACAGAGACCACACACAGAGATGGCACACAGAGACCGCACACAGTGATCGCACACAGAGACCACACACAGAGACCGCACACAGAGACCATAAACAGAGACCGCACACAGAGACCGCACACAGAGACCGCAAACAGAGACCGCACACAGAGACCGCACACAGAGACCACACACAGAGACCACACACAGAGATCGCACACAGAGACCATACACAGAGACCGCACACAGAGACTACACAGAGACCACACACAGAGATGGCACACAGAGACCGCACACAGAGACCACACACAGAGACTGCACAGAGACCACACAGAGAGACTACACACAGAGACCGCACACAGAGACCGCACAAAGAGACCGCACACAGAGACCGCACACAGAGACGGCACACAGAGACCACACACAGAGACCGCACACAGAGACCACACACAGAGACTGCACACAGAGACGGCACGGCACACAGAGATCACACACAGAGACCGCACACAGAGACCACACACAGAGACCGCACTCAGAGATCGCACACAGAGATCGCACACAGAGACCGCACACAGAGACCGCACACAGAGACCACACACAGAGATCGCACACAGAGACCGCACACAGAGACTACACAGAGACTACACAGAGACCACACACAGAGATAGCACACAGAGACCGCACACAGAGACCACACACAGAGACCGCACACAGAGACCACACACAGATACCGCACACAGAGACCGCACACAGAGGCCACACACAGAGACCACACACAGAGACCACACACAGAGACCGCACACTGAGACCACACACAGAGACCGCACACAGAGATCGCACACAGAGACCACACACAGAGACTACACAGAGACCACACACAGAGATGGCATGCAGAGACTGCACAGAGACCACACACAGAGACCACACACAGAGACTACACACAGAGACCGCACACAGAGACCGCACACAGAGACCACACACAGAGACCACACACAGAGACCGCACACAGAGACCACACACAGACACCACACACAGAGACCACACACAGAGACCGCACACAGAGACCGCACAAAGAGACCGCACACAGAGACCGCACACAGAGATGGCACACAGAGACCGCACACAGAGACCGCACACAGAGACCACACACAGAGATCGCACACAGAAACCGCACACAGAGACTACACAGAGACTACACAGAGACCACACACAGAGATAGCACACAGAGACCGCACACAGAGACCACACACAGAGACCGCACACAGAGATCGCACACAGAGATCGCACACAGAGACCGCACACAGAGACCGCACACAGAGACCACACACAGAGATCGCACACAGAGACCGCACACAGAGACTACACAGAGACTACACAGAGACCACACACAGAGACAGCACACAGAGACCGCACACAGAGACCACACACAGAGACCGCACACAGAGACCACACACAGATACCGCACACAGAGACCGCACACAGAGACCACACACTGAGACCACACACAGAGACCACACACAGAGACCGCACACTGAGACCACACACAGAGACCGCACACAGAGATCGCACACAGAGACCATAAACAGAGACCGCACACAGAGACCACACACAGAGATGGCACACAGAGACTGCACAGAGACCACACACAGACACCACACACAGAGTCTACACACAGAGACCGCACACAGAGACCGCACACAGAGACCACACACAGAGACCACACACAGAAACCGCACACAGAGACCACACACAGACACCACACACAGAGACCACACACAGAGACCGCACACAGAGACCGCACACAGAGACCGCACACAGAGATAGCACACAGAGACCACACACAGAGACTACACACAGAGACCACACACAGAGACCGCACACAGAGACCGCACACAGAGACCGCACACAGAGTCCACACACAGAGACCGCACACAGAGACCATACACAGAGACCGCACACAGAGACTACACAGAGACCACACACAGAGATGGCACACAGAGACCGCACACAGAGACCGCACACAGAGACCGCACACAGAGACCGCACACAGAGACTACACAGAGACCACACACAGAGACGGCACACAGAGACCGCACACAGAGATCGCACACAGAGACTGCACAGAGACCACACACAGAGACCGCACACAGAGTTCGCACACAGAGACCGCACACAGAGACCGCACACAGAGACCACACACAGAGACCACACACAGAGACCGCAAACAGAGACCACACACAGAGACCACACACAGAGATCGCACACAGAGACCACACAGAGACAGCACACATAGACTACACAGAGACCACACACAGAGATGGCACACAGAGTCCGCACACAGAGACCACACACAGAGTCTGCACAGAGACCACACACAGAGACCACACACAGAGATCGCACACAGAGACCGCACACAGAGACCGCACACAGAGACCACACACAGAGACCACACACAGAGATCGCACACAGAGACCACACACAGAGACTGCACACAGAGACTGCACACAGAGACGGCACGGCACACAGAGATCACACACAGAGACCGCACACAGAGACCGCACACAGAGACCACACACAGAGACCACACACAGAGGCCACACACAGAGACCATACACAGAGACCGCACACAGAGACTACACAGAGACCACACACAGAGATGGCACACAGAGACCGCACACAGAGACCGCACACTGAGACCGCACACAGAGACCACACACAGAGACCACACACAGAGACCACACACAGAGACCGCACACAGAGATCGCACACAGAGACCACACACAGAGACTACACAGAGACCACACACAGAGATGGCACACAGAGACTGCACAGAGACCACACACAGAGACCACACACAGAGACCACACACAGAGACGGCACACAGAGACCACACACAGAGACCGCACACAGAGACCGCACACAGAGACTGCACACAGGGACGGCTCTTCACACAGAGACGGCACGAAACACAGACATCACACACAGAGACCGCACACAGAGACCACACACAGAGACCACACACAGAGACAACACTAAGAGACCGCACACAGAGTCCACACACAGAGAGCGCACACAGAGACCACACAAAGAGACAACACACAGAGATCGCACACAGAGACCATACACAGAGACAGCACACATAGACTACACAGAGACCGCACACAGAGATGGCACACAGAGACTGCACAGAGACCACACACAGAGACTGCACAGAGACCACACACAGAGACCGCACACAGAGATCGCACACAGAGACCGCACACAGAGACCACACACAGAGACCGCACACAGAGACCGCACACAGAGACCACACACAGAGACCACACACAGAGACCACACACAGAGATCGCACACAGAGACCGCACACAAAGACGGCACACAGAGACCACACACAGAGACCGCACACAGAGACCGCACACAGAGACCACACACAGAGACCACACACAGAGATCGCACGCAGAGACCATACTCAGAGACCGCACACAGAGACCACACACAGAGACCACACACAGAGACTGCACACAGCGATCGCACACAGAGACCATACACAGAGACCGCACACAGAGAGGGCACACAGAGACCACACACAGAGACCGCACACAGAGACCGCACACAGAGACCACACACAGAGACTGCACACAGCGATCGCACACAGAGACTGCACACAGCGATCGCACACAGAGACCATACACAGAGACCGCACACAGAGACCACACACAGAGACCGCACACAGAGAGGGCACACAGAGACCACACACAGAGACCGCACACAGAGACCGCACACAGAGACCACACACAGAGACTGCACACAGCGATCGCACACAGAGACCATACACAGAGACCGCACACAGAGACTACACAGATACCACACACAGAGATGGCACACAGAGACTGCACAGAGACCACACACAGAGACCACACACAGAGACCGCACACAGAGACCACACACAGAGACCGCACACAGAGACGGCACACAGAGACCACACACAGAGACCGCACACAGAGACCACACACAGAGACTGCACACACAGACTACACATAGAGACCGCACACAGAGACCGCACACAGAGACCGCACACAGAGACGGCACACAGAGACCACACACAGAGACCACACACAGAGACCAAACACAGAGACTGCATACAGAGACTACACAAAGAGACCACACACAGAGACTGCACAGAGACCACACACAGAGGCCGCACACAGAGACCACACACAGAGACCACACACAGAGACCGCACACAGATATCGCACACAGACTCTGCACACAGAGACCACACACAGAGACCACACACAGAGATGGCACACAGAGACCGCACACAGAGACCGCACACTGAGACCGCACACAGAGACCACACACAGAGACCGCACACAGAGACCACACACAGAGACCGCACACAGAGATCGCACACAGAGACCACACACAGAGACTACACAGAGACCACACACGGAGATGGCACACAGAGACTGCACAGAGACCACACACAGAGACCACACACAGAGACGGCACACAGAGACGGCACACAGAGACCACACACAGAGACCGCACACAGAGACCGCACACAGAGTCCGCACACAGAGACGGCACACAGAGACCACACACAGAGACCGCACACAGAGACCGCACACAGAGACCACACACAGAGACCGCACACAGAGATCGCACACAGAGACCACACACAGAGACCACACACAGAGACCACACACAGAGACTGCATACAGAGACCACACACAGAGACCGCACACAGAGATCGCACACAAAGACCACACACAGAGACCGCACACAGATATCGCACACAGACTCTGCACACAGAGACCACACACAGAGACCACACACAGAGACCGCACACAGAGACCGCACACAGAGACCACACACAGAGACCGCACACAGAGACCGCACACAGAGACCATACACAGAGACCACACACAGAGATGGCACACAGAGACCGCACACAGAGACCACACACAGAGACTGCACAGAGACCACACACAGAGACCACACAGAGAGACCGCACACAGAGACCGCACACAGAGACCGCACACAGAGACGGCACACAGAGACCACACACAGAGACCACACACAGAGACCGCACACAGAGACCACACACAGAGACCACACACAGAGACCGCACACAGAGACCGCACACAGAGACGGCACACAGAGACCACACACAGAGACCGCACACAGAGACCGCACACAGAGACTGCACACAGAGACTACACATAGAGACCACACACAGAGACCACGCACAGAGACCACACACAGAGGCCACGCACAGAGACCACACACAGAGGCCGCACACAGAGACCACACACAGAGACCGCACACAGAGACCGCACACAGAGACCGCACACAGAGACCATACACAGAGACGGTACAGAGACCACACACAGAGACCGCAAACAGAGATCGCACACAGGGACCGCACACAGAGACCACACACAGAGAGCGCACACAGAGATCGCACACAGAGACCGCACACAGAGACCACACACAGAGACCACACACAGAGATGGCACACAGAGACCATACACAGAGACCACGCACAGAGACCACACACAGAGGCCACGCACAGAGACCACACACAGAGGCCGCACACAGAGACCACACACAGAGACCGCACACAGAGACCGCACACAGAGACCGCACTCAGAGAAGGCACACAGAGACCATAAACAGAGACAGCACACAGAGACTACACAGAGACCACACACAGAGATGGCACACAGAGACCGCACACAGAGACCACACACAGAGACCGCACACAGAGACCACACACAGAGACCGCACACAGAGACCACACACAGAGACCGCACACAGAGACCGCACACAGAGACCGCACACAGAGACTGCACAGAGACCACACACAGAGACCACACACAGAGATGGCACACAGAGACCGCACAAAGAGACCACACACAGAGGACACACACAGAGACCATACACAGAGACCGCACACAGAGACTACACAGAGACCACACACAGAGATGGCACACAGAGATCGCACACAGAGACCACAGAGACCGCACACAGAGACCACACACAGAGACCACACACAGAGATCGCACACAGAGACCACACACAGAGACCACACACAGAGACCACACACAGAGATGGCACACAGAGACTGCACAGAGACCACACACAGAGACTACACAGAGACCACACACAGAGATGGCACACAGAGACCACACACAGAGATGGCACACAGAGACTGCACAGAGACCACACACAGAGACCACACACAGAGACCACACACAGAGACCATACACAGAGACCGCACACAGGGACCGCACACAGAGACAACACTAAGAGACCGCACACAGAGACCGCACACAGAGAACACACACAGAGACCACGCACAGAGACGGCACACAGAGACCACACACAGAGACCGCACACAGAGACCACACACAGAGACCGCACACAGAGACGGCACACAGAGACCGCACACAGAGACCGCACACAGAGACCACACACAGAGACCACACACAGAGACCGCACACAGAGACCACACACAGAGAACACACAGAGACTGCACACAGAGACGGCACGGGACACAGAGATCACACACAGAGACAGCACACAGAGACCGCACACAGAGACCGCACACAGAGATCACACACAGAGACCGCACACAGAGACCGCACACAGAGACCAGAGACCACACACAGAGACCACACACAGAGACCGCACACAGAGAATACACAGAGACCACACACAGAGATGGCACACAGAGACCGCACACAGAGACCGCACACTGAGACCGCACACAGAGACCACACACAGAGACCGCACACAGAAACCACACACTGAGATCGCACACAGAGATCGCACACAGAGACCACACACAGAGACTACACAGAGACCACACACAGATATGGCACACAGAGACTGCACAGAGACCACACACAGAGACCACAAACAGAGACCACACACAGAGACCATACACAGAGACCGCACACAGAGACCGCACACAGAGACCGCACACAGAGAGGGCACACAGAGACCACACACAGAGACCGCACACAGAGACCGCACACAGAGAACACACACAGAGACTGCACACAGCGATCGCACACAGAGACCATACACAGAGACCGCACACAGAGACTACACAGAGACCACACACAGAGATGGCACACAGAGACTGCACAGAGACCACACACAGAGACCACACACAGAGACCGCACACAGAGACCACACACAGAGACCGCACACAGAGACCACACACAGAGACCGCACACAGAGACGGCACACAGAGACCACACACAGAGACCGCACACAGATACCACACACAGAGACTGCACACACAGACTACACATAGAGACCGCACACAGAGACCGCACACAGAGACCGCACACAGAGACGGCACACAGAGACCACACACAGAGACCACACACAGAGACCAAACACAGAGACTGCATACAGAGACTACACAAAGAGACCACACACAGAGACTGCACAGAGACCACACACAGAGGCCGCACACAGAGACCACACACAGAGACCACACACAGAGACCGCACACAGATATCGCACACAGACTCTGCACACAGAGACGACACACAGAGACCACACACAGAGACCGCACACAGAGACCGCACACAGAGACCACACACAGAGACCGCACACAGAGACCGCACACAGAGACCATACACAGAGACCACACACAGAGACCGCACACAGAGACCACACACAGAGACCGCACACAGAGACGGCACACAGAGACTGCACAGAGACCACACACAGAGACCACACACAGAGACCACACACAGAGACCGCACACAGAGACCACACACAGAGACCGCACACAGAGACCGCACACAGAGACGGCACACAGAGACCGCACACAGAGACCGCACACAGAGACTGCACACAGAGACTACACATAGAGACCACACACAGACACTACACAGAGACCACACACAGAGATGGTACACAGAGACTGCACAGAGACCACACACAGAGACCACACACAGAGACTGCACACAGAGACCATACACAGAGAACGCACACAGAGACCGCACACAGAGACGGCACACAGAGACCACACACAGAGACCGCACACAGAGACCGCACACAGAGACCACACACAGAGACCACACACAGAGACCACACACAGAGACCGCACACAGAGACGGCACACAGAGACTGCACAGAGACCACACACAGAGACCACACACAGAGACCACACACAGAGACCGCACACAGAGACCACACACAGAGACCGCACACAGAGACCGCACACAGAGACCGCACACAGAGACGGCACACAGAGACCGCACACAGAGACCGCACACAGAGACTGCACACAGAGACTACACATAGAGACCACACACAGAGACTGCACAGAGACCACACACAGAGGCCGCACACAGAAACAACACACAGAGCCGCACACAGAGACCGCACACAGAGACCGCACACAGAGAACACACACAGAGACCGCACACAGAGACCGCACACAGAGACCACACACAGAGACCGCACACAGAGACCACACACAGAGACCTCACACAGAGACGGCACACAGAGACTACACAGAGACCACACACAGAGACCGCACACAGAGACTGCACACAGAGACGGCACTGCACACAGAGACGGCACGAAACACAGACATCACACACAGAGACCGCACACAGAGACCACACACAGAGACCACACACAGAGACAACACTAAGAGACCGCACACAGAGTCCACACACAGAGAGCGCACACAGAGACCACACAAAGAGACAACACACAGAGCTCGCACACAGAGACCATACACAGAGACAGCACACATAGACTACACAGAGACCGCACACAGAGATGGCACACAGAGACTGCACAGAGACCACACACAGAGACTGCACAGAGACCACACACAGAGACCGCACACAGAGATCGCACACAGAGACCACACACAGAGACCACACACAGAGACCGCACACAGAGACCGCACACAGAGACCACACACAGAGACCACACACAGAGACCACACACAGAGATCGCACACAGAGACCGCACACAAAGACGGCACACAGAGACCACACACAGAGACCGCACACAGAGACCGCACACAGAGACCACACACAGAGACCGCACACAGAGATCGCACACAGAGATCATACACAGAGACCGCACACAGACACGGCACACAGAGACCACACACAGAGACCGCACACAGAGACCACACACAGAGACTACACAGAGACGGCACACAGAGACCATAAACAGAGACCGCACACAGAGACTACACAGAGACCACACACAGAGATGGCACACAGAGACCGCACACAGAGACCACACACAGAGACCGCACACAGAGACCGCACACAGAGACCACACACAGAGACCGCACACAGAGACCGCACACAGAGACCATACACAGAGACCACACACAGAGACCGCACACAGAGACCACACACAGAGACCGCACACAGAGACGGCACACAGAGACTGCACAGAGACCACACACAGAGACCACACACAGAGACCGCACACAGAGACCGCACACAGAGACCGCACACAGAGACCGCACACAGAGACGGCACACAGAGACCGCACACAGAGACCGCACACAGAGACTGCACACAGAGACTACACATAGAGACCACACACAGACACTACACAGAGACCACACACAGAGATGGTACACAGAGACTACACAGAGACCACACACAGAGACCACACACAGAGACTGCACACAGAGACCATACACAGAGAACGCACACAGAGACCGCACACAGAGACGGCACACAGAGGCCACACACAGAGACCGCACACAGAGACCGCACACAGAGACCACACACAGAGACCACACACAGAGACCACACACAGAGACCGCACACAGAGACGGCACACAGAGACTGCACAGAGACCACACACAGAGACCACACACAGAGACCACACACAGAGACCGCACACAGAGACCACACACAGAGACCGCACACAGAGACCGCACACAGAGACCGCACACAGAGACGGCACACAGAGACCGCACACAGAGACCGCACACAGAGACTGCACACAGAGACTACACATAGAGACCACACACAGAGACTGCACAGAGACCACACACAGAGGCCGCACACAGAAACAACACACAGAGCCGCACACAGAGACCGCACACAGAGACCGCACACAGAGAACACACACAGAGACCGCACACAGAGACCGCACACAGAGACCACACACAGAGACCGCACACAGAGACCACACACAGAGACCTCACAAAGAGACGGCACACAGAGACCGCACACAGAGACCACACACAGAGACCGCACACAGAGTCTGCACACAGAGACGGCACTGCACACAGAGACGGCACGAAACACAGACATCACACACAGAGACCGCACACAGAGACCACACACAGAGACCACACACAGAGACAACACTAAGAGACCGCACACAGAGTCCACACACAGAGAGCGCACACAGAGACCACACAAAGAGACAACACACAGAGATCGCACACAGAGACCATATACAGAGACAGCACACATAGACTACACAGAGACCGCACACAGAGATGGCACACAGAGACTGCACAGAGACCACACACAGAGACTGCACAGAGACCACACACAGAGACCGCACACAGAGATCGCACACAGAGACCACACACAGAGACCACACACAGAGACCGCACACAGAGACCGCACACAGAGACCACACACAGAGACCACACACAGAGACCACACACAGAGATCGCACACAGAGACCGCACACAAAGACGGCACACAGAGACCACACACAGAGACCGCACACAGAGACCGCACACAGAGACCACACACAGAGACCAAACACAGAGACTGCATACAGAGACTACACAAAGAGACCACACACAGAGACTGCACAGAGACCACACACAGAGGCCGCACACAGAGACCACACACAGAGACCACACACAGAGACCGCACACAGATATCGCACACAGACTCTGCACACAGAGACCACACACAGAGACCACACACAGAGATGGCACACAGAGACCGCACACAGAGACCGCACACTGAGATCGCACACAGAGACCACACACAGAGACTACACAGAGACCACACACGGAGATGGCACACAGAGACTGCACAGAGACCACACACAGAGACCACACACAGAGACCACACACAGAGACGGCACACAGAGACCACACACAGAGACCGCACAGAGAGACGGCACACAGAGACGGCACACAGAGACCACACACAGAGACCGCACACAGAGACCGCACACAGAGTCCGCACACAGAAACGGCACACAGAGACCACACACAGAGACCGCACACAGAGACCGCACACAGAGACCACACACAGAGACCGCACACAGAGATTGCACACAGAGACCACACACAGAGACCACACACAGAGACCACACACAGAGACTGCATACAGAGACCACACACAGAGACCGCACACAGAGATCGCACACACAGACCACACACAGAGACCGCACACAGATATCGCACACAGACTCTGCACACAGAGACCACACACAGAGACCACACACAGAGACCGCACACAGAGACCGCACACAGAGACCACACACAGAGACCGCACACAGAGACCGCACACAGAGACCATACACAGAGACCACACACAGAGATGGCACACAGAGACCGCACACAGAGACCACACACAGAGACTGCACAGAGACCACACACAGAGACCACACAGAGAGACTGCACACAGAGACTACACATAGAGACCACACACAGAGACCACGCACAGAGACCACACACAGAGGCCACGCACACAGACCACACACAGAGGCCGCACACAGAGACCACACACAGAGACCGCACACAGAGACCGCACACAGAGACCGCACACAGAGACCATACACAGAGACGGTACAGAGACCACACACAGAGACCGCAAACAGAGATCGCACACAGGGACCGCACACAGAGACCACACACAGAGAGCGCACACAGAGATCGCACACAGAGACCGCACACAGAGACCACACACAGAGACCACACACAGAGATGGCACACAGAGACCATACACAGAGACCACGCACAGAGACCACACACAGAGGCCACGCACAGAGACCACACACAGAGGCCGCACACAGAGACCACACACAGAGACCGCACACAGAGACCGCACACAGAGACCGCACACAGAGACGGCACACAGAGACCATAAACAGAGACCGCACACAGAGACTACACAGAGACCACACACAGAGATGGCACACAGAGACCGCACACAGAGACCACACACAGAGACCGCACACAGAGACCACACACAGAGACCGCACACAGAGACCACACACAGAGACCGCACACAGAGACCGCACACAGAGACCGCACACAGAGACTGCACAGAGACCACACACAGAGACCACACACAGAGATGGCACACAGAGACCGCACAAAGAGACCACACACAGAGGACACACACAGAGACCATACACAGAGACCGCACACAGAGACTACACAGAGACCACACACAGAGATGGCACACAGAGATCGCACACAGAGACCACAAACAGAGACCGCACACAGAGACCACACACAGAGACCACACACAGAGACCACACACAGAGACCGCAAACAGAGACCACACACAGAGACCACACACAGAGATGGCACACAGAGACTGCACAGAGACCACACACAGAGACTACACAGAGACCACACACAGAGATGGCACACAGAGACCACACACAGAGATGGCACACAGAGACTGCACAGAGACCACACACAGAGACCACACACAGAGACCACACACAGAGACCATACACAGAGACCGCACACAGGGACCGCACACAGAGACGGCACACAGAGACCGCACACAGAGACCGCACACAGAGAACACACACAGAGACCACGCACAGAGACGGCACACAGAGACCGCACACAGAGACCGCACACAGAGACCACACACAGAGACCACACACAGAGACCGCACACAGAGACCACACACAGAGAACACACAGAGACTGCACACAGAGACGGTACGGCACACAGAGATCACACACAGAGACAGCACACAGAGACCGCACACAGAGACCGCACACAGAGATCACACACAGAGACCGCACACAGAGACCGCACACAGAGACCACACACAGAGACCACACACAGAGACCACACACAGAGACCGCACACAGAGAATACACAGAGACCACACACAGAGATGGCACACAGAGACCGCACACAGAGACCGCACACTGAGACCGCACACAGAGACCACACACAGAGACCGCACACAGAGACCACACACTGAGATCGCACACAGAGATCGCACACAGAGACCACACACAGAGACTACACAGAGACCACACACAGATATGGCACACAGAGACTGCACAGAGACCACACACAGAGACCACACACAGAGACCACACACAGAGACCATACACAGAGACCGCACACAGAGACCGCACACAGAGACCGCACACAGAGAGGGCACACAGAGACCACACACAGAGACCGCACACAGAGACCGCACACAGAGAACACACACAGAGACTGCACACAGCGATCGCACACAGAGACCATACACAGAGACCGCACACAGAGACTACACAGAGACCACACACAGAGATGGCACACAGAGACTGCACAGAGACCACACACAGAGACCACACACAGAGACCACACACAGAGACCGCACACAGAGACCACACACAGAGACCGCACACAGAGACCACACACAGAGACCGCACACAGAGACGGCACACAGAGACCACACACAGAGACCGCACACAGATACCACACACACAGACTGCACACACAGACTACACATAGAGACCGCACACAGAGACCGCACACAGAGACGGCACACAGAGACGGCACACAGAGACCACACACAGAGACCACACACAGAGACCAAACACAGAGACTGCATACAGAGACTACACAAAGAGACCACACACAGAGACTGCACAGAGACCACACACAGAGACCGCACACAGAGACCACACACAGAGACCACACACAGAGACCACACACAGAGACCGCACACAGAGACCACACACAGAGACCGCACAAAGAGACCGCACACAGAGACCGCACACAGAAACGGCACACAGAGACCGCACACAGAGACCGCACACAGAGACTGCACACAGAGACTACACATAGAGACCACACACAGAGACTGCACAGAGACCACACACAGAGGCCGCACACAGAAACAACACACAGAGCCGCACACAGAGACCGCACACAGAGACCGCACACAGAGAAAACACACAGAGACCGCACACAGAGACCGCACACAGAGACCACACACAGAGACCGCACACAGAGACCACACACAGAGACCTCACACAGAGACGGCACACAGAGACCGCACACAGAGACCACACACAGAGACCGCACACAGAGACTGCACACAGAGACGGCACTGCACACAGAGACGGCACGAAACACAGACATCACACACAGAGACCGCACACAGAGACCACACACAGAGACCACACACAGAGACAACACTAAGAGACCGCACACAGAGTCCACACACAGAGAGCGCACACAGAGACCACACAAAGAGACAACACACAGAGATCGCACACAGAGACCATACACAGAGACAGCACACATAGACTACACAGAGACCGCACACAGAGATGGCACACAGAGACTGCACAGAGACCACACACAGAGACTGCACAGAGACCACACACAGAGACCGCACACAGAGATCGCACACAGAGACCACACACAGAGACCGCACACAGAGACCGCACACAGAGACCACACACAGAGACCACACACAGAGATCGCACACAGAGACCGCACACAAAGACGGCACACAGAGACCACACACAGAGACCGCACACAGAGACCGCACACAGAGACCACACACAGAGACCACACACAGAGATCGCACACAGAGACCATACACAGAGACCGCACACAGAGACCACACACAGAGACCACACACAGAGACTGCACACAGCGATCGCACACAGAGACCATACACAGAGACCGCACACAGAGAGGGCACACAGAGACCACACACAGAGACCGCACACAGAGACCGCACACAGAGACCACACACAGAGACTGCACACAGCGATCGCACACAGAGACCACACACAGAGACCACACACAGAGACCGCACACAGCGATCGCACACAGAGACCATACACAGAGACTGCACACAGAGACTACACAGATACCACACACAGAGATTGCACACAGAGACTGCACAGAGACCACACACAGAGACCACACACAGAGACCACACACAGAGACCGCACACAGAGACCACACACAGAGACCGCACACAGAGACCACACACAGAGACTGCACACAGAGACGGCACACAGAGACCACACACAGAGACCGCACACAGAGACCACACACAGAGACTGCACACACAGACTACACATAGAGACCGCACACAGAGACCGCACACAGAGACCGCACACAGAGACGGCACACAGAGACCACACACAGAGACCACACACAGAGACCAAACACAGAGACTGCATACAGAGACTACACAAAGAGACCACACACAGAGACTGCACAGAGACCACACACAGAGGCCGCACACAGAGACCACACACAGAGACCACACACAGAGACCGCACACAGATATCGCACACAGACTCTGCACACAGAGACCACACACAGAGACCACACACAGAGACCGCACACAGAGACCGCACACAGAGACCACACACAGAGACCGCACACAGAGACCGCACACAGAGACCACACACAGAGACCGCACACAGAGACCACACACAGAGACCACACACAGAGACTGCACACAGAGACCGCACACAGAGACGGCACGGCACACAGAGATCACACACAGAGACCGCACACAGAGACCACACACAGAGACCACACACAGAGACCACACACAGAGGCCACACACAGAGACCATACACAGAGACCGCACACAGAGACCGCACACTGAGACCGCACACAGAGACCACACACAGAGACCACACACAGAGACCACACACAGAGACCGCACACAGAGATCGCACACAGAGACCACACACAGAGACTACACAGAGACCACACACAGAGATGGCACACAGAGACTGCACAGAGACCACACACAGAGACCACACACAGAGACCACACACAGAGACGGCACACAGAGATCGCACACAGAGACCGCACACAGAGACCGCACACAGAGTCCGCACACAGAGACGGCACACAGAGACCACACACAGAGACCGCACACAGAGACCGCACACAGAGACCACACACAGAGACCGCACACAGAGATCGCACACAGAGACCATACACAGAGACCGCACACAGAGACTACACAGAGACCACACACAGAGATGGCACACAGAGACTGCACAGAGACCACACACAGAGACCACACACAGAGACCACACACAGAGACCGCACACAGATACCACACACAGAGACGGCACACAGAGACCGCACATAGAGACCGCACACAGAGACGGCACACAGAGACCGCACACAGAGACCGCACACAGAGACGGCACACAGAGACCGCACACAGAGACTACACAGAGACCACACACAGAGATGGCACACAGAGACTGCACAGAGACCACACACAGAGACCACACACAGAGACCACACACAGAGACCATACACAGAGACCGCACACAGAGACCGCACACAGAGACCGCACACAGAGACGGCACACAGAGACCGCACACAGAGACCGCACACAGAGACTGCACACAGAGACTACACATAGAGACCACACACAGAGACTGCACAGAGACCACACACAGAGGCCGCACACAGAAACAACACACAGAGCCGCACACAGAGACCGCACACAGAGACCGCACACAGAGAACACACACAGAGACCGCACACAGAGACCGCACACAGAGACCACACACAGAGACCGCACACAGAGAACACACACAGAGACCTCACACAGAGACGGCACACAGAGACCGCACACAGAGACCACACACAGAGACCGCACACAGAGACTGCACACAGAGACGGCACTGCACACAGAGACGGCACGAAACACAGAAATCACACACAGAGACCGCACACAGAGACCACACACAGAGACCACACACAGATACAACACTAAGAGACCGCACACAGAGTCCACACACAGAGAGCGCACACAGAGACCACACAAAGAGACAACACACAGAGATCGCACACAGAGACCATACACAGAGACAGCACACATAGACTACACAGAGACCGCACACAGAGATGGCACACAGAGACTGCACAGAGACCACACACAGAGACTGCACAGAGACCACACACAGAGACCGCACACAGAGATCGCACACAGAGACCACACACAGAGACCACACACAGAGACCGCACACAGAGACCGCACACAGAGACCACACACAGAGACCACACACAGAGACCACACACAGAGATCGCACACAGAGACCGCACACAAAGACGGCACACAGAGACCACACACAGAGACCGCACACAGAGACCGCACACAGAGACCACACACAGAGACCAAACACAGAGACTGCATACAGAGACTACACAAAGAGACCACACACAGAGACTGCACAGAGACCACACACAGAGGCCGCACACAGAGACCAGACACAGAGACCACACACAGAGACCGCACACAGATATCGCACACAGACTCTGCACACAGAGACCACACACAGAGACCACACACAGAGATGGCACACAGAGACCGCACACAGAGACCGCACACTGAGATCGCACACAGAGACCACACACAGAGACTACACAGAGACCACACACGGAGATGGCACACAGAGACTGCACAGAGACCACACACAGAGACCACACACAGAGACCACACACAGAGACGGCACACAGAGACCACACACAGAGACCGCACACAGAGACCGCACACAGAGACGGCACACAGAGACCACACACAGAGACCGCACACAGAGACCGCACACAGAGTCCGCACACAGAGACGGCACACAGAGACCACACACAGAGACCGCACACAGAGACCGCACACAGAGACCACACACAGAGACCGCACACAGAGATCGCACACAGAGACCACACACAGAGACCACACACAGAGACCACACACAGAGACTGCATACAGAGACCACACACAGAGACCGCACACAGAGATCGCACACACAGACCACACACAGAGACCGCACACAGATATCGCACACAGACTCTGCACACAGAGACCACACACAGAGACCACACACAGAGACCGCACACAGAGACCGCACACAGAGACCCCACATAGAGACCGCACACAGAGACCGCACACAGAGACCATACACAGAGACCACACACAGAGATGGCACACAGAGACCGCACACAGAGACCACACACAGAGACTGCACAGAGACCACACACAGAGACCACACAGAGAGACCGCACACAGATACCGCACACAGAGACCACACACAGAGACCGCACACAGAGACCACACACAGAGACCACACAAAGAGACCGCACACAGAGACCGCACACAGAGACGGCACACAGAGACCACACACAGAGACCACACACAGAGACCGCACACAGAGACCGCACACAGAGACCACACACAGAGACTGCACACAGCGATCGCACACAGAGACCACACACAGAGACCACACACAGAGACCGCACACAGAGACCGCACACAGAGACCACACACAGAGACTGCACACAGCGATCGCACACAGAGACCATACACAGAGACCGCACACAGAGACTACACAGATACCACACACAGAGATTGCACACAGAGACTGCACAGAGACCACACACAGAGACCACACACAGAGACCACACACAGAGACCGCACACAGAGACCACACACAGAGACCGCACACAGAGACCACACACAGAGACTGCACACAGAGACGGCACACAGAGACCACACACAGAGACCGCACACAGAGACCACACACAGAGACTGCACACACAGACTACACATAGAGACCGCACACAGAGACCGCACACAGAGACCGCACACAGAGACGGCACACAGAGACCACACACAGAGACCACACACAGAGACCAAACACAGAGACTGCATACAGAGACTACACAAAGAGACCACACACAGAGACTGCACAGAGACCACACACAGAGGCCGCACACAGAGACCACACACAGAGACCACACACAGAGACCGCACACAGATATCGCACACAGACTCTGCACACAGAGACCACACACAGAGACCACACACAGAGACCGCACACAGAGACCGCACACAGAGACCACACACAGAGACCGCACACAGAGACCGCACACAGAGACCACACACAGAGACCGCACACAGAGACCACACACAGAGACCACACACAGAGACTGCACACAGAGACCGCACACAGAGACGGCACGGCACACAGAGATCACACACAGAGACCGCACACAGAGACCACACACAGAGACCACACACAGAGACCACACACAGAGGCCACACACAGAGACCATACACAGAGACCGCACACAGAGACTACACAGAGACCACACACAGAGATGGCACACAGAGACCGCACACAGAGACCGCACACTGAGACCGCACACAGAGACCACACACAGAGACCACACACAGAGACCACACACAGAGACCGCACACAGAGATCGCACACAGAGACCACACACAGAGACTACACAGAGACCACACACAGAGATGGCACACAGAGACTGCACAGAGACCACACACAGAGACCACACACAGAGACCACACACAGAGACGGCACACAGAGACCGCACACAGAGACCGCACACAGAGACCGCACACAGAGTCCGCACACAGAGACGGCACACAGAGACCACACACAGAGACCGCACACAGAGACCGCACACAGAGACCACACACAGAGACCGCACACAGAGATCGCACACAGAGACCATACACAGAGACCGCACACAGAGACTACACAGAGACCACACACAGAGATGGCACACAGAGACTGCACAGAGACCACACACAGAGACCACACACAGAGACCACACACAGAGACCGCACACAGATACCACACACAGAGACGGCACACAGAGACCGCACATAGAGACCGCACACAGAGACGGCACACAGAGACCGCACACAGAGACCGCACACAGAGACGGCACACAGAGACCGCACACAGAGACTACACAGAGACCACACACAGATATGGCACACAGAGACTGCACAGAGACCACACACAGAGACCACACACAGAGACCACACACAGAGACCATACACAGAGACCGCACACAGAGACCGCACACAGAGACCGCACACAGAGACGGCACACAGAGACCGCACACAGAGACCGCACACAGAGACTGCACACAGAGACTACACATAGAGACCACACACAGAGACTGCACAGAGACCACACACAGAGGCCGCACACAGAAACAACATACAGAGCCGCACACAGAGACCGCACACAGAGACCGCACACAGTGAACACACACAGAGACCGCACACAGAGACCGCACACAGAGACCACACACAGAGACCGCACACAGAGAACACACACAGAGACCTCACACAGAGACGGCACACAGAGACCGCACACAGAGACCACACACAGAGACCGCACACAGAGACTGCACACAGAGACGGCACTGCACACAGAGACGGCACGAAACACAGAAATCACACACAGAGACCGCACACAGAGACCACACCCAGAGACCACACACAGAGACAACACTAAGAGACCGCACACAGAGTCCACACACAGAGAGCGCACACAGAGACCACGAAAAGGGACAACACACAGAGATCGCACACAGAGACCATACACAGAGACAGCACACATAGACTACACAGAGACCGCACACAGAGATGGCACACAGAGACTGCACAGAGACCACACACAGAGACTGCACAGAGACCACACACAGAGACCGCACACAGAGATCGCACACAGAGACCACACACAGAGACCACACACAGAGACCGCACACAGAGACCACACACAGAGACCACACACAGAGACCACACACAGAGATCGCACACAGAGACCGCACACAAAGACGGCACACAGAGACCACACACAGAGACCGCACACAGAGACCGCACACAGAGACCACACACAGAGACCAAACACAGAGACTGCATACAGAGACTACACAAAGAGACCACACACAGAGACTGCACAGAGACCACACACAGAGGCCGCACACAGAGACCACACACAGAGACCACACACAGAGACCGCACACAGATATCGCACACAGACTCTGCACACAGAGACCACACACAGAGACCACACACAGAGATGGCACACAGAGACCGCACACAGAGACCGCACACAGAGACTGCACAGAGACCACACACAGAGACCACACACAGAGACCACACACAGAGACGGCACACAGAGACCACACACAGAGACCGCACACAGAGACCGCACACAGAGACGGCACACAGAGACCACACACAGAGACCGCACACAGAGACCGCACACAGAGTCCGCACACAGAGACGGCACACAGAGACCACACACAGAGACCGCACACAGAGACCGCACACAGAGACCACACACAGAGACCGCACACAGAGATCGCACACAGAGACCACACACAGAGACCACACACAGAGACCGCACACAGAGACTGCATACAGAGACCACACACAGAGACCGCACACAGAGATCGCACACACAGACCACACACAGAGACCGCACACAGATATCGCACACAGACTCTGCACACAGAGACCACACACAGAGACCACACACAGAGACCGCACACAGAGACCGCACACAGAGACCACACACAGAGACCGCACACAGAGACCGCACACAGAGACCATACACAGAGACCACACACAGAGATGGCACACAGAGACCGCACACAGAGACCACACACAGAGACTGCACAGAGACCACACACAGAGACCACACAGAGAGACCGCACACAGATACCGCACACAGAGACCACACACAGAGACCGCACACAGAGACCACACACAGAGACCACACAAAGAGACCGCACACAGAGACCGCACACAGAGACGGCACACAGAGACCACACACAGAGACCACACACAGAGACCGCACACAGAGACTGCACACAGAGACTACACATAGAGACCACACACAGAGACCACGCACAGAGACCACACACAGAGGCCACGCACAGAGACCACACACAGAGGCCGCACACAGAGACCACACACAGAGACCGCACACAGAGACGGCACACAGAGACTGCACACAGAGACTACACATAGAGACCACACACAGAGACCACGCACAGAGACCACACACAGAGGCCACGCACAGAGACCACACACAGAGGCCGCACACAGAGACCACACACAGAGTCCGCACACAGAGACCGCACACAGAGACCGCACACAGAGACCATACACAGAGACGGTACAGAGACCACACACAGAGACCGCACACAGAGACCGCACACAGAGACGGCACACAGAGACCGCACACAGAGACTGCACACAGAGACTACACATAGAGACCACACACAGAGACCACGCACAGAGACCACACACAGAGGCCACGCACAGAGACCACACACAGAGGCCGCACACAGAGACCACACACAGAGTCCGCACACAGAGACCGCACACAGAGACCGCACACAGAGACCATACACAGAGACGGTACAGAGACCACACACAGAGACCGCAAACAGAGATCGCACACAGGGACCGCACACAGAGACCACACACAGAGAGCGCACACAGAGATCGCACACAGAGACCGCACACAGAGACCACACACAGAGACCACACACAGAGATGGCACACAGAGACCATACACAGAGACCACGCACAGAGACCACACACAGAGGCCACGCACAGAGACCACACACAGAGGCCGCACACAGAGACCACACACAGAGACCGCACACAGAGACCGCACACAGAGACCGCACACAGAGACGGCACACAGAGACCATAAACAGAGACCGCACACAGAGACTACACAGAGACCACACACAGAGATGGCACACAGAGACCGCACACAGAGACCACACACAGAGACCGCACACAGAGACCACACACAGAGACCGCACACAGAGACCGCACACAGAGACTGCACAGAGACCACACACAGAGACCACACACAGAGATGGCACACAGAGACCGCACAAAGAGACCACACACAGAGGACACACACAGAGACCATACACAGAGACCGCACACAGAGACTACACAGAGACCACACACAGAGATGGCACACAGAGATCGCACACAGAGACCACAAACAGAGACCGCACACAGAGACCACACAAAGAGACCACACACAGAGATCGCACACAGAGACCACACACAGAGACCACACACAGAGACCACACACAGAGATGGCACACAGAGACTGCACAGAGACCACACACAGAGACTACACAGAGACCACACACAGAGATGGCACACAGAGACCACACACAGAGATGGCACACAGAGACTGCACAGAGACCACACACAGAGACCACACACAGAGACCACACACAGAGACCATACACAGAGACCGCACACAGGGACCGCACACAGAGACGGCACACAGAGACCGCACACAGAGACCGCACACAGAGAACACACACAGAGACCACGCACAGAGACGGCACACAGAGACCGCACACAGAGACCGCACACAGAGATCACACACAGAGACCGCACAGAGAGACCGCACACAGAGACCACACACAGAGACCACGCACAGAGACCACACACAGAGACCGCACACAGAGAATACACAGAGACCACACACAGAGATGGCACACAGAGACCGCACACAGAGACCGCACACTGAGACCGCACACAGAGACCACACACAGAGACCGCACACAGAGACCACACACTGAGATCGCACACAGAGATCGCACACAGAGACCACACACAGAGACTACACAGAGACCACACACAGATATGGCACACAGAGACTGCACAGAGACCACACACAGAGACCACACACAGAGACCACACACAGAGACCATACACAGAGACCGCACACAGAGACCGCACACAGAGACCGCACACAGAGAGGGCACACAGAGACCACACACAGAGACCGCACACAGAGACCGCACACAGAGAACACACACAGAGACTGCACACAGCGATCGCACACAGAGACCATACACAGAGACCGCACACAGAGACTACACAGAGACCACACACAGAGATGGCACACAGAGACTGCACAGAGACCACACACAGAGACCACACACAGAGACCACACACAGAGACCGCACACAGAGACCACACACAGAGACGGCACACAGAGACCACACACAGAGACCGCACACAGATACCACACACAGAGACTGCACACACAGACTACACATAGAGACCGCACACAGAGACCGCACACAGAGACCGCACACAGAGACGGCACACAGAGACCACACACAGAGACCACACACAGAGACCAAACACAGAGACTGCATACAGAGACTACACAAAGAGACCACACACAGAGACTGCACAGAGACCACACACAGAGGCCGCACACAGAGACCACACACAGAGACCACACACAGAGACCGCACACAGATATCGCACACAGACTCTGCACACAGAGACACACACAGAGACCACACACAGAGACCGCACACAGAGACCGCACACAGAGACCACACACAGAGACCGCACACAGAGACCGCACACAGAGACCATACACAGAGACCACACACAGAGACCGCACACAGAGACCACACACAGAGACCGCACACAGAGACGGCACACAGAGACTGCACAGAGACCACACACAGAGACCACACACAGAGACCACACACAGAGACCGCACACAGAGACCACACACAGAGACCGCACACAGAGACCGCACACAGAGACGGCACACAGAGACCGCACACAGAGACCGCACACAGAGACTGCACACAGAGACTACACATAGAGACCACACACAGACACTACACAGAGACCACACACAGAGATGGTACACAGAGACTGCACAGAGACCACACACAGAGGCCACACACAGAGACCATACACAGAGACCGCACACAGAGACTACACAGAGACCACACACAGAGATGGCACACAGAGACCGCACACAGAGACCGCACACTGAGACCGCACACAGAGACCACACACAGAGACCACACACAGAGACCGCACACAGAGATCGCACACAGAGACCACACACAGAGACTACACAGAGACCACACACAGAGATGGCACACAGAGACTGCACAGAGACCGCACACAGAGACCACACACAGAGACCACACACAGAGACGGCACACAGAGACCACACACAGAGACCGCACACAGAGACCGCACACAGAGTCCGCACACAGAGACGGCACACAGAGACCACACACAGAGACCGCACACAGAGACCGCACACAGAGACCACACACAGAGACCGCACACAGAGATCGCACACAGAGACCATACACAGAGACCGCACACAGAGACTACACAGAGACCACACACAGAGATGGCACACAGAGACTGCACAGAGACCACACACAGAGACCACACACAGAGACCACACACAGAGACCGCACACAGATACCACACACAGAGACCGCACACAGAGACCGCACATAGAGACCGCACACAGAGACGGCACACAGAGACCGCACACAGAGACCGCACACAGAGACTGCACACAGAGACTACACATAGAGACCACACACAGAGACTGCACAGAGACCACACACAGAGGCCGCACACAGAAACAACACACAGAGCCGCACACAGAGACCGCACACAGAGACCGCACACAGAGAACACACACAGAGACCGCACACAGAGACCGCACACAGAGACCACACACAGAGACCTCACACAGAGACCACACACAGAGACCTCACACAGAGACGGCACACAGAGACCGCACACAGAGACCACACACAGAGACCGCACACAGAGACTGCACACAGAGACGGCACTGCACACAGAGACGGCACGAAACACAGACATCACACACAGAGACCGCACACAGAGACCACACACAGAGACCACACACAGAGACAACACTAAGAGACCGCACACAGAGACCATACACAGAGACAGCACACATAGACTACACAGAGACCGCACACAGAGATGGCACACAGAGACTGCACAGAGACCACACACAAAGACTGCACAGAGACCACACACAGAGACCGCACACAGAGATCACACACAGAGACCGCACACAGAGACCACACACCGAGACCGCACACAGAGATCGCACACAGAGACCATACACAGAGACTGCACACAGATACCACACACAGAGACCGCACACAGAGACCATACACAGAGACCGCACACAGAGACTACACAGAGACCGCACACAGAGACCGCACAGAGAGACCGCACACAGAGACCACACACAGAGACCGCACACAGAGACCGCACACAGAGACCACACACAGAGACCGCACACAGAGACCACACACAGAGACCGCACACAGAGACTGCACACAGAGACCACACACAGAGAATACACAGAGACCACACACAGAGATGGCACACAGAGACTGCACAGAGACCACACACAGACACCACACACAGAGACTACACACAGAGACCATACACAGAGACCACACACAGAGACCGCACACAGAGACCGCACACAGAGACCGCACACAGACACCGCACACAGAGACCGCACACAGAGACCGCACACAGAAACCGCACACAGAGACCACACACAGAGACCACACACAGAGACCGCACACAGAGACCGCACACAGAGACTGCACAGAGACCACACACAGAGGCCGCACACAGAGACCACACACAGAGACCACACACAGAGACCGCACACAGAGACCACACACAGAGACCGCACACACAGACCGCACACAGAGACCACACACAGAGATGGCACACAGAGACTGCACAGAGACCACACACAGAGACCACACACAGAGACCGCACACAGAGACCGCACACAGAGACTGCACACAGAAACCGCACACAGAGACCACACACAGAGACCACACACAGAGACCGCACACAGAGACCGCACACAGAGACTGCACAGAGACCACACACAGAGGCCGCACACAGAGACCACACACAGAGACCGCACACAGAGACCGCACACAGAGACCGCACACAGAGACTACACAGAGACCACACACAGAGATGGCACACAGAGACCGCACACAGAGACCGCACACAGAAACCGCACACAGAGACCACACACAGAGACCACACACAGAGACCGCACACAGAGACCGCACACAGAGACCACGCACAGAGACCACACACAGAGGCCTCACACAGAGACCACACACAGAGACCGCACACAGAGACCGCACACAGAGACCGCACACAGAGATCGCACACAGAGACCACACACAGAGACTACACAGAGACGACACACAGAGACAGCACACAGAGACCGCACACAGAGACCACACACAGAGACCGCACAGAGACCACACACAGAGACCGCACACAGAGATCGCACACAGAGACCGTACACAGAGACCGCACACAGAGACCACACACAGAAACCGCACATAGAGACCACACACAGAGACCACACACAGAGACCGCACACAGAGACCACACACAGAGACCGCACACAGAGACCACACACAGAGACCACACACAGAGACCACACACAGAGATCGCACACAGAGACCATACACAGAGACTGCACCCAGAGACTACACAGAGACCACACACAGAGGTGGCACACAGAGACCGCACACAGAGACCACACACAGAGACTGCACAGAGACCACACACAGAGACCACACAGAGACCGCACACAGAGACGGCACACAGAGACCACACACAGAGACCGCACACAGAGACCACACACAGAGACTGCACACAGAGACTGCACACAGAGACGGCACGGCACTCAGAGATCACACACAGAGACCACACACAGAGATCGCACAAAAAGGCCATACACAGAGACCGCACACAGAGACTACACAGAGACCACACACAGAGATGGCACACAGAGACTGCACAGAGACCACACACAGAGACCACACACAGAGACCACGCACAGAGACCACGCACAGAGGCCGCACACAGAGACCACACACAGAGACCGCACACAGAGACCGCACACAGAGACCGCACACACAGACCACACACAGAGACTGCACTAAGACCACACACAGAGACCACACGCAGAGACCGCACACAGAGATCGCACACAGAGACCGCACACAGAGACCGCACACAGAGACCGCACACAGAGACGGCACACAGAGACGGCACACAGAGACCACACACAGAGACCACACACAGAGACCGCACACAGAGACGGCACACAGAGACTGCACACAGAGACGGCACGGCACACAGAGATCACACACAGAGACCGCACACAGAGACCACACACAGAGACCGCACACAGAGATCGCACACAGAGACCGCACACAGAGACGGCACACAGAGACCGCACACAGAGACCACACACAGAGACCACACACAGAGATCGCACACAGAGACCATACACAGAGACCGCACACAGAGACTACACAGAGACCACACACAGAGATGGCACACAGAGACCGCACACAGAGACCACACACAGAGACCGCACACAGAGACCGCACACAGAGACCACACACAGAGATGGCACACAGAGACTGCACAGAGACCACACACAGAGACCACACACAGAGACTACACACAGACACCATACACAGAGACCGCACACAGAGACCGCACACAGAGACCACACACAGAGACCGCACAGAGAAACCGCACACAGAGACCACACACAGAAACCACACACAGAGACCGCACACAGAGACCGCACACAGAGACTGCACAGAGACCACACACAGAGGCCGCACACAGAGACCACACACAGAGACCGCACACAGAGACCGCACACAGAGACCACACACAGAGACCGCACACAGAGATCGCACACAGAGACCACACACAGAGACTACACAGAGACCACACAAAGAGATGGCACACAGAGACCACACACAGAGACCACACACAGAGACCACACACAGAGACCGCACACAGAAACCGCACACAGAGACCACACACAGAGACTACACAGAGACCACACAAAGAGATGGCACACAGAGACCGCACACAGAGACCACACACAGAGACTGCACAGAGACCACACACAGAGACCGCACACAGAGATCGCACACAGAGACCGCACACAGAGACCGCACACAGAGACCACACACAGAAACCGCACATAGAGACCACACACAGAGACCGCACACAGAGACCACACACAGAGACCACACTCAGAGATTGCACACAGAGACCATACAAAGAGACAGCACACATAGACTACACAGAGACCACACACAGAGATGGCACACAGAGACCGCACACAGAGACCACACACAGAGATTGCACAGAGACCACACACAGAGATCGCACACAGAGACCGCACACAGAGACCACACACAGAGACCACACACAGAGACCGCACAAAGAGACCATACACAGAGACCGCACACAGAGACTACACAGAGACCACACACAGAGATGGCACACAGAGACCGCACACAGAGATCGCACACAGAGACCGCACAGAGACCACACACAGAGACCACACAGAGAGACCGCACACAGAGACCGCACACAGAGACCGCACACAGAGACAGCACACAGAGGCCACACACAGAGACCGCACACAGAGACCACACACAGAGACTGCACACAGAGACTGCACACAGAGACGGCACGGCACACAGAGATCACACACAGAGACCGCACACAGAGACCACACACAGAGACCGCACACAGAGATCGCACACAGAGACCATACACAGAGACCGCACACAGAGACTACACAGAGACCACACACAGAGATGGCACACAGAGACCGCACACAGAGACCACACACAGAGATGGCACACAGAGACCGCACACAGAGACCACACACAGAGATGGCACACAGAGACTGCACAGAGACCACACACAGAGGCCACACACAGAGACTACACACAGAGACCATACACAGAGACCACACACAGAGACCGCACACAGAGACCACACACAGAGACCGCACACAGAAACCGCACACAGAGACCACAAACAGAGTCCACACACAGAGACCGCACACAGAGACCGCACACAGAGACTGCACAGAGACCACACACAGAGGCTGCACACAGAGACCACACACAGAGACCACACACAGAGACCGCACACAGAGACCACACACAGAGACCACACACAGAGACCGCACACAGAGATCGCACACAGAGACCACACACAGAGACTACACAGAGACCACACACAGAGATGGCACACAGAGACCGCACACAGAGACCACACACAGAGACTGCACAGAGACCACACACGGAGACCGCACACAGAGATCGCACACAGAGACCGCACACAGAGACTGCACACAGAGACCACACACAGAAACCAAACATAGAGACTACACACAGAGACCGCACACAGAGACCACACACAGAGACCACACACAGAGATCGCACACAGAGACCATACACAGAGACAGCACACATGGACTACACAGAGACCACACACAGAGATGGCACACAGAGACCGCACACAGAGACCACACACAGAGACTGCACAGAGACCACACACAGAGACCACACACAGAGATCGCACACAGAGACCGCACACAGAGACCACACACAGAGACCACACACAGAGACCACACACAGAGATCGCACACAGAGACCATACACAGAGACCGCACACAGAGACTACACAGAGACCACACACAGAGATGGCACACAGAGACCGCACACAGAGACCACACACAGAGACTGCACAGAGACCACACACAGAGACCACACAGAGAGACCGCACACAGAGACCGCACACAGAGACCGCACACAGAGACCGCACACAGAGACGGCACACAGAGACCACACACAGAGACCGCACACAGAGACCACACACAGAGACCGCACACAGAGACTGCACACAGAGACTGCACACAGAGACTGCACACAGAGACGGCACGGCACACAGAGATCACACACAGAGACAGCACACAGAGACCACACACAGAGACCGCACACAGAGACCACACACAGAGACCACACACAGAGACCACACACAGAGACTGCACACAGAGACCACACACAGAGACTGCACACGGAGACTGCACACAGAGACGGCACGGCACACAGAGATCACACACAGAGACAGCACACAGAGACCGCACACAGAGACCGCACACAGAGACCACACACAGAGACCACACACAGAGACCACACACAGAGGCCACACACAGAGACCATACACAGAGACCGCACACAGAGACTACACAGAGACCACACACAGAGATGGCACACAGAGACCGCACACAGAGACCGCACACTGAGACCGCACACTGAGACCGCACACAGAGACCACACACAGAGACCGCACACAGAGACCACACACAGAGACCGCACACAGAGATCGCACACAGAGACCACACACAGAGACTACACAGAGACCACACACAGAGATGGCACACAGAGACTGCACAGAGACCACACACAGAGACCACACACAGAGACCACACACAGAGACGGCACACAGAGACCACACACAGAGACCGCACACTGAGACCGCACACAGAGACCGCACACAGAGACGGCACACAGAGACCACACACAGAGACCGCACACAGAGACCGCACACAGAGACCACACACAGAGACCGCACACAGAGATCGCACACAAGACCATACACAGAGACCGCACACAGAGACTACACTGAGACCACACACAGAGATGGCACACAGAGACTGCACAGAGACCACACACAGAGACCACACACAGAGACCACACACAGAGACCGCACACAGAGACCACACACAGAGACCGCACACAGAGACCGCACACAGAGACCGCACACAGAGACGGCACACAGAGACCGCACACAGAGACCGCACACAGAGACTGCACACAGAGACTACACATAGAGACCACACACAGAGACTGCACAGAGATCACACACAGAGGCCGCACACAGAAACAACACACAGAGCCGCACACAGAGACCGCACACAGAGACCGCACACAGAGAACACACACAGAGACCGCACACAGAGACCGCACACAGAGACCACACACAGAGACCGCACACAGAGACCACACACAGAGACCTCACACAGAGACGGCACACAGAGACCGCACACAGAGACCACACACAGAGACCGCACACAGAGACTGCACACAGAGACGGCACTGCACACAGAGACGGCACGAAACACAGACATCACACACAGAGACCGCACACAGAGACCACACACAGAGACCACACACAGAGACAACACTAAGAGACCGCACACAGAGTCCACACACAGAGAGCGCACACAGAGACCACACAAAGAGACAACACACAGAGATCGCACACAGAGACCATACACAGAGACAGCACACATAGACTACACAGAGACCGCACACAGAGATGGCACACAGAGACTGCACAGAGACCACACACAGAGACTGCACAGAGACCACACACAGAGACCGCACACAGAGATCGCACACAGAGACCGCACACAGAGACCACACACAGAGACCGCACACAGAGACCGCACACAGAGACCACACACAGAGACCACACACAGAGACCACACACAGAGATCGCACACAGAGACCATACACAGAGACCGCACACAAAGACGGCACACAGAGACCACACACAGAGACCGCACACAGAGACCGCACACAGAGACCGCACACAGAGACCACACACAGAGATCGCACACAGAGACCATACACAGAGACCGCACACAGAGACCACACACAGAGACCGCACACAGAGACCATACAAAGAGACCGCACACAGAGACTACACAAAGACCACACGCAGAGATGGCACAGAGAGACCGCACACAGAGACCACACACAGAGACCGCACACAGAGACCGCACACAGAGACCACACACAGAGACCGCACACAGAGACCGCACACAGAGACCACACACAGAGAATACACAGAGACCACACACAGAGATGGCACACAGAGACTGCACAGAGACCACACACAGACACCACACACAGAGACTACACACAGAGACCATACACAGAGACCACACACAGAGACCGCACACAGAGACCGCACACAGAGACCGCACACAGACACCGCACACAGAGACCGCACAGAGAGACCGCACACAGAAACCGCACACAGAGACCACACACAGAGACCACACACAGAGACCGCACACAGAGACCGCACACAGAGACTGCACAGAGACCACACACAGAGGCCGCACACAGAGACCACACACAGAGACCACACACAGAGACCGCACACAGAGACCACACACAGAGACCGCACACACAGACCGCACACAGAGACCACACACAGAGATGGCACACAGAGACTGCACAGAGACCACACACAGAGACCACACACAGAGACCGCACACAGAGACCATACACAGAGACCGCATACAGAGACCGCACACAGAGACCGCACACAGAAACCGCACACAGAGACCACACACAGAGACCACACACAGAGACCGCACACAGAGACCGCACACAGAGACTGCACAGAGACCACACACAGAGGCCGCACACAGAGACCACACACAGAGACCGCACACAGAGACCGCACACAGAGACCGCACACAGAGACCGCACACAGAGATCGCACACAGAGACCACACACAGAGACTACACAGAGACGACACACAGAGACAGCACACAGAGACCGCACACAGAGACCGCACACAGAGACCGCACAGAGACCACACACAGAGACCGCACACAGAGATCGCACACAGAGACCGTACACAGAGACCGCACACAGAGACCACACACAGAAACCGCACATAGAGACCACACACAGAGACCACACACAGAGACCGCACACAGAGACCACACACAGAGACCACACACAGAGATCGCACACAGAGACCACACACAGAGACCACACACAGAGACCACACACAGAGATCGCACACAGAGACCATACACAGAGACTGCAACCAGAGACTACACAGAGACCACACACAGAGGTGGCACACAGAGACCGCACACAGAGACCACACACAGAGACTGCACAGAGACCACACACAGAGACCACACAGAGACCGCACACAGAGACGGCACACAGAGACCACACACAGAGACCGCACACAGAGACCACACACAGAGACTGCACACAGAGACTGCACACAGAGACCACACACAGAGATCGCACAAAAAGGCCATACACAGAGACCGCACACAGAGACTACACAGAGACCACACACAGAGATGGCACACAGAGACTTCACAGAGACCACACACAGAGACCACACACAGAGACCACGCACAGAGACCACGCACAGAGGCCGCACACAGAGACCACACACAGAGACCGCACACAGAGACCGCACACAGAGACCGCACACACAGACCACACACACAGACCACACACAGAGACTGCACAAAGACCACACACAGAGACCACACGCAGAGACCGCACACAGAGATCGCACACAGAGACCGCACACAGAGACCGCAGACAGAGACCGCACACAGAGACGGCACACAGAGACGGCACACAGAGACCACACACAGAGACCGCACACAGAGACCGCACACAGAGACTGCACACAGAGACTGCACACAGAGACGGCACGGCACACAGAGATCACACACAGAGACCGCACACAGAGACCACACACAGAGACCGCACACAGAGATCGCACACAGAGACCGCACACAGAGACGGCACACAGAGACCGCACACAGAGACCACACACAGAGACCACACACAGAGATCGCACACAGAGACCATACACAGAGACCGCACACAGACACTACACAGAGACCACACACAGAGATGGCACACAGAGACCGCACACAGAGACCACACACAGAGACCGCACACAGAGACCGCACACAGAGACCACACACAGAGATGGCACACAGAGACTGCACAGAGACCACACACAGAGACCACACACAGAGACTACACACAGACACCATACACAGAGACCGCACACAGAGACCGCACACAGAGACCACACACAGAGACTGCACAGAGACCACACACAGAGGCCGCACACAGAGACCACACACAGAGACCGCACACAGAGACCGCACACAGAGACCACACACAGAGACCGCACACAGAGTTCGCACACAGAGACCACACACAGAGACTACACAGAGACCACACAAAGAGATGGCACACAGAGACCGCACACAGAGACCACACACAGAGACCACACACAGAGACCGCACACAGAAACCGCACACAGAGACCACACACAGAGACTACACAGAGACCACACAAAGAGATGGCACACAGAGACCGCACACAGAGACCACACACAGAGACTGCACAGAGACCACACACAGAGACCGCACACAGAGATCGCACACAGAGACCGCACACAGAGACCGCACACAGAGACCACACACAGAGACCGCACATAGAGACCGCACACAGAGACCGCACACAGAGACCACACACAGAGACCACACACAGAGATCGCACACAGAGACCATACACAGAGACAGCACACATAGACTACACAGAGACCACACACAGAGATGGCACACAGAGACCGCACACAGAGACCACACACAGAGACTGCACAGAGACCACACACAGAGACCACACACAGAGATCGCACACAGAGACCGCACACAGAGACCACACACAGAGACCACACACAGAGACCACACACAGAGACCGCACAAAGAGACCATACACAGAGAACGCACACAGAGACTACACAGAGACCACACACAGAGATGGCACACAGAGACCGCACACAGAGATCTCACACAGAGACCGCACAGAGACCACACACAGAGACCACACAGAGAGACCGCACACAGAGACCGCACACAGAGACCGCACACAGAGACCGAACACAGAGACAGCACACAGAGGCCACACACAGAGACCGCACACAGAGACCACACACAGAGACTGCACACAGAGACTGCACACAGAGACGGCACGGCACACAGAGATCACAAACAGAGACCGCACACAGAGACCACACACAGAGACCGCACACAGAGATCGCGCACAGAGACCGCACACAGAGACCGCACACAGAGACCACACACAGAGACCACACACAGAGACCACACACAGAGATCGCACACAGAGATCATACACAGAGACCGCACACAGAGACGGCACACAGAGACCACACAAAGAGACCGCACACAGAGACCACACACAGAGACTACACAGAGACCACACACAGAGATCGCACACAGAGACCGCACACAGAGACCACAGACAGAGACCGCACACAGAGACCGCACACAGAGACCACACACAGAGACCGCACACAGAGATCGCACACAGAGACCACACACAGACACTACACAGAGACCACACACAGAGATGGCACACAGAGACTGCACAGAGACCACACACAGAGACCACACACAGAGACTACACACAGAGACCATACACAGAGAACGCACACAGAGACCGCACACAGAGACGGCACACAGAGACCACACACAGAGACCGCACACAGAGACCGCACACAGAGACTGCACACAGAGACTGCACACAGAGACGGCACGACACACAGAGATCACACACAGAGACCGCACACAGAGACCACACACAGAGACCGCACACAGAGATCGCACACAGAGACCGCACAGAGACCGCACACAGAGACCGCACACAGAGACCACACACAGAGACCGCACACAGAGATCGCACACAGAGACCATACACAGAGACCGCACACAGAGACTACACAGAGACCACACACAGAGATGGCACACAGAGACCGCACACAGAGACCACACACAGAGATGGCACACAGAGACCGCACACAGAGACCACACACAGAGATGGCACACAGAGACTGCACAGAGACCACACACAGAGGCCACACACAGAGACTACACACAGAGACCATACACAGAGACCGCACACAGAGACCGCACACAGAGACCACACACAGAGACCGCACACAGAAACCGCACACAGAGACCACAAACAGAGACCACACACAGAGACCGCACACAGAGACCGCACACAGAGACTGCACAGAGACCACACACAGAGGCTGCACACAGAGACCACACACAGAGACCACACACAGAGACCGCACACAGAGACCGCACACAGAGACCACACACAGAGACCGCACACAGAGATCGCACACAGAGACCACACACAGAGACTACACAGAGACCACACACAGAGATGGCACACAGAGACCGCACACAGAGACCACACACAGAGACTGCACAGAGACCACACACGGAGACCGCACACAGAGATCGCACACAGAGACCGCACACAGAGATCGCACACAGAGACCACACACAGAAACCGCACATAGAGACTACACACAGAGACCGCACACAGAGACCACACACAGAGACCACACACAGAGATCGCACACAGAGACCATACACAGAGACAGCACACATAGACTACACAGAGACCACACACAGAGATGGCACACAGAGACCGCACACAGAGACCACACACAGAGACTGCACAGAGACCACACACAGAGACCACACAGAGAGACCGCACACAGAGACCGCACACAGAGACCGCACACAGAGACCGCACACAGAGACGGCACACAGAGACCACACACAGAGACCGCACACAGAGACCACACACAGAGACCGCACACAGAGACCGCACACAGAGACCGCACACAGAGACGGCACACAGAGACCACACACAGAGACGGCACACAGAGACCACACACAGAGACGGCACACAGAGACCACACACAGAGACCGCACACAGAGACCGCACACAGAGACCGCACACAGAGACCGCACACAGAGAGCGCACACAGAGACCACACAAAGAGACAACACACAGAGACCACACACAGAGACTGCACACAGAGATCGCACACAGAGACCACACACAGAGACCACACAAAGAGACCACACACAGAGATTGCACACAGAGATCATACACAGAGACCGCACACAGACACCGCACACAGAGACCACACACAGAGACCGCACACAGAGACCACACACAGAGACTACACAGAGACCGCACATAGAGACCACACACAGAGACCGCACACAGAGACCACACACAGAGACCACACACAGAGATCGCACACAGAGACCATACACAGAGACAGCACACATAGACTACACAGAGACCACACACAGAGATGGCACACAGAGACCGCACACAGAGACCACACACAGAGACTGCACAGAGACCACACACAGAGACCACACACAGAGATCGCACACAGAGACCACACACAGAGACCACACACAGAGACCACACACAGAGACCGCACAAAGAGACCATACACAGAGACCGCACACAGAGACTACACAGAGACCACACACAGAGATGGCACACAGAGACCGCACACAGAGATCGCACACAGAGACCGCACAGAGACCACACACAGAGACCACACAGAGAGACCGCACACAGAGACCGCACACAGAGACCGCACACAGAGACAGCACACAGAGGCCACACACAGAGACCGCACACAGAGACCACACACAGAGACTGCACACAGAGACTGCACACAGAGATGGCACGGCACACAGAGATCACACACAGAGACCGCACACAGAGACCACACACAGAGACCGCACACAGAGATCGCGCACAGAGACCGCACACAGAGACCGCACACAGAGACCACACACAGAGACCACACACAGAGACCACACACAGAGATCGCACACAGAGATCATACACAGAGACCGCACACAGAGACGGCACACAGAGACCACACAAAGAGACCGCACACAGAGACCACACACAGAGACTACACAGAGACCACACACAGAGATGGCACACAGAGACCGCACACAGAGACCACAGACAGAGTCCGCACACAGAGACCGCACACAGAGACCACACACAGAGACCGCACACAGAGATCGCACACAGAGACCACACACAGACACTACACAGAGACCACACACAGAGATGGCACACAGAGACTGCACAGAGACCACACACATAGACCACACACAGAGACTACACACAGAGACCATACACAGAGACCGCACACAGAGACCGCACACAGAGACCGCACACAGAGACTGCACACAGAGACGGCACGGCACACAGAGATCACACACAGAGACCGCACACAGAGACCACACACAGAGACCGCACACAGAGATCGCACACAGAGACCGCACACAGAGACCGCACACAGAGACCGCACACAGAGACCGCACACAGAGATCGCACACAGAGACCATACACAGAGACCGCACACAGAGACTACACAGAGACCACACACAGAGATGGCACACAGAGACCGCACACAGAGACCACACACAGAGATGGCACACAGAGACCGCACACAGAGACCACACACAGAGATGGCACACAGAGACTGCACAGAGACCACACACAGAGGCCACACACAGAGACTACACACAGAGACCATACACAGAGACCGCACACAGAGACCGCACACAGAGACCACACACAGAGACCGCACACAGAAACCGCACACAGAGACCACAAACAGAGACCACACACAGAGACCGCACACAGAGACCGCACACAGAGACTGCACAGAGACCACACACAGAGGCTGCACACAGAGACCACACACAGAGACCACACACAGAGACCGCACACAGAGACCGCACACAGAGACCACACACAGAGACCGCACACAGAGATCGCACACAGAGACCACACACAGAGACTACACAGAGACCACACACAGAGATGGCACACAGAGACCGCACACAGAGACCACACACAGAGACTGCACAGAGACCACACACGGAGACCGCACACAGAGATCGCACACAGAGACCGCACACAGAGATCGCACACAGAGACCACACACAGAAACCGCACATAGAGACTACACACAGAGACCGCACACAGAGACCACACACAGAGACCACACACAGAGATCGCACACAGAGACCATACACAGAGACAGCACACATAGACTACACAGAGACCACACACAGAGATGGCACACAGAGACCGCACACAGAGACCACACACAGAGACTGCACAGAGACCACACACAGAGACCACACACAGAGATCGCACACAGAGACCGCACACAGAGACCACACACAGAGACCACACACAGAGACCACACACAGAGATCGCACACAGAGACCATACACAGACACCGCACAGAGACTACACAGAGACCACACACAGAGATGGCACACAGAGACCGCACACAGAGACCACACACAGAGACTGCACAGAGACCACACACAGAGACCACACAGAGAGACCGCACACAGAGACCGCACACAGAGACCGCACACAGAGACCGCACACAGAGACGGCACACAGAGACCACACACAGAGACCGCACACAGAGACCACACACAGAGACCGCACACAGAGACCGCACACAGAGACCGCACACAGAGACGGCACACAGAGACCACACACAGAGACGGCACACAGAGACCACACACAGAGACGGCACACAGAGACCACACACAGAGACCGCACACAGAGACCGCACACAGAGACCGCACACAGAGACGGCACACAGAGACCACACACAGAGACCGCACACAGAGACCACACACAGAGACTGCACACAGAGATCGCACACAGAGACCACACACAGAGACCACACAAAGAGACCACACACAGAGATTGCACACAGAGATCATACACAGAGACCGCACACAGACACGGCACACAGAGACCACACACAGAGACCGCACACAGAGACCACACACAGAGACTACACAGAGACCGCACATAGAGACCACACACAGAGACCGCACACAGAGACCACACACAGAGACCACACACAGAGATCGCACACAGAGACCATACACAGAGACAGCACACATAGACTACACAGAGACCACACACAGAGATGGCACACAGAGACCGCACACAGAGACCACACACAGAGACTGCACAGAGACCACACACAGAGACCACACACAGAGATCGCACACAGAGACCACACACAGAGACCACACACAGAGACCACACACAGAGACCGCACAAAGAGACCATACACAGAGACCGCACACAGAGACTACACAGAGACCACACACAGAGATGGCACACAGAGACCGCACACAGAGATCGCACACAGAGACCGCACAGAGACCACACACAGAGACCACACAGAGAGACCGCACACAGAGACCGCACACAGAGACCGCACACAGAGACAGCACACAGAGGCCACACACAGAGACCGCACACAGAGACCACACACAGAGACTGCACACAGAGACTGCACACAGAGATGGCACGGCACACAGAGATCACACACAGAGACCGCACACAGAGACCACACACAGAGACCGCACACAGAGATCGCGCACAGAGACCGCACACAGAGACCGCACACAGAGACCACACACAGAGACCACACACAGAGACCACACACAGAGATCGCACACAGAGATCATACACAGAGACCGCACACAGAGACGGCACACAGAGACCACACAAAGAGACCGCACACAGAGACCACACACAGAGACTACACAGAGACCACACACAGAGATGGCACACAGAGACCGCACACAGAGACCACAGACAGAGACCGCACACAGAGACCGCACACAGAGACCACACACAGAGACCGCACACAGAGATCGCACACAGAGACCACACACAGACACTACACAGAGACCACACACAGAGATGGCACACAGAGACTGCACAGAGACCACACACATAGACCACACACAGAGACTACACACAGAGACCATACACAGAGACCGCACACAGAGACCGCACACAGAGACCGCACACAGAGACTGCACACAGAGACGGCACGGCACACAGAGATCACACACAGAGACCGCACACAGAGACCACACACAGAGACCGCACACAGAGATCGCACACAGAGACCGCACACAGAGACCGCACACAGAGACCGCACACAGAGACCGCACACAGAGATCGCACACAGAGACCATACACAGAGACCGCACACAGAGACTACACAGAGACCACACACAGAGATGGCACACAGAGACCGCACACAGAGACCACACACAGACTGCACACAGAGACCGCACACAGAGACCACACACAAAGATGGCACACAGAGACTGCACAGAGACCACACACAGAGGCCACACACAGAGACTACACACAGAGACCATACACAGAGACCGCACACAGAAACCGCACACAGAGACCACACACAGAGACCGCACACAGAAACCGCACACAGAGACCACAAACAGAGACCACACACAGAGACCGCACACAGAGACCGCACACAGAGACTGCACAGAGACCACACACAGAGACCACACACAGAGACCACACACAGAGACCGCACACAGAGACCGCACACAGAGACCACACACAGAGACCGCACACAGAGATCGCACACAGAGACCGCACACAGAGACTACACAGAGACCACACACAGAGATGGCACACAGAGACCGCACACAGAGACCACACACAGAGACTGCACAGAGACCACACACGGAGACCACACACAGAGATCGCACACAGAGACCGCACACAGAGACCGCACACAGAGACCACACACAGAAACCGCACATAGAGACTACACACAGAGACCGCACACAGAGACCACACACAGAGACCACACACAGAGATCGCACACAGAGACCATACACAGAGACAGCACACATAGACTACACAGAGACCACACACAGAGATGGCACAGAGACCACACACAGAGACCACACACAGAGACCGCACACAGAGACCACACACAGAGACTGCACAGAGACCACACACAGAGACCACACACAGAGATCGCACACAGAGACCGCACACAGAGACCACACACAGAGACCACACACAGAGACCACACACAGAGATCGCACACAGAGACCATACACAGAGACCGCACACAGAGACTACACAGAGACCACACACAGAGATGGCACACAGAGACCGCACACAGAGACCACACACAGAGACTGCACAGAGACCACACACAGAGACCACACAGAGAGACCGCACACAGAGACCGCACACAGAGACCGCACACAGAGACCGCACACAGAGACGGCACACAGAGACCACACAGAGACCGCACACAGAGACCACACACAGAGACTGCACACAGAGACTGCACACAGAGACGGCACGGCACACAGAGATCACACACAGAGACCGCACACAGAGACCACACACAGAGACCGCACACAGAGATCGCACACAGAGACCGCACACAGAGACCGCACACAGAGACCGCACACAAAGATCGCACACAGAGATCGCACACAGAGACCATACACAGAGACCGCACACAGAGACTACACAGAGACCACACACAGAGATGGCACACAGAGACCGCACACAGAGACCACACACAGACTGCACACAGAGACCGCACACAGAGACCACACACAGAGATGGCACACAGAGACTGCACAGAGACCACACACAGAGGCCACACACAGAGACTACACACAGAGACCATGCACAGAGACCGCACACAGAAACCGCACACAGAGACCACACACAGAGACCGCACACAGAAACCGCACACAGAGACCACAAACAGAGACCACACACAGAGACCGCACACAGAGACCGCACACAGAGACTGCACAGAGACCACACACAGAGACCACACACAGAGACCACACACAGAGACCGCACACAGAGACCGCACACAGAGACCACACACAGAGACCGCACACAGAGATCGCACACAGAGACCGCACACAGAGACTACACAGAGACCACACACAGAGATGGCACACAGAGACCGCACACAGAGACCACACACAGAGACTGCACAGAGACCACACACGGAGACCACACACAGAGATCGCACACAGAGACCGCACACAGAGACCGCACACAGAGACCACACACAGAAACCGCACATAGAGACTACACACAGAGACCGCACACAGAGACCACACACAGAGACCACACACAGAGATCGCACACAGAGACCATACACAGAGACAGCACACATAGACTACACAGAGACCACACACAGAGATGGCACAGAGACCACACACAGAGACCACACACAGAGAACACACACAGAGACCACACACAGAGACCGCACATAGAGACCGCACACAGAGACCGCACACAGAGATCGCACACAGAGATCGCACACAGAGACCATACACAGAGACCGCACACAGAGACTACACAGAGACCACACACAGAGATGGCACACAGAGACCGCACACAGAGACCACACACAGAGACTGCACAGAGACCACACACAGAGACCACACACAGAGACCGCACACAGAGACCGCACACAGAGACGGCACACAGAGACCACACAGAGACCGCACACAGAGACCACACACAGAGACTGCACACAGAGACTGCACACAGAGACGGCACGGCACACAGAGATCACACACAGAGACCGCACACAGAGACCACACACAGAGACCGCACACAGAGATCGCACACAGAGACCGCACACAGAGACCGCACACAGAGACCACACACAGAGACCACACACAGAGATCGCACACAGAGATCATACACAGAGACCGCACACAGACACGGCACACAGAGACCACACACAGAGACCGCACACAGAGACCACACACAGAGACTACACAGAGACCGCACACAGAGACCGCACACAGAGACTGCACAGAGACCACACACAGAGACCACACACAGAGACCACACACAGAGATCGCACACAGAGACCATACACAGAGACCGCACACAGAGACTACACAGAGACCACACACAGAGATGGCACACAGAGACCGCACACAGAGACCACACACACAGACCGCACACAGAGACCGCACACAGAGACCACACACAGAGACCGCACACAGAGACCGCACACAGAGACCACACACAGAGACCGCACACAGAGACCGCACACAGAGACCACACACAGAGACCGCACACAGAGACTACACAGAGACCACACACAGAGATGGCACACAGAGACTGCACAGAGACCACACACAGAGACCACACACAGAGACCACACACAGAGACTACACAGAAACCACACACAGAGATGGCACACAGAGACTGCACAGAGACCACACACAGAGACCACACACAGAGACTACACACAGAGACCATACACAGAGAATGCACACAGAGACCGCACACAGAGACGGCACACAGAGACCACACACAGAGACCGCACACAGAGACCGCACACAGAGACTGCACACAGAGACTGCACACAGAGACGGCACGGCACACAGAGATCACACACAGAGACCGCACACAGAGACCACACACAGAGACCGCACACAGAGATCGCACACAGAGACCGCACACAGAGACCGCACACAGAGACCACACACAGAGACCACACACAGAGACTACACACAGAGACCGCACAGAGAAACCGCACACAGAGACCACACACAGAAACCACACACAGAGACCGCACACAGAGACCGCACACAGAGACTGCACAGAGACCACACACAGAGACCGCACACAGAGACCACACACAGAGACCGTACACAGAGACCACACACAGAGACCGCACACAGAGATCGCACACAGAGACCACACACAGAGACTACACAGAGACCACACAAAGAGATGGCACACAGAGACCGCACACAGAGACCACACACAGAGACCACACACAGAGACCGCACACAGAAACCGCACACAGAGACCACACACAGAGACTACACAGAGACCACACAAAGAGATGGCACACAGAGACCGCACACAGAGACCACACACAGAGACTGCACAGAGACCACACACAGAGACCGCACACAGAGATCGCACACAGAGACCGCACACAGAGACCGCACACAGAGACCACACACAGAAACCGCACATAAAGACCACACACAGAGACCGCACACAGAGACCACACACAGAGACCACACACAGAGATCGCACACAGAGACCATACACAGACACAGCACACATAGACTACACAGAGACCACACACAGAGATGGCACACAGAGACCGCACACAGAGACCACACACAGAGACTGCACAGAGACCACACACAGAGACAACACACAGAGATCGCACACAGAGACCGCACACAGAGACCACACACAGAGACCACACACAGAGACCACACACAGAGACCGCACAAAGAGACCATACACAGAGACCGCACACAGAGACTACACAGAGACCACACACCGAGATGGCACACAGAGACCGCACACAAAGATCGCACACAGAGACCGCACAGAGACCACACACAGAGACCACACAGAGAGACCGCACACAGAGACCGCACACAGAGACCGCACACAGAGACCGCACACAGAGACAGCACACAGAGGCCACACACAGAGACCGCACACAGAGACCACACACAGAGACTGCACACAGAGACTGCACACAGAGACGGCACGGCACACAGAGATCACACACAGAGACCGCACACAGAGACCACACACAGAGACCGCACACAGAGATCGCGCACAGAGACCGCACACAGAGACCGCACACAGAGACCACACACAGAGACCACACACAGAGACCACACACAGAGATCGCACACAGAGATCATACACAGAGACCGCACACAGAGACGGCACACAGAGACCACACAAAGAGACCGCACACAGAGACCACACACAGAGACTACACAGAGACCACACACAGAGATGGCACACAGAGACCGCACACAGAGACCACAGACAGAGACCGCACACAGAGACCGCACACAGAGACCACACACAGAGACCGCACACAGAGACCACACACAGAGATCGCACACAGAGATCATACACAGAGACCGCACACAGAGACGGCACACAGAGACCACACAAAGAGACCGCACACAGAGACCACACACAGAGACTACACAGAGACCACACACAGAGATGGCACACAGAGACCACACACAGAGACCGCACACAGAGACCACAGACAGAGACCGCACACAGAGACCGCACACAGAGACCACACACAGAGACCGCACACAGAGATCGCACACAGAGACCACACACAGACACTACACAGAGACCACACACAGAGATGGCACACAGAGACTGCGCAGAGACCACACACAGAGACCACACACAGAGACTACACACAGAGACCATACACAGGGAACGCACACAGAGACCGCACACAGAGACGGCACACAGAGACCACACACAGAGACCGCACACAGAGACCGCACACAGAGACTGCACACAGAGACGGACAGGCACACAGAGATCACACACAGAGACCGCACACAGAGACCACACACAGAGACCGCACACAGAGATCGCACACAGAGACCGCACAGAGACCACACACAGAGACCGCACACAGAGACGGCACACAGAGACCACACACAGAGACCGCACACAGAGACCGCACACAGAGACTGCACACAGAGACTGCACACAGAGACGGCACGGCACACAGAGATCACACACAGAGACCGCACACAGAGACCGCACACAGAGACCGCACACAGAGATCGCACACAGAGACCGCACAGAGACCGCACACAGAGACCGCACACAGAGACCACACACAGAGACCGCACACAGAGATCGCACACAGAGACCATACACAGAGACCGCACACAGAGACTACACAGAGACCACACACAGAGATGGCACACAGAGACCGCACACAGAGACCACACACAGAGATGGCACACAGAGACCGCACACAGAGACCACACACAGAGATGGCACACAGAGACTGCACAGAGACCACACACAGAGGCCACACACAGAGACTACACACAGAGACCATACACAGAGACCGCACACAGAGACCGCACACAGAGACCACACACAGAGACCGCACACAGAAACCGCACACAGAGACCACAAACAGAGACCACACACAGAGACCGCACACAGAGACCGCACACAGAGACTGCACAGAGACCACACACAGAGGCTGAACACAGAGACCACACACAGAGACCACACACAGAGACTGCACACAGAGACCGCACACAGAGACCACACACAGAGACCGCACACAGAGATCGCACACAGAGACCGCACACAGAGACTACACAGAGACCACACACAGAGATGGCACACAGAGACCGCACACAGAGACCACACACAGAGACTGCACAGAGACCACACACGGAGACCGCACACAGAGATCGCACACAGAGACCGCACACAGAGACCGCACACAGAGACCACACACAGAAACCGCACATAGAGACTACACACAGAGACCGCACACAGAGACCACACACAGAGACCACACACAGAGATCGCACACAGAGACCATACACAGAGACAGCACACATAGACTACACAGAGACCACACACAGAGATGGCACACAGAGACCGCACACAGAGACCACACACAGAGACTGCACAGAGACCACACACAGAGACCACACACAGAGATCGCACACAGAGACCGCACACAGAGACCACACACAGAGACCACACACAGAGACCACACACAGAGATCGCACACAGAGACCATACACAGAGACCGCACACAGAGACTACACAGAGACCACACACAGAGATGGCACACAGAGACCGCACACAGAGACCACACACAGAGACTGCACAGAGACCACACACAGAGACCACACAGAGAGACCGCACACAGAGACCGCACACAGAGACCGCACACAGAGACCGCACACAGAGACGGCACACAGAGACCACACACAGAGACCGCACACAGAGACCACACACAGAGACTGCACACAGAGACTGCACACAGAGACGGCACGGCACACAGAGATCACACACAGAGACCGCACACAGAGACCACACACAGAGACTGCACACAGAGATCGCACACAGAGACCGCACACAGAGACCACACACAGAGACCACACACAGAGACCACACACAGAGATCGCACACAGAGATCATACACAGAGACCGCACACAGACACGGCACACAGAGACCACACACAGAGACCGCACACAGAGACCACACACAGAGACTACACAGAGACCACACACAGAGATGGCACACAGAGACCGCACACAGAGACCACACACAGAGACTGCACACAGAGACCGCACACAGAGACCGCACACAGAGACCACGGACAGAGACCGCAGACAGAGACCGCACACAGAGACCACACACAGAGACCGCACACAGAGATCGCACACAGAGACCACACACAGACACTACACAGAGACCACACACAGAGATGGCACACAGAGACTGCACAGAGACCACACACAGAGACCACACACAGAGACTGCACACAGAGACCATACACAGAGAACGCACACAGAGACCGCACACAGAGACGGCACACAGAGACCACGCACAGAGACCGCACACAGAGACCGCACACAGAGACCACACACAGAGACCACACACAGAGACCACACACAGAGACCGCACACAGAGACGGCACACAGAGACCACACACAGAGACCGCACACAGAGACCGCACACAGAGACTGCACATAGAGACCACACACAGAGACCACGCACAGAGGCCACACACAGAGGCCGCACACAGAGACCACACACAGAGACCACACACAGAGACCGCACACAGAGACCATACACAGAGACCGCACACAGAGACCACACACAGAGACCGCACACAGAGACCGCACACAGAGACGGCACACAGAGACCACACACAGAGACCGCACACAGAGACCGCACACAGAGACCGCACACAGAGACCGCACATAGAGACCACACACAGAGACCACGCACAGAGACCACACACAGAAGCCGCACACAGAGACCACACACAGAGACCGCACACAGAGACCGCACACAGAGACCGCACACAGAGACCGCACACAGAGACCGCACACAGAGACTGCACAGAGACCAAACACAGAGACCGCACACAGAGACTACACGGAGACCACACACAGAGATGGCACACATAGACTGCACAGAGACCACACACAGACACGACACACAGAGACTACACACAGAGACCATACACAGAGACCACACACAGAGACCGCACACAGAGACCACACACAGAGATGGCACACAGAGACCGCACACAGAGACGGCACGGCACACAGAGAATGCACACAGAGACCGCACACAGAGACCACACAGAGACCGCACACAGAGACCGCACACAGAGACCACACACAGAGACCACACACAGAGACCACACACAGAGATCGCACACAGAGACCATACACAGAGACCGCACACAGAGACTACACAGAGACCACACACAGAGATGGCACACAGAGACCGCACACAGAGACCACACACACAGACCGCACACAGAGACCGCACACAGAGACCACACACAGAGACCGCACACAGAGACCGCACACAGAGACCACACACAGAGACCGCACACAGAGACCGCACACAGAGACCACACACAGAGACCGCACACAGAGACTACACAGAGACCACACACAGAGATGGCACACAGAGACTGCACAGAGACCACACACAGAGACCACACACAGAGACCACACACAGAGACTACACAGAGACCACACACAGAGATGGCACACAGAGACTGCACAGAGACCACACACAGAGACCACACAGAGACTACACACAGAGACCATACACAGAGAATGCACACAGAGACCGCACACAGAGACGGCACACAGAGACCACACACAGAGACCGCACACAGAGACCGCACACAGAGACTGCACACAGAGACTGCACACAGAGACGGCACGGCACACAGAGATCACACACAGAGACCGCACACAGAGACCACACAAAGAGACCGCAAACAGAGATCGCACACAGAGACCGCACACAGAGACCGCACACAGAGCCGCACACAGAGACCGCACACAGAGATCGCACACAGAGACCATACACAGAGACCGCACACAGAGACTACACAGAGACCACACACAGAGATGGCACACAGAGACCGCACACAGAGACCACACACAGACTGCACACAGAGACCGCACACAGAGACCACACACAGAGATGGCAAACAGAGACTGCACAGAGACCACACACAGAGGCCACACACAGAGACTACACACAGAGACCATACACAGAGACCGCACACAGAGACCGCACACAGAGACCACACACAGAGACCGCACACAGAAACCGCACACAGAGACCACAAACAGAGACCACACACAGAGACCGCACACAGAGACCGCACACAGAGACTGCACAGAGACCACACACAGAGGCTGCACACAGAGACCACACACAGAGACCACACACAGAGACCGCACACAGAGACCGCACACAGAGACCACACACAGAGACCGCACACAGAGATCGCACACAGAGACCGCACACAGAGACTACACAGAGACCACACACAGAGATGGCACACAGAGACCGCACACAGAGACCACACACAGAGACTGCACAGAGACCACACACGGAGACCGCACACAGAGATCGCACACAGAGACCGCACACAGAGACCGCACACAGAGACCAAACACAGAAACCGCACATAGAGACTACTCACAGAGACCGCACACAGAGACCACACACAGAGACCACACACAGAGACCGCACACAGAGACCATACACAGAGACAGCACACATAGACTACACAGAGACCACACACAGAGATGGCACAGAGACCACACACAGAGACCACACACAGAGACCGCACACAGAGACCACACACAGAGACTGCACAGAGACCACACACAGAGACCACACACAGAGATCGCACACAGAGACCGCACACAGAGACCACACACAGAGACCACACACAGAGACCACACACAGAGATCGCACACAGATTCCATACACAGAGACCGCACACAGAGACTACACAGAGACCACACACAGAGATGGCACACAGAGACCGCACACAGAGACCACACACAGAGACTGCACAGAGACCACACACAGAGACCACACAGAGAGACCGCACACAGAGACCGCACACAGAGACCGCACAAAGAGACCGCACACAGAGACGGCACACAGAGACCACACAGAGACCGCACACAGAGACCACACACAGAGACTGCACACAGAGACTGCACACAGAGACGGCACGGCACACAGAGATCACACACAGAGTCCGCACACAGAGACCACACACAGAGACCGCACACAGAGATCGCACACAGAGACCACACACAGAGACCGCACACAGACACGGCACACAGAGACCACACACAGAGACCGCACACAGAGACCACACACAGAGACTACACAGAGACCACACACAGAGATGGCACACAGAGACCGCACACAGAGACCACACACAGAGACCACACACAGAGACCACACACAGAGATCGCACACAGAGACCATACACAGAGACCGCACACAGAGACTACACAGAGACCACACACAGAGACCGCACACAGAGACCGCACACAGAGACCACACACAGAGACCACACACAGAGATCGCACACAGAGACCACACACAGAGACCGCACACAGACACGGCACACAGAGACCACACACAGAGACCGCACACAGAGACCACACACAGAGACTACACAGAGACCACACACAGAGATGGCACACAGAGACCGCACACAGAGACCACACACAGAGACCACACACAGAGACCACACACAGAGATCGCACACAGAGACCATACACAGAGACCGCACACAGAGACTACACAGAGACCACACACAGAGATGGCACACAGAGACCGCACACAGAGACCACACACACAGACCGCACACAGAGACCGCACACAGAGACCACAGACAGAGACCGCACACAGAGACCGCACACAGAGACCACACACAGAGACCGCACACAGAGACCGCACACAGAGACCACACACAGAGACCGCACACAGAGACTACACAGAGACCACACACAGAGATGGCACACAGAGACTGCACAGAGACCACACACAGAGACCACACACAGAGACCACACACAGAGACTACACAGAGACCACACACAGAGATGGCACACAGAGACGGCACACAGAGACCACACACAGAGACCGCACACAGAGACCGCACACAGAGACTGCACACAGAGACTGCACATAGAGACCACACACAGAGACCACGCACAGAGGCCACACACAGAGACCACACACAGAGACGGCACACAGAGACGGCACACAGAGACCACACACAGAGACCGCACACAGAGACCGCACACAGAGACTGCACACAGAGACTGCACATAGAGACCACACACAGAGACCACGCACAGAGGCCACACACACAGAGGCCGCACACAGAGACCACACACAGAGACCACACACAGAGACCGCACACAGAGACCATACACAGAGACCGCACACAGAGACCACACACAGAGACCGCACACAGAGACCGCACACAGAGACGGCACACAGAGACCACACACAGAGACCGCACACAGAGACCGCACACAGAGACCGCACACAGAGACCACACACAGAGACCACGCACAGAGACCACGCACAGAAGCCGCACACAGAAGCCGCACACAGAGACCACACACAGAGACTGCACACAGAGACCGCACACAGAGACCGCACACAGAGACCACACACACAGACCACACACAGAGACTGCACAGAGACCAAACACAGAGACCGCACACAGAGACTACACGGAGACCACACACAGAGATGGCACACATAGACTGCACAGAGACCACACACAGACACCACACACAGAGACTACACACAGAGACCATACACAGAGACCACACACAGAGACCTCACACAGAGACGACACACAGAGACTGCACACAGAGAATGCACACAGAGACGGCACGGGACACAGAGATCACACACAGAGACCGCACACAGAGACCACACACAGAGACCGCACACAGAGACCACACACAGAGACCACACACAGAGACCACACACAGAGATCGCACACAGAGACCATACACAGAGACCGCACACAGAGACTACACAGAGACCACACACAGAGATGGCACACAGAGACCGCACACAGAGACCACACACACAGACCGCACACAGAGACCGCACACAGAGACCACACACAGAGACCGCACACAGAGACCGCACACAGAGACCACACACAGAGACCGCACACAGAGACCACACACAGAGACCACACACAGAGACCGCACACAGACTACACAGAGACCACACACAGAGATGGCACACAGAGACTGCACAGAGACCACACACAGAGACCACACAAGAGACCACACACAGAGACTACACAGAGACCACACACAGAGATGGCACACAGAGACTGCACAGAGACCACACACAGAGACCACACACAGAGACCATACACAGAGACCGCACACAGAGACCGCACACAGAGACGTCACACAGAGACCACACAAAGACCGCACACAGAGACCGCACACAGAGATCGCACACAGAGACGGCACACAGAGACGGCACGGCACACAGAGATCACACACAGAGACTGCACACAGAGAATGCACACAGAGACGGCACGGCACACAGAGATCACACACAGAGACCGCACACAGAGACCACACACAGAGACCGCACAAAGAGACCGCACACAGAGACCACACACAGAGACCACACACAGAGACCACACACAGAGATCGCACACAGAGACCATACACAGAGACCGCACACAGAGACTACACAGAGACCACACACAGAGATGGCACACAGAGACCGCACACAGAGACCACACACACAGACCGCACACAGAGACCGCACACAGAGACCACACACAGAGACCGCACACAGAGACCGCACACAGAGACCACACACAGAGACCGCACACAGAGACCGCACACAGAGACCGCACACAGAGACCACACACAGAGACTGCACACAGAGACCATACACAGAGATGGCACACAGAGACTGCACAGAGACCACACACAGAGACCACACACAGAGACCACACACAGAGACTACACAGAGACCACACACAGAGATCGCACACAGAGACCACACACAGAGACCACACACAGAGACCACACACAGAGACCACACACAGAGACTACACAGAGACCACACACAGAGATGGCACACAGAGACTGCACAGAGACCACACACAGATCCACACAGAGACTACACACAGAGACCATACACAGAGAATGCACACAGAGACCGCACACAGAGTCGGCACACAGAGACCACACACAGAGACCGCACACAGAGAACGCACACAGAGACTGCACACAGAGACTGCACACAGAGACGGCACGGCACACAGAGATCACACACAGAGACCGCACACAGAGACCACACACAGAGACCGCACACAGAGATCGCACACAGAGACCGCACACAGAGACCGCACACAGAGACCGCACACAGAGACCACACACAGAGACCGCACACAGAGATCGCACACAGAGACCATACACAGAGACCGCACACAGAGACTACACAGAGACCACACACAGAGATGGCACACAGAGACCGCACACAGAGACCACAAACAGACCGCACACAGAGACCGCACACAGAGACCACACACAGAGATGGCACACAGAGACTGCACAGAGACCACACACAGAGGCCACACACAGAGACTACACACAGAGACCATACACAGAGACCGCACACAGAGACCGCACACAGAGACCACACACAGAGACCGCACACAGAAACCGCACACAGAGACCACAAACAGAGACCGCACACAGAGACCGCACACAGAGACCGCACACAGAGACTGCACAGAGACCACACACAGAGGCTGCACACAGAGACCACACACAGAGACCACACACAGAGATCGCACACAGAGACCGCACACAGAGACCACACACAGAGACCGCACACAGAGATCGCACACAGAGACCACACACAGAGACTACACAGAGACCACACACAGAGATGGCACAGAGAGACAGCACACAGAGACCACACACAGAGACTGCACAGAGACCACACACGGAGACCGCACACAGAGATCGCACACAGAGACTGCACAGAGACCACACACAGAGACCACACACGGAGACCGCACACAGAGACCGCACACAGAGACCACACACAGAAACCGCACATAGAGACTACACACAGAGACTGCACACAGAGACCACACACAGAGACCACACACAGAGATCGCACACAGAGACCATACACAGAGACAGCACACATAGACTACACAGAGACCACACACAGAGATGGCACAGAGACCACACACAGAGACCACACACAGAGACCGCACACAGAGACCACACACAGAGACTGCACAGAGACCACACACAGAGGCCACACACAGAGACTACACACAGAGACCATACACAGAGACTGCACACAGAGACCGCACACAGAGACCACACACAGAGACCGCACACAGAAACCGCACACAGAGACCACAAACAGAGACCACACACAGAGACCGCACACAGAGACCGCACACAGAGACTGCACAGAGACCACACACAGAGGCTGCACACAGAGACCACACACAGAGGCCGCACACAGAGACCACACACAGAGACCGCACACAGAGACCACACACAGAGACCGCACACAGAGATCGCACACAGAGACCACACACAGAGATGGCACACAGAGACCGCACACAGAGACCACACACAGAGACTGCACAGAGACCACACACGGAGACCGCACACAGAGATCGCACACAGAGACCGCACACAGAGACCGCACACAGAGACCACACACAGAAACCGCACATAGAGACTACACACAGAGACCGCACACAGAGACCACACACAGAGACCACACACAGAGATCGCACACAGAGACCATACACAGAGACAGCACACATAGACTACACAGAGACCACACACAGAGATGGCACAGAGACCACACACAGAGACCACACACAGAGACCGCACACAGAGACCAGAGACTGCACAGAGACCACACACAGAGACCGCACACAGAGATCGCACACAGAGACCACACACAGAGACCACACACAGAGACCACACACAGAGATCGCACACAGAGACCATACACAGAGACCGCACACAGAGACTACACAGAGACCACACACAGAGATGGCACACAGAGACCGCACACAGAGACCACACACAGAGACTGCACAGAGATTACACACAGAGACCACACAGAGAGACCGCACACAGAGACCGCACACAGAGACCGCACACAGAGACCGCACACAGAGACGGCACACAGAGACCACACAGAGACCGCACACAGATACCACACACAGAGACTGCACACAGAGACTGCACACAGAGACTACACAGAGATCACACACAGAGACCGCACACAGAGACCACACACAGAGACCGCACACAGAGATCGCACACAGAGACCGCACACAGAGACCGCACACAGAGACCACACACAGAGACCACACACAGAGACCACACACAGAGATCGCACACAGAGATCATACACAGAGACCGCACACAGACACGGCACACAGAGACCACACACAGAGACCGCACACAGAGACCACACACAGAGACTACACAGAGACCACACACAGAGATGGCACACAGAGACCGCACACAGAGACCACACACAGAGACCGCACACAGAGACCGCACACAGAGACCGCACACAGAGACCACAGACAGAGACCGCACACAGAGACCGCACACAGAGACCACACACAGAGACCGCACACAGAGATCGCACACAGAGACCACACACAGACACTACACAGAGACCACACACAGAGATGGTACACAGAGACTGCACAGAGACCACACACAGAGACCACACACAGAGACTGCACACAGAGACCATACACAGAGAACGCACACAGAGACCGCACACAGAGACCACACACAGAGACCACACACAGAGACCGCACACAGAGACGGCACACAGAGACCACACACAGAGACCGCACACAGAGACCGCACACAGAGACGGCACACAGAGACCACACACAGAGACCGCACACAGAGACCGCACACAGAGACCACACACAGAGGCCACACACAGAGGCCGCACACAGAGACCACACACAGAGACCACACACAGAGACCGCACACAGAGACCGCACACAGAGACCGCACACAGAGACCACACACACAGACCACACACAGAGACTGCACAGAGACCAAACACAGAGACCGCACACAGAGACCACACACAGAGACCGCACACAGAAACCGCACACAGAGACCACAAACAGAGACCACACACAGAGACCGCACACAGAGACCGCACATAGAGACTGCACAGAGACCACACACAGAGGCTGCACACAGAGACCACACACAGAGACCACACACAGAGATCGCACACAGAGACCGCAAACAGAGACCACACACAGAGACCGCACACAGAGACCACACACAGAGACCACACACAGAGACTACACAGAGACCACACACAGAGATGGCACAGAGAGACCGCACACAGAGACCACACACAGAGACTGCACAGAGACCACACACGGAGACCGCACACAGAGATCGCACACAGAGACTGCACAGAGACCACACACAGAGACCACACACGTAGACCGCACACAGAGACCACACACAGAAACCGCACATAGAGACTACACACAGAGACCGCACACAGAGACCACACACAGAGACCACACACAGAGATCGCACACAGAGACCATACACAGAGACAGCACACATAGATACACAGAGACCACACACAGAGATGGCACAGAGACCACACACAGAGACCACACACAGAGACCGCACACAGAGACCACACACAGAGACTGCACAGAGACCACACACAGAGACCACACACAGAGATCGCACACAGAGACCGCACACAGAGACCACACACAGAGACCACACACAGAGACCACACACAGAGATCGCACACAGAGACCATACACAGAGACCGCACACAGAGACTACACAGAGACCACACACAGAGATGGCACAGAGAGACCGCACACAGAGACCACACACAGAGACTGCACAGAGACCACACACGGAGACCGCACACAGAGATCGCACACAGAGACCGCACACAGAGACCGCACACAGAGACCACACACAGAAACCGCACATAGAGACTACACACAGAGACCGCACACAGAGACCACACACAGAGACCACACACAGAGATCGCACACAGAGACCATACACAGAGACAGCACACATAGACTACACAGAGACCACACACAGAGATGGCACAGAGACCACACACAGAGACCACACACAGAGACCGCACACAGAGACCACACACAGAGACTGCACAGAGACCACACACAGAGACCGCACACAGAGATCGCACACAGAGACCACACACAGAGACCACACTCAGAGACCACACACAGAGATCGCACACAGAGACCATACACAGAGACCGCACACAGAGACCATACACAGAGACCGCACACAGAGACTACACAGAGACCACACACAGAGATGGCACACAGAGACCGCACACAGAGACCACACACAGAGACTGCACAGAGACCACACACAGAGACCACACAGAGAGACCGCACACAGAGACCGCACACAGAGACCGCACACAGAGACCGCACACAGAGACGGCACACAGAGACCACACAGAGACCGCACACAGAGACCACACACAGAGACTGCACACAGAGACTGCACACAGAGACGGCACGGCACACAGAGATCACACACAGAGACCGCACACAGAGACCGCACACAGAGACCGCACACAGAGACCGCACACAGAGACCACACACAGAGATCGCACACAGAGATCATACACAGAGACCGCACACAGACACGGCACACAGAGACCACACACAGAGACCCCACACAGAGACCACACACAGAGACTACACAGAGACCACACACAGACACTACACAGAGACCACACACAGAGATGGTACACAGAGACTGCACAGAGACCACACACAGAGACCACACACAGAGACTGCACACAGAGAACATACACAGAGAACGCACACAGAGACCGCACACAGAGACCGCACACAGAGACCACACACAGAGACCGCACACAGAGACCGCACACAGAGACCACACACAGAGACCACACACAGAGACCACACACAGAGACCGCACACAGAGACGGCACACAGAGACCACACACAGAGACCGCACACAGAGACCGCACACAGAGACTGCACACAGAGACCGCACATAGAGACCGCACACAGAGACCACGCACAGAGGCCACACACAGAGGCCGCACACAGAGACCGCACACAGAGACCACACACAGAGACCGCACACAGAGACCATACACAGAGACCGCACACAGAGACCACACACAGAGACCGCACACAGAGACGGCACACAGAGACGGCACACAGAGACCACACACAGAGACCGCACACAGAGACCGCACACAGAGACCGCACACAGAGACCGCACACAGAGACCACGCACAGAGACCACACACAGAGACCGCACACAGAGACCACACACAGAGACCGCACACAGAGACCGCACACAGAGACCGCACACAGAGACCACACACACAGACCACACACAGAGACTGCACAGAGACCAAACACAGAGACCGCACACAGAGACTACACGGAGACCACACACAGAGATGGCACACATAGACTGCACAGAGACCACACACAGACACCACACACAGACTACACACAGAGACCATACACAGAGACCACACACAGAGACCGCACACAGAGACCACACACAGAGACCGCACACAGAGACCGCACACAGAGACCACACACAGAGACCACACACAGAGACCACACACAGAGATCGCACACAGAGACCATACACAGAGACCGCACACAGAGACTACATAGAGACCACACACAGATATGGCACACAGAGACCGCACACAGAGACCACACACACAGACCACACACAGAGACCGCACACAGAGACCACACACAGAGACCGCACACAGAGACCGCACACAGAGTCCACACACAGAGACCGCACACAGAGACCGCACACAGAGACCACACACAGAGACCGCACACAGAGACTACACAGAGACCACACACAGAGATGGCACACAGAGACTGCACAGAGACCACACACAGAGACCACACACAGAGACCACACACAGAGACTACACAGAGACCACACACAGAGATGGCACACAGAGACTGCACAGAGACCACACACAGAGACCACACAGAGACCACACACAGAGACCATACACAGAGACCGCACACAGAGACCGCACACAGAGACGTCACACAGAGACCACACACAGAGACCGCACACAGAGACCGCACACAGAGATCGCACACAGAGACCGCACACAGAGACGGCACGGCACACAGAGATCACACACAGAGACTGCACACAGAGAATGCACACAGAGACGGCACGGCACACAGAGATCACACACAGAGACCGCACACAGAGACCACACACGGAGACCGCACACAGAGACCGCACACAGAGACCACACACAAAGACCACACACAGAGACCACACACAGAGATCGCACACAGAGACCATACACAGAGACCGCACACAGAGACTACACAGAGACCACACACAGAGATGGCACACAGAGACCGCACACAGAGACCACACACACAGACCGCACACAGAGACCGCACACAGAGACCACACACAGAGACCGCACACAGAGACCGCACACAGAGACCATACACAGAGACCACAAACAGAGACCACACACAGAGACCGCACACAGAGACCGCACACAGAGACTGCACAGAGACCACACACAGAGGCTGCACACAGAGACCACACACAGAGACCACACACAGAGATCGCACACAGAGACCGCACACAGAGACCACACACAGAGACCGCACACAGAGATCGCACACAGAGACCACACACAGAGACTACACAGAGACCACACACAGAGATGGCACAGAGAGACCGCACACAGAGACCACACACAGAGACTGCACAGAGACCACACACGGAGACCGCACACAGAGATCGCACACAGAGACCGCACACAGAGACCACACACAGAAACCGCACATAGAGACTACACACAGAGACCGCACACAGAGACCACACACAGAGACCACACACAGAGATCGCACACAGAGACCATACACAGAGACAGCACACATAGACTACACAGAGACCACACACAGAGATGGCACAGAGACCACACACAGAGACCACACACAGAGACCGCACACAGAGACCACACACAGAGACTGCACAGAGACCACACACAGAGACCACACACAGAGATCGCACACAGAGACCGCACACAGAGACCACACACAGAGACCACACACAGAGACCACACACAGAGATCGCACACAGAGACCATACACAGAGACCGCACACAGAGACTACACAGAGACCACACACAGAGATGGCACACAGAGACCGCACACAGAGACCACACAGAGACTGCACAGAGACCACACACAGAGACCACACAGAGAGACCGCACACAGAGACCGCACACAGAGACCGCACACAGAGACCGCACACAGAAACGGCACACAGAGACCACACAGAGACCGCACACAGAGACCACACACAGAGACTGCACACAGAGACTGCACACAGAGATGGCACGGCACACAGAGATCACACACAGAGACCGCACACAGAGACCACACACAGAGACTGCACACAGAGATCGCACACAGAGACCGCACACAGAGACCGCACACAGAGACCACACACAGAGACCACACACAGAGATCGCACACAGAGATCATATACAGAGACCGCACACAGACACGGCACACAGAGACCACACACAGAGACCGCACACAGAGACCGCACACAGAGACTACACAGAGACCACACACAGAGATGGCACACAGAGACCGCACACAAAGACCACACACAGAGACCGCACACAGAGACCGCACACAGAGACCGCACACAGAGACCACAGACAGAGACCGCACACAGAGACCGCACACAGAGACCACACACAGAGACCGCACACAGAGATCGCACACAGAGACCACACACAGAGATGGCACACAGAGACTGCACAGAGACCACACACAGAGACCACACACAGAGACCATACACAGAGAACGCACACAGAGACCGCACACAGAGACCACACACAGAGACCACACACAGAGACCGCACACAGAGACCGCACACAGAGACCACACACAGAGACCGCACACAGAGACCGCACACAGAGACGGCACACAGAGACCGCACACAGAGACCGCACACAGAGACCGCACACAGAGACTGCACACAGAGACTGCACATAGAGACCACACACAGAGACCACGCACAGAGGCCACACACAGAGGCCGCACACTGAGACCACACACAGAGACCACACACAGAGACCGCACACAGAGACCATACACAGAGACCGCACACAGAGACCACACACAGAGACCGCACACAGAGACCGCACACAGAGACGGCACACAGAGACCACACACAGAGACCGCACACAGAGACCGCACACAGAGACCGCACACAGAGACCGCACATAGAGACCGCACACAGAGACCACGCACAGAGACCACACACAGAAGCCGCACACAGAGACCACACACAGAGACCACACACAGAGACCGCACACAGAGACCGCACACAGAGACCGCACACAGAGACCACACACACAGACCACACACAGAGACTGCACAGAGACCAAACACAGAGACCGCACACAGAGACTACACGGAGACCACACACAGAGATGGCACACATAGACTGCACAGAGACCACACACAGACACCACACACAGAGACTACACACAGAGACCATACACAGAGACCACACACAGAGACCGCACACAGAGACCACACACAGAGACTGCACACAGAGAATGCACACAGAGACGGCACGGGACACAGAGATCACACACAGAGACCACACACAGAGATCGCACACAGAGACCATACACAGAGACCGCACACAGAGACTACACAGAGACCACACACAGAGATGGCACACAGAGACCGCACACAGAGACCACACAGAGACTGCACAGAGACCACACACAGAGACCACACAGAGAGACCGCACACAGAGACCGCACACAGAGACCGCACACAGAGACCGCACACAGAAACGGCACACAGAGACCACACAGAGACCGCACACAGAGACCACACACAGAGACTGCACACAGAGACTGCACACAGAGATGGCACGGCACACAGAGATCACACACAGAGACCGCACACAGAGACCACACACAGAGACTGCACACAGAGATCGCACACAGAGACCGCACACAGAGACCGCACACAGAGACCACACACAGAGACCACACACAGAGATCGCACACAGAGATCATACACAGAGACCGCACACAGACACGGCACACAGAGACCACACACAGAGACCGCACACAGAGACCGCACACAGAGACTACACAGAGACCACACACAGAGATGGCACACAGAGACCGCACACAAAGACCACACACAGAGACCGCACACAGAGACCGCACACAGAGACCGCACACAGAGACCACAGACAGAGACCGCACACAGAGACCGCACACAGAGACCACACACAGAGACCGCACACAGAGATCGCACACAGAGACCACACACAGAGATGGCACACAGAGACTGCACAGAGACCACACACAGAGACCACACACAGAGACCATACACAGAGAACGCACACAGAGACCGCACACAGAGACCACACACAGAGACCACACACAGAGACCGCACACAGAGACCGCACACAGAGACCACACACAGAGACCGCACACAGAGACCGCACACAGAGACGGCACACAGAGACCGCACACAGAGACCGCACACAGAGACCGCACACAGAGACTGCACACAGAGACTGCACATAGAGACCACACACAGAGACCACGCACAGAGGCCACACACAGAGGCCGCACACTGAGACCACACACAGAGACCACACACAGAGACCGCACACAGAGACCATACACAGAGACCGCACACAGAGACCGCACACAGAGACGGCACACAGAGACCGCACACAGAGACCGCACACAGAGACCGCACACAGAGACCGCACATAGAGACCGCACACAGAGACCACGCACAGAGACCACACACAGAAGCCGCACACAGAGACCACACACAGAGACCACACACAGAGACCGCACACAGAGACCGCACACAGAGACCGCACACAGAGACCACACACACAGACCACACACAGAGACTGCACAGAGACCAAACACAGAGACCGCACACAGAGACTACACGGAGACCACACACAGAGATGGCACACATAGACTGCACAGAGACCACACACAGACACCACACACAGAGACTACACACAGAGACCATACACAGAGACCACACACAGAGACCGCACACAGAGACCACACACAGAGACTGCACACAGAGAATGCACACAGAGACGGCACGGGACACAGAGATCACACACAGAGACCGCACACAGAGACCACACACAGAGACCGCACACAGAGACCGCACACAGAGACCACACACAGAGACCACACACAGAGACCACACACAGAGTTCGCACACAGAGACCACACACAGAGATGGCACACAGAGACTGCACAGTGACCACACACAGAGACCACACACAGAGACTGCACACAGAGACCATACACAGAGAACGCACACAGAGACCGCACACAGAGACCACACACAGAGACCACACACAGAGACCGCACACAGAGACCGCACACAGAGACCACACACAGAGACCGCACACAGAGACCGCACACAGAGACGGCACACAGAGACCGCACACAGAGACCGCACACAGAGACCGCACACAGAGACTGCACACAGAGACTGCACATAGAGACCACACACAGAGACCACGCACAGAGGCCACACACAGAGGCCGCACACTGAGACCACACACAGAGACCACACACAGAGACCGCACACAGAGACCATACACAGAGACCGCACACAGAGACCACACACAGAGACCGCACACAGAGACCGCCACAGAGACGGCACACAGAGACCACACACAGAGACCGCACACAGAGACCGCACACAGAGACCGCACACAGAGACCGCACATAGAGACCGCACACAGAGACCACGCACAGAGACCACACACAGAAGCCGCACACAGAGACCACACACAGAGACCACACACAGAGACCGCACACAGAGACCGCACACAGAGACCACACACACAGACCACACACAGAGACTGCACAGAGACCAAACACAGAGACCGCACACAGAGACTACACGGAGACCACACACAGAGATGGCACACATAGACTGCACAGAGACCACACACAGACACCACACACAGAGACTACACACAGAGACCATACACAGAGACCACACACAGAGACCGCACACAGAGATGGCACACAGAGACTGCACACAGAGAATGCACACAGAGACGGCACGGGACACAGAGATCACACACAGAGACCGCACACAGAGACCACACACAGAGACCGCACACAGAGACCGCACACAGAGACCACACACAGAGACCACACACAGAGACCACACACAGAGATCGCACACAGAGACCATACACAGAGACCGCACACAGAGACTACACAGAGACCACACACAGAGATGGCACACAGAGACCGCACACAGAGACCACACACACAGACCGCACACAGAGACCGCACACAGAGACCACACACAGAGACCGCACACAGAGACCGCACACAGAGACCACACACAGAGACCGCACACAGAGACCGCACACAGAGACTACACAGAGACCGCACACAGAGACTACACAGAGACCACACACAGAGATGGCACACAGAGACTGCACAGAGACCACACACAGAGACCACACACAGAGACCACACACAGAGACTACACAGAGACCACACACAGAGATGGCACACAGAGACTGCACAGAGACCACACACAGAGACCACACACAGAGACCACACACAGAGACCATACACAGAGACCGCACACAGAGACCGCACACAGAGACGTCACACAGAGACCGCACACAGAGACCGCACACAAAGACCGCACACAGAGATCGCACACAGAGACCGCACACAGATACGGCACACAGAGACTACACAGAGACCAAACACAGAGATGGCACACAGAGACCGCACACAGAGACCACACACAGAGACCGCACACAGAGACTACACAGAGACCACACACAGAGATGGCACACAGAGACCGCACACAGAGACCACACACAGAGACCGCACACAGAGACCGCACACAGAGACCACACACAGAGACCGCACACAGAGACCGCACACAGAGACCACACACAGAGACCATACACAGAGACCGCACACAGAGACCACACACAGAGACTACACAGAGACCACACACAGAGATGGCACACAGAGACTGCACAGAGACCACACACAGAGACCACACACAGAGACTACACACAGAGACCGCACACAGAGACCACACACAGAGACCGCACACAGAGACCACACACAGAGACTGCACACAGAGACTGCACACAGAGACGGCACGGCACACAGAGATCACACACAGAGACCGCACACAGAGACCACACACAGAGACCGCACACAGAGACCGCACACAGAGACCACACACAGAGACTACACAGAGACCACACACAGAGACCGCACACAGAGACCACACACAGAGACCGCACACAGAGACCGCACACAGAGACCGCACACAGAGACCGCACAGAGACCACACACAGAGACCGCACACAGAGACTATACAGAGACCACACACATAGATGGCACACAGAGACCGCACACAGAGACCACACACAGAGACCACACACAGAGACCACACACAGAGACCGCACACAGAGACTACACATAGAGACCACACACAGAGATCGCACACAGAGACCATACACAGAGACCGCACACAGAGACTACACAGAGACCACACACAGAGACCGCACACAGAGACCACACACAGAGACTGCACACAGAGACTACACATAGAGACCACACACAGAGACTGCACAGAGACCACACACAGAGACCGCACAGAGACCACACACAGAGACCACACACAGAGATCGCACACAGAGACCATACACAGAGACCGCACACAGAGACTACACAGAGACCACACACAGAGATGGCACACAGAGACCGCACACAGAGACCACACACAGAGACTGCACAGAGACCACACACAGAGACCGCACACAGAGATCGCACACAGAGACCGCACACAGAGACCGCACACAGAGACCGCACACAGAGACGGCACACAGAGACCACACACAGAGACCGCACACAGAGACCACACACAGAGGCTGCACACAGAGACTGCACACAGAGACGGCACGGCACACAGAGATCACACACAGAGACCGCACACAGAGATCGCACACAGAGACCGCACACAGAGATCGCACACAGAGACCGCACACAGAGACCGCACACAGAGACCACACACAGAGACCACACACAGAGACCGCACACAGAGACCACACACAGAGATCGCACACAGAGACCACAAACAGAGATCGCTCACAGAGACCACCCACAGAGACTACACAGAGACCACACACAGAGATGGCACACAGAGACTGCACAGAGACCACACACAGAGACCACACACAGAGACCACACACAGAGACCATACACAGAGACTGCACACAGAGACCGCACACAGAGACGGCACACAGAGACCACACACAGAGACCGCACACAGAGACCGCACACAGAGACCACACACAGAGACCACACACAGAGATCGCACACAGAGACCATACACAGAGACCGCACACAGAGACTACACAGAGACCACACACAGAGATGGCACACAGAGACTGCACACAGAGACTGCACACAGAGACCACACACAGAGACCACACACAGAGACCGCACACAGAGACCACACACAGAGACCACACACAGAGACCGCACACAGAGACCACACACAGAGACCGCACACAGAGACCGCACACAGAGACCGCACACAGAGACCATACACAGAGACCGCACACAGAGACCGCACATAGAGACCGCCCACAGAGACCGCACACAGAGACCGCACACAGAGACCACACACAGAGATCGCACACAGAGACCATACACAGAGACCGCACACAGAGAGTACACAGAGACCACACACAGAGATGGCACACAGAGACCGCACACAGAGACCACACACAGAGACTGCACAGAGACCACACACAGAGACTGCACACAGAGATCGCACACAGAGACCGCACACAGAGACCACACACAGAGACCACACACAGAGACCGCACACGGAGACCACACACAGAGACCACACACAGAGATCGCACACAGAGACCGCACACAGAGACTACACAGAGAGCACACACAGAGATGGCACACAGAGACCGCACACAGAGACCACACACAGAGACTGCACAGAGACCGCACACAGAGACCGCACACAGAGACCGCACACAGAGACTGCACAGAGACCGCACACAGAGACCGCACACATAGACCGCACACAGAAACACGCTGGTTGCCTTCCAACAAGTAGTCTCCGTGGGACACCAAAGCCGAAAGTTTGCATGATTCTCACCCATCATGAAATATGATTCTTCCTCTGTTTTTTCTTTCAACCATTTAAATATGTAAAAACCGCCCTTAGTATGCGGGTCACATGCCAATCAGCAGCATGTTGGTTGGCTCATAACTGGGTTTACCAACCCCCTGGGCAGACACCAAACAAACGTCTCAGGGCCAGCGCTGTGGCACAGTGGGTAAAGCCGTTGCCTGCAGTGTCGGTATCCCATGCAGGCGCCAGTTTGAGTCCCGGCTGCTCTGCTTCTGATCCAGTTCCCTGGGAAAGCACCAGCTGTTGGTCCAAGCCCTTGGGCCCCTATTACAAGTGTGAGAGACCCAGATGGCACCACCAGCTCCTGGATTCAGCCTGGCACAGCCCTGGCTGTTGCAGCCATCTTGGGGAGTGAACCACCAGTGGAAGATTTCCCTCTCTTCTCTCTGTGTCTCCCTCTCTCTCTCTCTCTCTAATTCTGACTTTCAAGTAAATAAATAAATCTTAAAAAATAAATGTCACACATACACACGAATCACCATATAAAGACATATGCATTCACAAATCCACACATCCGGTATACAAACATAGAGACACCACATACACACACACGCTAAGTGCACACACATCCATATATTCACACAAGTAAGGACACACATGGATACATGGGGCACACACACCCCACACATGTGCACACCGCCCATGCCCGCTGGGAGAGGAGCCTTCTGCCTGCCTACGTTTCACCTGATCCAATGCAATTTTCATTTTCTGTGAAAAAGAAAACAAGTGGATCAACTGTAATTTTTAAAATTAGTTTTTGATTTAGACAATAACTTGCTATTATCTCAACCACCTCAGACTTGATTATCCATGAAATTGAAGCATGGTATTATCCACTGTTCCCAAATTGAGTTACCCGGTGAAATAGCGCACCGTCCTGTGGCTGCAGAAGACGAGTGGGATCAATACCTCTGTGCTGCGTTTCTCCGCGGACCTTCCGGGAGCCCTATCAATTCTCCCCCATGTCAACTGGCGTGATCATGAGGCAGGGCACAAATCTCCCCGGCGGAAGATGTGGGCAGGGCATCCATCCTGACAAAGCCGCCCCAGTGCCAGTGGGCGCTGAACTCCACGGTATTTTTAGACAAGATGCCGCCCTGTGCAGGAAAGACCAGCCCCAGCCTGCTGCTGCCGCAAACCACATCGTGGCCGGCAGAGCCCCTGCTGCCGAAGTGCTGCCCGGGGACCGCCCCTCCAGGCCACAGTGTCCTTGGCGTGATTCGCAGTCTGTGCCAGGTAAGAATTAAATATTTACCATCTGCTGAAACGCAGCTCCCTCCCCAGGCCACAGGGACGAGGGCAGCCTGCACGTGCTCGGATCCAACGAGGTGGTTGGTGACAGACGGGCCATCTCAGCTAAGGATGGGGTGTGCATGTGTGCGTGTGTGTGTGTGCATGTGTGCATGTGTCTCTGTGTGTACGTGTGTATGCATGTGTGTACGTGTGTGTGCATGTATGTATATGTGTGTGCACATGTGTGAGTGTGTGCGTGTGTGTGTGTGGCCATCTGCCACAAGGGACTCCAGACGTCCACCATCTTGTCCTCTTGGGCCCCAAGGATCTCAGCCCCTCACGTTCAAGGCAGCCTATTGCTCCCCTGCCAGCGACGCCCACTTTGGGTGGTGGCTTCTGGCTTTGGGGAGGGAGCCGTGGAGCGCTCTAGGCAGAGTCTCTCTCCCTCTGATTTCACACCCACGCTGCCCACTCCCTGGATTCAGCTTCCTAAATGTCCTGCGTGCCTCTTCACATCTGTCGTCGACCCAGCTCAGCCCTCCCGGGGGACTGCCCTGTGGGGACCACAGCATTTGGCTCCCGGGGCTGACTGTGGCCAAGGGGTCGCCAGGGCAGGAGATGGCCAGGATTTGGGGGAAGGCAGGAGTCTTGGTGACCAGGACTCCCTCCCCGCTGGGCTTCCAGGCGTCATGGTGCTTGTGTTCCTCTGCCCGAGCCCCTGCAGCGGTTAGAGGCCTTCTCCTACACACCTGGCAACCGGGCCCTGCCCGTAGGGACTGCTCTAGGGCTGTGAGACCACCACCCATCGAGACCCTCGTCACGCTCCCCCCGTTTTGCTTCCAGTCTCGCTCTCACCTGATTCTCCTATCTCTGAACTCTTCAAGTTCTCGTCCGTTCCGCAGAGAGCGACCCCGCTCTGATGCAGGTGGGGGTGTTCTGGCATGGGTGGTGGGGCTAGGCGTTAGCACAGCACCCCTGCATGCTGTGCGTCACCCACTCTCCCTCTGTGTCATTAAACTCAGGGCAAGGGGCCGCCCACCAGGGCGTAGGCTCAGGGCCACACACAGCAAGCACTTCTTTCCATCTCCAAACAGCTTCAAGGAGTTGATGTTACCCACTTGGGTCTTACCCCAAGTAGTCCATGGATGCTCCTGACCCCTCGGGGTAGGCTGGGAATTGGACAGACTGTCCAAGGTCAAAGCTCCTGGGTGGGGCAGGCAGATGTGGCTGCCCTGGTGAGATTCTGTAACCCAACACTTTGAGGACCATTCACTGAAATGAACTCGCAGCCTCCTCAGCCATTCATTAGCAGAGAGCAGCATTAATCTTTCTAAGAAACAGCCTTGACCGTGAGGTCTGGCTGTGATTGGCTTCTGTCACCCCAACCGCTGAGCCCCGCCTCCGCGCTCCGCAGTGCAGAAGCGCGAGACGATACCGCCGCATCAGCAGAGCACCACTTTCAGTCCAGAGCCGCCTTGGAGTTTGCAGAATTCCTAAGTAGAAGCTGGCTGAACGCATGGAGATAACATTGAAGAAAACAGCGCTTGTGTGAAAGGACCCATCCGCACACGTCAAGGCCATTTCCAAGTAGCTACGTCCACAGCAGCCCCCGAGGGGACCTGCAGCAACACGGGAGCCCGCCTTCTGCATCGTCCAGCTCCGTAGCCGCTGGCCACAGACAGCTGCTGGACACGTGAAACGTGTCTGTGCCGTGGAAGAGCTGGATCTTACCTTTGGTTTAGCTCCAACAACTTAGATTTAAATAGCCCTGTGTGTCCACGGTGTGGTTCCAGACAGCACTGTTCAGATAACAAATCATCTCTTACGAAATGCAAGCTGGCCAGGGATGCCCTTTAAGAAGCCTCCCTCCTGGAGTAAAATGCAGTCAGAAGAACCTGTGCATTACTGATACGGAAAAAATCCCCAGCCCCTGGTAAAGGAAAACAATAAGCTCAGATTAAGCTGGAGAAACTTCTATGAAAAAATTATTTAACGTTGTCCCCCAGGGTTCAAAACTGAAAATTCCATTATATTTTATATGTAATTCCCTTGACCCCTAAAACAACAAATGGTTCTTTGAGCAGGTTGATAACAAATATTCATTATATTCAGTATACTGCCTTCCTCAATATTAACCTGTCTGATGTCAGTGTTTAAGGAATGCTTGTAGCATATGAGCTCCTGTAAAGGTTATGAAAGACATAACCAAGGCTGACAGTGTGGCAAAGCAGGTTAAAGCCCTGGCCTGCAGTGCCAGCATCCTCTGTGGGCCCTAGTTCCAGTCCCAGCTGCTCCACTTCCGATCCAGCTCCCTGCTAATGCACCTGGGAAAACAGCAGAGGATGGCCTGAGCCCTTGGGCCCTTGCAGCCACATGGGAGACCCGGAGGAAGCTCCTGGCTTCAGATGAGCTCAGCTCCGGCCATTACAACCATTTGGGGAGTGAACCAGCAGATGGAAGACCTCTCTCTCTGTCTCTGCCTCTCTCTGTAACTCTTTCAAATAAATAAAATAAATCTTTAAGAAAGACATAACCGAGATGACATCTGCCTTGTCTTGGGCTCTGGAGTCTGTGGTGGCTTTAGGGAAGGGACGATCAAGCAGAGGAGAGCACTTCCAGGCTCTTTGTATCCACCCAAGAATGGCTGTGGGAGAGAGGATGCATTGGCAGGGGGAAAAGATATCCATAGGATACACAAGAATCTCAGTGTTAAGCCGGTGAATTGGGAATTTTCCCACAGAAAACACTCAGCACGGTGATACAGCGATATTCAAGGATTCTTGAGAGTTTTGCATTGCAGATCTACCTCCAGGAACAGAGACATCACATTAGAGATCCATCACATTAGAGACCCAGTCATGAAAGAGATGACATTTTGTCAGCATCCCTTCATCTTGTCAGTGGTGATATATAAATAATTTGGCCACATGTAATGCATGAACATCTCCCAATCAGAACTTTTATTGTATGGGCACCGACCAATCAGAATGGCTACTTTATGGGGATCAGCCAATGAGAACAGATAACCAGCACAGCTCCACGTTGTGTCAGGAAGTAACCCTCACTTTGGCTGTTGGTTTATAGGAGGCAGTCCCAGGGTGGGGGCAGAATGAGCTCTAAGCTCCTAAGAGTATTTTACTCGTCACGGTGCTGGAAGATTGTCTTCCATTCACTGGGTTCGTAGCAGGAGGAAGAGCCTCGTCCCGAATCGGCACCTCCCCCTCAGCAGCTTGAAGGAATTCATTCAAATCTTGGCACTTTGTAAAAGTCAGATTCTGCTTTGGCAATGGCATGATTTGGCATGGGGTGGTCAGGGCGGTCACTACATATTAACCAGCGAGAAATCTACGCGGACCAGCTCAGAGTCGGCCAACCTCGCAGGCTGGCTAAGTTGCGCGTGAAGAGGTGGGGTGGGCGGGGAAGGTCACTGAGATCCCCTTCGTGAAAAGGGAGGAGGCGGCCATTGCGTTCCTAATACCAACTCCCGGCTGGCTTTGGATGGGCAGGCGCACAGGAGTCTCAGACAAACAGGGCGGAAGATGGGATCGCGTGTCGCAGGGTCTCCTGGTCCCCTCCCTGGAAAAGGCAGGCGCCAAAGCACAGAATTCTTACACTGCCACCTGCGTGGAGAAAGTCAAGACAGCAGCCGGAGGGTTTGCTCTTATCAGGCACCACAGGGCTCATCTGCAGCTCCTCCCAGGCGTTTGTGGAACCTGAAGTCCATCGCCTAAAGGCGTCATCCACGTGTGATTCTTGTGAGGATGAGAACAAGCCGGACAAGGAAGCAGGCTATGAGGAGCCCGGATATCAGCCCTGGAATTTATTCTCATGTTTAACCCATTGATCGCTGATTGACCCGATTTTTAGCCTCTTATCTCACGGATGATATGCAGTAATGCCCCTCCTTATTAAGCGCACATAAATAAAATCTGAGTATGGTTTAAGACGATAAAATCCTTCTAAACGCCCCGGAAGAATGGAAACTCTGTTCATTGGATTAGCAGTCCGGAGTGTTGAGAAAAACATGTGATGCAGCTTTTCCTTAGCAACTTCACGGAATTCACTTAAACTTGAAACATTCAAAAGTCAAATTCGACTTTGGGACCTGGGAATCTCGATTCCTTCTCTCGCAATACAGCAGCGGGCCCCGCGGCTCCCGTGTCACCTGTTCGAGGGGCGATGCTGGCAAAGCTGAAGACGGGCGTCAGCCAAGTGCAGGGTGGAGGCCTGAGGAAGCCTCCCCTATACCAGCGTCACGTTCCTGACCTTCCAGGGACCAGCCGCGTGAACGGAAAGCTGCGGCCGACTCTCGGAGCGGGGCCAGTGCGGATCCGGATCCTGGAAACCAAAGGAAAACCACGGATGCGTCAGTGGCCATCACAGCCGAATGCGCACTGGAGAAGGGAACTGCACCCATCAGCCACGACAGAGGGGCCGACGCGTTGAACCGCGCCTCTCCTTCCTTCCATTGTTCGCAGTCACACACACTCCAAATGTTTTCCAATCAGGCTCCAACAAGTAATCCCATTCGAAGAATCCAACCATTGTGTTTACGAATGCAAATGTCTACAAAGAGGCACCGTTTTATTTCCTCTCTCATTTTTCTTACGGAAGTTCTAGCTTCGCTATGAACATATAAAGAATTACTAAACTTCTTTAAATAACACACATTTCTATTCAAGGGAAGGGATAGCATCAAAGAACTGACTTGAAATAGATCACCCATCTGGCTGCTTTGGCATACGGGAGCTGGCTCCCAGCAGGAGGGAGCGTGGTGTTGCCATGACCATTCAGAAATATGATGCCAGACCAACCCCTGAGCCTGCAGGCAGAGCCAAGGCCCCTGTTACCCTTGTCCTCAGCTCTTTGCGCCAGCCCTGAGGATGCCAGCCCAGACGTCCGGGCACGGTACCTGCATTTAACATCTTAAGTAATGTCGCGGGGCACAATCAATTATTTACCTTGCTGCGGCATGTTAGTGCGTCTTGCGGGTAGAATCGTTCTTGCTGTGGTTTTAATTTATTGACTCCCAGTAACACGAGGGAGCCCAGGCGGCTGATGTCCCGTTTCAGCGAATGCTGCAGAAATGTGGGCCTTTACTGTGCGTAGGCTCAACATTGGGGCCACCGCTTTCTTTTGTTTGCACTGCTGGATTGCACACATGCCTTGCAGTTCACAAATGGGCTGCTGTTTTCTGAACTCATCAAGAGTTTAATTCTGTTTCTCTCCATAGAGGGAGTGATGGCTGATGAAGCCTCCACCCAGCTTTCAAATTTTTCATTTGCTCCCCGCCCCAAAACACAAAAAGGGCAAAATTCCTAAAACCGCCAGAATAAATGACTGACAGCGAGTTCAGACATAGCAAGAGAGGGGGAAAGGAGGACCACTTGTTTTAAATATTCCAGGTGCAAAATGCGTGCAAAGTCCATGGCCTCACAGAAAATGAAGGAACTGGCCTCTCCCATGAACTGTAATTTTTTAATAAAAGTTTTCAGTTTTATTTAGTGGTTGTGTCCCAACATGTTTCAATTGCAGTTGGTTGCACTTGATTTAACTCTTCTTATTCAGAAAACAATGCCAGTGTTAAGGTTAGGACTAAGGTTAGGGTTAGGGTTAGGGTTAGGGTTAGGGTTAGGGTTAGGGTTAGGTTTAGGCTTAGGGTTGGGGTTGGGGTTAGGGTTAGGGTTAGGGTTAGGGTTAGGGTTAGGATTGGGGTTAGGGTTAGGAGTTAGAGTTAGGGTTTAGGGTTAAGGTTAGGATTGGGGTTAGGGGTTAGGGGTTAGGGTTAGAGTTAGGGTTAGGGGTTAGGGGTTATGGTTAGGGTTCATTGTATTTAGCATTAGGGTTTAGGGTTAGTGTCAGGATTGGGGTTAGGGTTTAGGGTTAGGGTTAGGGTTAGAGTTAGAGATTAGGGTTAGGGTTAGGGTTAGGGTTTAGGATTTAGGGTTAGGGTTAGGGCTAGGGTTAGTGTTAGGATTGGGGTTAAGGTTTAGGGTTAGGGTTAGGGTTAGGGGTTCGGATTAGGATTGAGGTTAGGGTTAGGGTTAGGGCTTAGGATTAGGGCTTAGAGTTAGGGTTAGGGTTACAGTTACAGTTACGGATAGGGGTTAGGGTTAGGGTTAAGGTGGGGTTAGAGTTTAGCATTAGCATTTAGGGTAAGGGTTAGGGTTAGGATTGGGGTTAGGGTTAAGATTAGGGGTTACGTTTATGGTTAGGGTTGGGGTTAGGGTTAGGGTTTCAGTTACAGTTAAGGTTAGGGGTTAGGGTTAGGGTTTAGAGTTTAAGGTTAGTGCTAGGGTACTGTAACAGTAAATTTAGCAATAATATATGTAATTGATTTTTTAAAGAACTGCCCTGGCTTTATATCTGGGGATCTTAGAGTTCATGGAAAGTGGGATTGATGCTGAGTCTATGGAGTGGGACTTTAACCCAGGGATTTAGACACCAGCATCCCACACTGCAGCGCCTGAGCCCACCACCGGCTCTGGCTCTGGCTCCCAACTCCAGCTTCCTGTCGATGCAGACGCTAGGAAGAATGGTGATTGCCGGGTCCCTGCCACCCACACTGGAGACTTGGACTGAGTTCTTGGCTCCCAGCTGCTGGTCCAGCCACGGCAGCTGAGGGCACTTGGGGAATGAATCAGCAGAAAGGAGATCTCGGTCTGCCTCTGTCTCTGTGTCTCTGTGTCTCTCAAATAAATAAATAAAAAAAAAGAAGAAAAACTTGGCTGCAAACATTTTGAAATGTGTGCCTACAGGGATTCTTCAAAAATTCACAAAAATGCATATTACAAAACAATACTGCATGGATTTCAAAGAAATTTTGCACAAAAAATAAAATATTTTAAATTCATTTTCTGCACAGACATTCTGAAGTACCCTCATTCATCAGCTTTGAAAGATCAATCTCCTTCTTCCTCCTGGTCCTCGCTGCGACTCAGTGCCTGACCGCGTGTCTCTGCCACTCGACATCTCATTGCTCTCCCTGCTCCCGAATGCAGCGTGGCTTAGGGCTGCAGCGGCACTGCGGTGACCACGGACCGGGGAGTCTGTGGGTGCCAAGACCTTGCATTCGGCATTGAGTCAGCACCCGAGGCCTGCCTGGCAGCGAGCTAGGTGCTGCGGGGCTGTGAGGTGCAGCAGTGAGGCAGCCCCGGGAACTCAGCGCTCTCCCTTGGAAGCAACGCTGGCCACGTCTGTCGCGCTTTCACGCTGGGGCACACAAACACTCGCCTCAAAGACATCACCGGGGGCACGGGTGATCAGTTCTTTGGTCCCAAAGACTCTCATTCAGAAAGTCTGGAAGCAGCCAAGAAGTTTGCATTTTACAAGCACCCAGAGCACTGTGGGTAGCCTGCTGAGGGTCACAGACACAGGTGTTCGTGGGCGCTGGGTGCAGGCCCACGTTCAGAATGCATTCTCTGGGGAAACAGGGACCCGGGATTCACAAGTCCCCATCGCTGCCAAGTGGTGGCAGGAGTGAGTGCTCAGGAAAGACCGCGCCAAGGGAGGGGCGTTCAGGCGGCAGTGAGCAAGGGCCAGGGCTGCAGGCACCTGGGGACCAGGTGCTCCGAGACCTGTGACGGCTCCCCACTGCATCAACCCAGCACCATCGATAGATCTGACCCCCGGCAGCCACCATCAACCATGGCTTCAGACCACGGCAGCCACCATCCTTTGGTACAGCCCTCCACCCCCGGCCTGTGCCCTTTCACATTGTCCCTGACACCAGCCCTCACTCTCCTGGTGGCTTCCAGCATCCAGGCAAAGGGGCAGAAAGGGCTGAGAAGTGAGTTTCCCTGCCTTGTCCCACCTCCAGGCCAGCGTGGGCCTCCGGGATCAGGACCACCATCCAGGGACAAAGGGATGGAAGGACAGAGCCAGCACTGTGGCATAGCAGGTAAAGCCAACGTTTGCAGTACTGGCATCCCATATGGGCACTGGTTTGAGTCCTGGCTGTCCCACTTCCAATCCAGCTCTCTGCTGTGGCCTGGGAAAGCAGTGGAAGATGGCCCAAGTCCTTGGGCCCCTGCACCTGCGTGGGAGACCTGGAAGAAGCTCCTGGCTCCTGGCTTCGGATCCGCGCAGCTCTGGCCGTTGCAGCCACCTGGGGAGTGAAGCAAGGGATGGAAGACCTCTCTCTCTCTCTCTCTCTCTCTCTCTCTCTCTCTCCCTCCCCTCTCTCTGTGTAACTCTGACTTTCAGATAAATAGAGGCAGGTGCAGCAGCAAATGAGGAGTTTCTGCCCCTCCTGAAAATTAGAACGCCAGGCTGTGTTTCAGTGCCTGGTAGGCGTGGGCTGCCGTCACAGCTGGGTGTGGGGGTCAGGATGAAGGCGTGTGTGCGGAGACTCACAGCCGGCTCCTGGAACCCAGGGAGCAGCCCACAAACACTCCTGCTCCCCACGCTGTCCACAGCCCTAAGCTGGAGTGCACACAGCCTCGGGCGCTCTGGGGCTGCACTTCCCTTATTCACAGGAGAGTCACCAGGGCTCCAGGCAGATGTGGCCTGAGCAGACATCAGCAGCCCTGGGAGGAGTCCACATCGAAGGGCCGGTCACCAAGAACACTTCGGGACGTGGAGCAAATCTTAATTGCTGTGCGTCCATGGGGCGGAACAAAATGAGGAAGGAGGCGACGCAGCATTTGGAGGCCCGCTGTACCGTGCACAATGCCCATCACCGTCATGCTGCAAGGCACCTTGCAATCCTTACGCCGAAACACACGCTAGAACCGCACCTGGTCATTCCCAAGTGCAGAAATGGTCAGACGCGTCCCCATCCCTTCCGACCCAGGAGGCCGAGAGATGGGGACCAAGAATGGGAGCCTCCCAGTGGCTTCATGGGTGACGCCAACACACCTGGGCTACAAGAAAACAGGGGACCGTGGAGAAAACCAAAGGCCCCAGGCCACAGAGGAGGGAGGTGGAAACTGGGAGTGGGATTATTTCACTTTTGGCAGTGACTGGGAGAGCAAGGTTATTCTTAGGTCATGACACCCACCTAGGCCTGCCTAACAATACCTCTCGCCTGAGCTGGACTGCCACTCACAGCAAAGGTGTGTGGCTGGGTGAGAAAGCACTCATCATCACACCTTGCTGTGACAGTGACAATGCCGGGCATTGCCCACATCCCCCACCTTAACGAATCACTGTTCCCTGAGCCCGAGGGAACCCCGGGCTACATGGTGCCCGGGCTACACGGTGCGCAGTCAACAGTCAGCCGGTAAACTTGACCTTCAGAAACACCGAAGATGAGCAGACCACTAGCAGAGGCACCAAGCAAGCAGGCTGCCCGACCAGGATCATCCATTAGCACACAGCCTGGGCGTTAATGGCTGTGGTACCCGCTGTGTCCCCACGGGGAGGCCATTTATCGAACTCAACTAGCCCCACAGCCGCCAAAATCGGGAAGGGCATTTGCAGCGGGCTGCCTTGCCGCTGGGGACCGCTCGGTTTAATCTGCAGGCTTCCGAGTCTGAGCACAGCGAGGGTTTCTACGGAACGGTGCGCTCTGTGGTCAGCAGTCCTGAACCGCAACAAGCCGGCCAGCGAGGCAGGAGCCCCTCGAGCCAACAGCTCTGGGCCTGAGAGGTTTGCACGCACGGAAACTGCCCGCAGCAGCCTGGGGCCCTGTGACATATTGGAGCCACACTGAGACAGGCAGAGAGAGGACAAAGGACTGAGCTTTCTCTCTAGGGCTGTCAGCGAGCAGGTTCAGGGCTGAATGGAGGGAGGCTTTGAGGACACAGGAGAGCCCTGCGGATGGCTCTCACTGGCCCGCACAGCAAGAGCTCCCACCACACTCCGGGCCGGGTTGCAGGGCCCAGTCTCCGGGAAGTTCTTAGAAGGAACCAGCGTGCTGTGGGTCAGCTTGACCTTCAGCAAGCTGCAGCTTGGCCACACCAGCAGCTCTCAAATGGCCAGCTGACCGCATACAGGGTTCTGTCCACTTGGGATCATGGAACACAGAAGGGAATGGTCATGTCCCATCCTGCTCACTTCCTACTCTCAGAGCTTTCTGGGAACACAGCCCATGGTGCACCTTGCATCCAGGTTTTGCAACTGGTCGACCCAGGCGGAGCCGATGCCTGGGCCCAGGCCTGCAAAGTCACCCTTCGCTCACCATCAAAGACGGGCCTCTTCAGAAGAGCTTGTAGAAAGATCCGGCAAGTTGCTGACTGCTGGTCGGTTCCCAGCCCGGGCAAAGACCCTCCACCTTCCTGGACGCCTGGCCGGTTTATTAAGGAGCTTCCTGCTCTCTCCTGAAATGCGTGACTCCACCAAGAAGCCTCGCAAGCCTTTGACACACACCAGTGTGCCTCCGCGGTCACTCTCTCCACCTGTTCCACTGGCTCTGTGTTTCAACAGCAGAAATCTCTTAAATTTCCCTCCCTGTGGATTTTCCATGCATGCACTTGGAGCTTCACGAAGCATCGCTCAGAGCCCCCCGAGGTGCCATTCTCATTCCTGTCTACAGAGGCACCCAGCGTGCCCCTGGCCCTCGTCTGTGCCGAGGGCGTTTCGAAGGGAATTCTCCGGCAAGAATCGGCTGAGTCTCCTCCCCGCCGCCCCAGAGCCACGCACCGGGCTCGTCTCCTGCAAACACAGCCACAGAGCCGTGGGTGCTTCAGTGGGAAGAACCGAGAACCTGTCCAGTTTTTAGTCAATCCCTCTGGCTCCAAACGACATGCACCGGAAGATCCAGGGGCCTCGGAGAGCGGCCTTAGCGGGAGGAAGTCCTCCTCTCCGCTTCCCTGCCACCCAGCCCGACAAAGAGCCAGAACTCAGGCCAGTCGTGCCACAGACTTGCGTGTGTCTTCCCGCCTGGCGAACTGCGCTGCCGCCGATCACATCCTGGAGGTTTTCCCCGTGCACGGCTGGGCTTCGGTCAGGGCTCGCGTCCTCCCTGAACGCCCAAAAGGCTTGCATCACCGCCAAGACAGACGCGTTCCGCGGACTCCAACCACAGCCACGGGAGGGACAGGACGGCCCGGGGCGACCCAAAAACTCCAGCAGTCCCCCAGACCAAGAGCGAAAGATGCAGCGTTGCAAAGACACCTGTGGGCGCTGAGGCCTCTGAGGGACAGCAGCTCCTGCACACAGCCTCCGGCCCAGCGCTGCCAGGAAGCAGGTCTGGGAGGCTGGCTTCTCCGAAAGCCACCCGGGGAGAGCTGCCTTGCTTAGCCAGGACTCCACTGCGGAGTCGCAGGTGACGCCTCTCATTCAACACTGGATTTGCACAGGTCACGGAAGGGAGTTGGTCATGTAGGTCTCGCCTCATACAATTTTTGGGGGCACATGGAAAGTTCACTCCCAGATGGCAGGCAAGGCTGACTGTGCAGGGCGCTCACACACTCTGCGAGGGGACAGCACCCCCACCCCACCCACCCAGCGCTGCACGGCGGCTCAGCACGGCTGCAGCCCCTGCCTCTCCCTGCGCCTCCAGGTGCACGTCCCACATCCCCCTGCGGGTGTCTACCACACCCCTAAGGTCAACAGGCTCCAAGTTCAGCGTCTGATCCCCTACCCCCACTGCCTCCCCACCGCGGTGGGTGGCACCTCCAGCCTCCCGGGGCTTCCTCAGTCACCCAGAAGTCCTCCCTCACCCCTCCATTTCTACTCCTGACAGAATTTCCCAGCTCCCCAGCTCACGGGCTTAGATCCTCTACAAAGACCCCTGCTCCTCAAACCCAGCACCCAGCACCCTGCTGCAAGCCAGCGGCCCCCCTGGGCCCCAGGGTAGACAGATGTCCCAGGAGAACAGAGCAGGCTCACGTCCTGGGAGAGCCTGGCTCCCAGAGCACCCAAGGTGAATTACTCCGCATTGCTCATTATCGCACCGGCTCAGACTGCAGACAGAAACTCGGCCCCAAGCGGGCCCCAGCCTCCTCCCGGGTCTGCAGCCTCTTGCAGGAGGACACAGACCAGGTCTCGGCCCCGCCTCTCCACATGGACAAGAGCCGCGGCTCCGTTCCACCACGCATCACAACACGCACCATCACGCAAGCACCGCACACACACGGGACTGCTTAAAGGGTGGGGAAAGTGGTGGTGGTACATCACCTGAGGATGGTGACCGCTGCTCCGCGGCTCCGGCACCTGGACTTCCCCGGACCTGGGAGGGCGCGAGGCAGCCCCTGCAACGGAGGAAAATGCCAGAGTGAGCGGTGCCAGACACAGCTGCTCTCACCGAGACACGCGCTGGCCTCTGGGTACCGCTCCTGGCGGAAAGGGAGCCTTAAGCATAGATGGATTTTTTTAATTCCCTTGAGAGCATATAATCTGGAAAATTTTCAGAAGACTGACTCAACGTCAGTTCCTCTCTTGACACGCGAGCGTCTTCCAGAGACAAAAGAATCCTTAGCTAAAAGAGGTGGAGGGGTTCGCTCTGGGCCATCCTTTTGGTCAAGATACAAATGAATAAATATTCACTCGTGGAAATCTGAAGTCATTTTGTCAGTGGAAAGCAGCCATGCTTCGTGGGAGTGTGAAAGCCCACGACGCAGAACGCATGTGGCATGATCGGATCAGAAGAGTGGGACCGTTGGGGGCAGAGTCCCCGGAAGGCTCCCCAGGTAGGGCTGACCGGCTACAAACCTCCCAGGGAAGCTTTGTGCCAGTACCCTGTGCGGGCCGAGTGCTGCATTCACCCTGCTCCAAAGGTAACCAACAGCCCCACCCTGCACCCACCTACAAGTCCGACGGCTGGGATGTTGCCTTCAGAGATCCCCACCAACCAGGACTCTGGAGGAAAACGAGAGCCTACAGAGACATTTTTTTTTTTTTTTTGACAGGCAGAGTGGACAGTGGGAGAGAGAGAGAGACAGAGAGAAAGGTCTTCCTTTGTTGTTGGTTCACCCTCCAATGGCCGCTGCGGCCGGCGCTCTGCGGCCGGCGCACCGCGCTGATCCGATGGCAGGAGCCAGGAGCCAGGTGCTTCTCCTGGTCTCCCATGGGGTGCAGGGCCCAAGCACTTGGGCCATCCTCCACTGCACTCCCGGGCCACAGCAGAGAGCTGGCCTGGAAGAGGGGCAACCGGGACAGAATCCGGCGCCCCAACCGGGACTAGAACCCGGTGTGCCGGCGCCGCTAGGCGGAGGATTAGCCTAGTGAGCCACGGCGCTGGCTGAGACAGAGACTTTCAAAGGGGCCTTATGCTGCAGCCGACACCAGCTCCCTGGTCAGTGGAATGGGAACAGGTATCCTGCTGGCAACACGTGGGGGCTGGGAGTCATCTGCAGCCGGCTGAAAAGCCTCCCACACAATGGAAAGTCTTGAAAGAAAGAAAAAAGCGTGGAGGACAGAAACACAGAAAGTATTTTGCAAAACTGTTGTGTCCACTTCGTTTTATTTTAAGCTTTAGACAAATAAGTAGCTTCTTTTTCTTACTATTAAGCTAATCAAAATATTCCTCATTCTCAAACTTCTCCTTCTACAAGGTCATCCAGGAGGTACTGACCCCTCCCAGCTGGGGACCCGTCAGCCAGCCTTTCTCCCAACCCCACCCTCCCCTCCCGGCATCACCCCACCTGCAGTCCTGGGTTCATCTGAACTGTATCCACGGTTTTCATTGCCACTCTTTAAGTTCGGCTCAGAAGTTTCTTTGTTTGTCTTGGCCTGTATGGATTTCCTAGAAGGAGAGCAGTTCAGAAAAGCCAAGTGTGAGTCGGCAGCGGGGACTTTGTCCGCACGGTCGCCCTCCGAGCACTCTGACGCCCTGAGCTTCCTACAGGAAGTCCACAGCTCAGTCACTGGCCTCGGAGGAGCAGGTGCGACGGACTGCGTGCTCCCATATTCCCACTATGGGGAGAGAGGAAACTCAGTCACCACAGGACGTGGCCACCACCCCCAGCGGGTACTCCGCTCTCAGAAACCATCACCTAAATCAAGCAGACTTAGCAACTATTAAAAAAAAAAAAAAAAAAAAACCTTGGCAACTACGACCCCCAGGCCAAATCCTGCCCACCACCTGTTTTTATAAATAAAGTTTTCTTGGCACAAAGCCACACCTGTTGCCTTCCATAGTCTCTATGAATGCTTGCATGTTATAATGGCAGAGTTGGGACGTTGTGACAATTCCCTCTGGCTGGCAAAAATGGGAGTATGTATTTGGTGGGCCCTCCACAGAAAAAGTGGGGCAAGCCCTGAAATAAAGTGAAGCCTGGTGCAGCTTTCTAGGGGGAGGAAGTCTGGCGATGGATAGCCGAGGGTTTAAACTCCGCCTCTAAGAATTGCTTCTCAGGACATAGTCAAGGGTCTGTGCCAAGACGGGGTTGAAACAAAGTCTACTCGCAAGATGATTATAAGAGCAAAAGTGCCCAGCGTCAGGGGACTCACGGAAGCGGTAGTGGCCGTCCGTGACGTGGACTTGCCTGTCACCTGTTAGAGTTGTGGGAACGCTGGTGGAAGGGACACCGGTACACCTCGGGAAACTGAGGCAGCCTTGTCCGGAGCTGACCGCACACAGTCGCTACCTGACACGGACCCGACAGAGCACAGAACAGGAAGCAAAGGGTGCAAAGATGAACACACTCAGCCATCATGTTCATCCCGGCCGCCATCTGAAAACTATCCCCACCCCCACTTAGAGCAGCAGCAAGAAAAACGGCACCAGGCTCAGAATGCAACGCTGTCATGACGCCACCTCAGGGGCACCCCACAGCACAGCACGGCGGGTCGCACCGTGGGGAGCCCCAGAGGAGGCAGGCGCGGCGCGAGTGGGTGTGTGTGTGCACCTGGGACAGGACCGCAGTTCCAGCAAGCAAACCTGATCTCCGGGCGCAGGCGGACGGTGCCACGGGGATGTCTCCTGCCGGGAGGCGGGGCCAGCAGTGATTCATCAGGGGCCCAGCGGAGCTTCCTAGGAGCTCAGGATGTCCCAGGGCCACACGGTGGCGGTCACCACCCTGTGTACACCAATCTACCACACACCCAAGATTTGGGCACGTTTCTGTACTGACATGCCACTGAAAACGTCAGCAAAGAAGCAAAGCAAACACGTGACGGGCCAATGTCTAACCAGCAGGGTGCCAGGTGAGAAGAGCCAGCCCTGACGTCATGTTCACGGGCACAACATACGTGTGTGTGTTTCTGTGTGTCTGTTTGGGAACCCGTATGCACGTAAATGCATACTCGTTTGGATGGCAATAATGAGCTTTGGAGAATAGTTCTGTGATGATTTTAATAATATTTCTTGGCTGGCGCCGCGGCTCACTAGGCTAATCCTCCGTCTTGCGGTGCTGGCACCCTGGGTTCTAGTCCCGGTCAGGGTGCCGGATTCTGTCCCAGTTGCCCCTCTTCCAGGCCAGCTCTCTGCTGTAGCCCGGGAGTGCAGTGGAGGATGGCCCAAGTGCTTGGGCCCTGCACCCCATGGGAGACCAGGAGAAGCACCTGGCTTTTGGCTTCGGATCAGCATGGTGTGCTGGCCACAGCGTGACGGCCTCAGCGGCCATTGGAGGGTGAACCAACGGCAAAAGGAAGATCTTTCTCTCTCTCTCTCTCTCTCTCTCTCTCACTGTCCACTCTGCCTGTCAAAAAAATTTTTTTAAACAAAATTTTTTAAAAAATTTAAAAAATAATATTTCTTGTCTCTGCATTGAATTTTTCCCTTCCATAGCCGTGCATGGATCCTCTAGCTAAAATGATGTGTATTATCTGTGTGCACACAAAGTCCTTGATGGGCTGGGGTAGCACTACTGACACAGTGGAGAGAAGTAGACAAGGCGAGCCCGTGAGCCAGCCCCCTCTACCCCGAGGCCTCAGGCAGTCTGCCCCGAGCGCAAAGTCTGCACAGACAGCAGGGCGGGGCCCTGAGCAAGACTGCCCCGTCACAGTCCCAGCCCTCCAACCGTCTGCACCAGAGCCATGTGGCCGTCGCGTACTTGGCTTCTCATGTCAGTTTCCTGAGCTACAAAACGTTTGAACAGCCTCAATCGTCGTCGATATTAAGGAAGGCAAAACTCTCTACCAATCTCACAACTTGCCGCACACGTGTGTTCAGCACTCAGTAAACACAGCCAGTACTCGACATTCATAGTTGGTTCCCATCATATACACTTAGCCCTCTGCACCCAACAGCCACACAGCCACCGCTTCAACGGTACTGCTGGAGAGAAACTGCAGCTGTACTGAGCACGAGCGGACCCTGTTTCTTTTCGTTATCCCCTAAACGATACAGCGGACCCTGTTTCTTTTCGTTATCCCCTAAACGATACAGCAGACCCTGTTTCTTTTCGTTATCCCCTAAACCATACAGCAGACCCTGTTTCTTGTCATTATCCCCTAAACCATACAGCGGACCCTGTTTCTTGTCATTATCCCCTAAACGATACAGCGGACCCTGTTTCTTGTCGCTATCCCCTAAACGATACAGCAGACCCTGTTTCTTGTCATTATCCCCTAAACCATACAGCGGACCCTGTTTCTTGTCGCTATCCCCTAAACCATACAGCAGAATGGCTGTTTGCATGGCATGCGTGCTGCAGGAGGCTGCAAGTGACGCAGAGGGGGTTGGAAGCACACAGGAGGGGGTGGTGGGCTCTATGCAGATACTACTTTGGCATCCTTGGCTGTTGGAACCCACAGGGGTCCTGGGACCACTCCCCTGTGGATACCCAGGGATGACGGGCTGTATGATCATCACCGGGAACCCAGTGACCAAGGTTACCACTCCCCTGTCGTCCTCCACCTGTTACCCAGAAGACCTGTGGGTTGCTTTGACCCAGAGACCGGAAATGCAAGATGCTGGCACGGTCCACCACGGTGAACCAGAGAACCAGGCCACGTTGCCGACGGCAACAGGAACCAAGACAACGCCCCCCAAGGGTCCAGGCCCACACAGGGGCGGGGGGCTGTGTTTTCAGGCTGCTCCTGGAGTTGTCTGCAGAGTGCGGCCCCTGGTGGACACAGCGAGAACAGGTGGTGTCTGTCGCATGGTGACCACAGCAGGGGGTGCAGCCAGGAGGGGTTTAAAAACCCCAGGCCTTAAGGAGTTTACAAGACCTAATAAAATGCTGGGTACCCCCCCAGGACAGCGCTGCCCTCCGGAAGCCCTCCCCTTCCTGCACTTCATGACCATGTAAGTCCTGCACGCACACTGCCGACTGTACGTCATCGCAAGCCCTTGACACCGTCGCCCTACAAGTGCCTGCAGCTCGTTCAGGCCAGCCTAGGAATGGGAGGAACTGCTCAGAGAGGGTTTCCCTGCCGCTGTGGCTGAGCAAGCGCCAAACACTGCCGAGTCTGTCCGCAGGCGCGGGCGGGGCTCCTTAAGCACCACTGCCCCAGAAATGCCAGCCGGCCTCTCTGGCTGTTCCTAGCAGGTGGGACCGCAGACACGGTGCACAGCGCCCTCTTGTGGAAAGACTTGCAAATGCTGTCCGTGGTGAGCTGGAGCAGGTGAGATGCCATAGAGACCCACCTGGTTCACCCTGCAATCAGCCGGCCCTGGTCAGTCAGGCTTGGTGCCTGTGCTATTCGGAGCGCTCTATTTTCAGTACTTAACCCTGAGTGACATAAATCCTAACATCCCACAGCAGTGTGTGTATTGTTTGCTTTGCTTTGCGTGCTGAGAAAACCAATGCAATTTCCAACTTACCTTATTTCACTTTGATAACTGGATTCTGCAGAGGAAGAAAAAGAGACAAAATCACATGAAGGCAATCCAGACACCACGACACATCTTCTACAAATAAAATGGCACTGACTCCAATAGCCCTCGGGCTGCTATTTGACCCAATCATTGTATTAAGTTGCCCCACAACAAATCATCCAAGGGCTTCCAGACATAACCAAAGCACAATGCCCTATTAGCTATCAGGAAAGTCGATAATCCTTGGTACTCGACATACGTGGGCATCCAGTCAATACTCAGTGAGTGCTGAGTTCAAAGAGATAAGGAAGAGAGAGTCCCACTTACCCAGGCACCGCTGCCACTGGTGCAGAACTCACAGTGCAAAGCGTTAGCTCAAGTCGTTGTTGCAACAGCCCCAGAGGCTGGCATTCCTGGCCGCACAGTTTAACACACTACACACTGTCTCGTGAGCAGTACTGTGGTGCTGAGAATCAGTCTGAATCCATAGGCACCGGCTACACCCAGGCACACAGCTGTGCCCTCCCCACCATGCAACTGACAGTGTCCAGGGCCAGCTGGAATGTGAAGATGGCACAGCAAGCCCCCAGCGTCTGTCTCCAGAGCCTGTGACCATCAACACGGCTCCCTGCCCTGGCCCTGGACACACCCCGCTCTCCTGAGGTCTGAAAAATGCCCATGTCCCTTACTTTGTAGGTCCGGCCACTCCCTCTCTGCTCTAATCACATCTGTCCATTGACACCCGTGGCCATGCACAGAGGGCTGCCTGCCAGGTCTCCCTCCCCCAGGGCCCTCCGGGGAGTGGCTGTGCTCCCGTGGTGGGGGCAGGGGACGGGAGGGGTGGCCCCAGTCGCTTCCCTCCTTCCTCCTGCTCTCTGCCTGTCCCAGGCTAGAGGCCAGGCTGAGCACGCCCTCGGCCATTCCCAGCAAGTCCCCAGTTCACCAGGCAGAGCACCAAGACTTCCTCCAGGTACCAGGCGAGAACCCTGTGAGGCCGGCCGTCTCCCGTCAGCCTCCTCACGAGGCCAGCATGAGAGCTGTGGGAAGCAGGACCAGCTCGCTGGTGCTGAGCCCTAGCAAGGACAAACAGGGAACAGGGGCTAGGGCAGGGGTTAAGCTGCTGCCTACAACACAAGCGTGCCAGACCCGAGCACTGGCTCACATGCCAGCTCCTCAGCTCCCGATCCAGCTCCCTGCTAATGCACCTGGGAAGAAGCGGAGGGTGGCCCAAGGAACTGGGCCCCTGCACCCACGTGGGCGACCTGGATGGAGCTCCAGACCTCCTGGCTCCCGCCTGGCCCAGCCCTGGCTCCTGTGTTCATCTGGGCAGTGATCGTAGATGGGAGATAAATCTCTCTCCATCTCTCTCTCTCTCTCTCACACACTCTGCCTACCTTTACATATAAGTAAAGTTTAGCAGTTATGGAGGAGGGACCTCACACGCATGCGCCTGAACGCAAGGACACTCGCAAAGTCTCTCCCAGAGCCTCCACAGAGGCTGCCCCAGCGTACACAGCAAACACTTTGGCCACGAGGTTGCCCGGCAGCTGCCAGTGCACCCTTGCAGCCAAGGGCGATTGTTTCAAATAACCCCCGTCGCCCTCCTTGTCTGGCCCTTAACCCTGCCTCGTCCTCCGTGAGCCCACGCGGTGGGGGCTACCGCACCTGCACTCCCCCTGCAAAGCTGCCCCTGGGCGAACCTAAGTTGCCTTTGGAGAATCTCTCTCTGCTTGGGACGACGCCAGGCTGGGGAAGAAAACCCCCAAGGGGAACAGATTCCTCCAGTGACTCCGAAGGCACAGGAGGGCTCTATGTTGCGCTCTCTTACAGCGGCAGCCACTCAACAGCTCAGTGACAGCCCAGTGTGTTCCACTGGAGTGCGCCCCCTGGCGTGCGGGGTGATTTGCAGTGAAAAATCCCCATCTGATCTGGGTCAACAGGAGTCTAACACGGCTCCATTTCTGCTTGTCAGGGACTACAGGTGTTGCACACAAGTAATCTTCCAATCACAGATCAGATCGACAGTGGCGCTAAGTCCAGACCATGAACCTCATTAAGGCGTGTTTGACATGGAAGATTATTTTTGTAAAGCTTTATTTATTTATTTGAAAGGCAGAGCTACAGAGAGGCAGAGGCGGGGGAGAGGGGCTTTCCGTCTGCTGGTTCACTCCCCAAATGGCCACAATGGCCAGAGCTGGGCCAATCTGAAGTCAGGAGCCTGGAGCTTCTTCCAGGTCTCCCACACAGGTACAGGGGCCCAAGCACTTGGGCCATCCTCTGCTGCTTTCCCAGGCCATTAGCAGAGAGCTGGATTGGAAGTGCAGCAACTGAGACTAGAACCGGTGCCCATATGGGATGTCGGTGCCGCCATCAGAGGCTCTGCCCACTACACCACAGTGCCGGGCCCAACATGGAAAACTCTTGAAAACAGCAGTCCTGTGTGGAAGAGCCCTGTGCCTGACACCCAACTTGTCCGTCACGTGGCAGTTAGCGTTCATAAATGAAAAGTGAGTGTCAGCTGACGCGCAGCCTGGCAGCAAACCACCGCTCTCAAGAAGAAAAGTGTGACCCAGGAAACACTCGAATAGGAGCGGGTGACGCTTTCACAAGAGAAAGAAAGACACAAGCACACACCCTGTGCCTGGATGTCCTGGGCCATCCACGTGACCAAGCACACTCTGGCTTCGGAAGTCACAAACCCCAAACTCTATGACGAGCCCTCCCCAAGACTGAGGACTGCATCCCGCTCCTGACCCCAAACCCCAGGCGAGGCCGCTGCTCTCCTACAAATGGGATGTCTCGGAAGACTTCAGGGCAAACACTTGTGTGGGGGGCCGGCTCTGTGGCGTAGCAGGCTAAGCCTCCACCTGTGGCACCGCCATTTCATATGGGCGCCGGTTCGAGTCCCAGCTATTCCACTTCTGATTCAGCTCCCTGCTGTGGCCTAGGAAAGCAGTGGAAGATGGCCCAAGTGCTTGGGCCCCTGCACCTGCATGGGAGACCTGGAGGGAGCTCCAGGCTCCTGGCTTCAGTTTGGCACAGCTCTGGCCATTGTAGCCATTTGGGGAGTGAACCAGCAGATGGAAGACCTCTCTCCCTCTCTCCTTCTGTAACTCTCTCTCTCAAATAAAATCTTAAAAAAAAAAAACACTTGTTTGGTGACTCGTATAATTTGCACTACTTTTTAGGCAAAGCCCACAGTTTTCTTTCCACCACTACAGGAGCATCCACCTACAAAGGGGAGATTTAAAGTCCTCCTGTGCTCCGAAGGGCAGTTCCTGTTCTAGAAACGACACAGGATGACAGCCATACATCCCGGCATAGGTATCAAAGTCAGAAGACGTCACTCCTCCCCCTTGTCACGCATGTGAACATCTTGATCTTCCTGGGGGACAGAGAGGAGGGATCAGGACCCAAAGGAACCACCTCCTTCCTCGGAACGTCCTCTCTCCGGGGCGGGCCGGTCTGGCCGAGTGAGCGGCTGAGAGCCCACATCCCAGAGTGCCCGAGCTGCAGGCCAGCTGTCCTCCCGATTCCAGCTTCCTGAGGGTGCACACCGGGAGGCTGCGGTGACGGCTCACGAAGCTCCTGGGTCCCGTGACGGAGTTCCCGGCCCAGCCCTGCCTGCTGCGGGCGTCTGGGCAGTGAGCGAGCAGATGGGAGCTCGCAAGCACTCAGCTGGCTTGCTCTCTGCCTCTCAAAACACAGTAAAATAATCCACTAAAGATTCCTTTAAAAAATAATTCCCTTCCCTATGCATTTCCTATGGCTCCCTTTAAGGACTCTAAAGACCAACGCACCTGTTGTTTGGGGTGTTTTGCTCATTTGTGATGACAATGGTCTTCCCCAGCTATATGAAGGCATGCCTGACAAAGCCGTGTATATATATATGCGCAATGTGCTGATCTGATAGACGTACGTATTGTGAAGTGACTCCTCTAAACTAATTAATATACCTAACACTTCCACCACTTCGTATCTTGCCCATTTTGGCCAGAACACATAACATCTGTTTCCTTGATAATTTGCGATGCATCATTCTCAACGACAGTCACCGTGTTGCACAACAGGTCTCCAGCGCTCACTCCTCCTGGCCAAGTGAAACTTCGCCCCCTTCAGCCAACGCCTCCCCTGCTGCCCCCGCTTCAGTCTCCGTAGATTGCGCCTGAGATCGCCCAGCTGTCCTGTCTCTCTGCTTGCTTATCTCTCTCAGCACAACGCCTCCTGGATTCCTCCCTGTGGCTGCCCATGGCACAGTCTCTTTCTTACGGCCAAATGGCATTCCTGTATTCGGGTACACGTGACTGTTCTTTACCCATTCGGCCTTTGATGGACGTTTCTGTCGGTTTCATACGTTGTTTGTTGTGAATGATTCTGCAAGGGAGGCATGAGACCAGCTCTCTCTCCGACATCCTGACTTCTTTCTGGGAAGTACATCCGGAAGAGGGATCGCCGGATCATAGGGTACTTCCATTTTTAATTTCTTGAGGAACCTCCATACTGTTTTCCATAATGGCCACATACATTATAACATAATATGCACTTCATATTCCTATCAAATGTGTACACATTTCTCTACATTCTCATCACTAGTTGCTGTCTTTTGTCTTTTTGATAATAATCATCCCGGCAAGTGTGAAGTGAAATCTCAACATGGTTAATGTACAAAGGAGCTTCAGAAGTTCATAAAAATGGAATTAAAAGATAATTTTACTTTAGTGAAAACTTTGTTGAAATCCATGCATTCCGAGTGACCTTCTAAAAGTCCATGAAAATTAATATTATGAAAAAAAACTATGTAAAGATCTTTATATTTTCTGCCCCCAAATCAACTTGTCTTTTAATTCCATTTCCCGCAAATGTTTGAGGTACCCTCATATCTTGTGAAAAATTGATGAGCTATTAATTTAAGCGCTTGTACCAAAGATTCAAAAACCACATAGAAATGTATATGAACAAAAATATTACCTTTTTTTTCTTTCCCGGAGACACAACAGCAGCAGAATATTATAATCAGAACAATGATCAGGATCAAAAGCAGTGACAGTGACACAGCAAGCAGAACTATGGCCCAGGTAGGCAGGGACGTGCCTGGCTTATCAATACTGCCTATAAGGTCGAAAGGAGGAAATGTTTTAGTGTCACAGATTCTGTTACATGACGAATTATTTGCCTTGCGATGGCCGACTTCCCTTCACATGTTCAAGTATCCGGCACTCCACAGTTCCGCCCACGGCAATACTCGCGGCCCCCAGCAAATGCGTGCGTGGTCCCTCGGCCTAGCATCAGTTGGTCAACACCTCTGACGTTCCTGAGAAGCAGCTAAGACTGGGCAGGTATGACAGCCCCCTAAGTGCTGTGCTGGTTGTGGCTTGTCTCCCAGAGTGCCTGTCCTGGAGGCTTGGTCCCCAAAGCGGTGGTGTTAGCAAGTAATGGCATCTTCGGTAGAGGGAGCTCCACTAAGAGGCGGGGCCCAGCAGAAGGTGGGTGGGTCGCTGAGAGCCCCACCCACCCACCCAAGAAGGGGTTAGTGCACTTCCTGGCAGCCCAGTTAATTCCTGCAGATGTGAATTCCTATAGAAGACTCCCGCTGGCTTCCTGTCTCACTGTGTGACCCTCTTCCAGGAGAATCCCCGCCCACCCTCCGGGAGGTGCGGGCTGCGCTGAGAGAAGCTGGCGCCCTGCACTTGCACCTCCAGAGCTGTGAGCTAACCTCTTCCCTCTGCGTCCTCCCTGCCCCTGGGTACAGCAACAGAAAACACAGAGACCCCAAGGCTTCGCACTAAGACACCTTCGCCACGCTCTGGTCCCTCGACTTAGCCCAGGGACAGCCTCTGAGACACAGGACTGGGAGACTGGCACGTGCCGCTCGCTTCCTTGTCCCCACCCACTGAGAGCCCGGAGCCCGAAGCAAATAAGGGCAAATTAAGGGAGGGTCACTTCTAAAGGCCCTCGGGGCGTGGCTCTGGCACTGCCCCCCCCCACAAGCTCCAGCACAGGATCTGTTGCCCGCCCTCTCTCTCTGCTTTTCCCTCCAGCAGCCACCTCGTTGGTGCCGTCCTCCCACTCATACTTGATCCAGTAGTCATGGAGACACAGGAGCAGGCGGGAAATTAAAGGAAAGTAGAAAAGGAGAGAATGAGAGAAAATTTCAGTCTGACTTTTTGCTGCTGTGTCTTAGAGCTCTCCAGTACTGGCTTCATGTGCGCATCCACACTCAAGCTTCAGTTAACTGAAATAACGCACAACGAAGCATCCAGGCATGGCCACCATACCTAGTGCTCAATTGCCAGGATTTAAATGTTGCCACCACCATCATCACCATCACCACCATCACCATCACCATCACCATCACCACCACCACCATCACCATCATCATCACCACCATCACCATCACCACCACCATCATCACCACCACCATCATCACCACCACCATCACCATCATCATCACCACCACCATCACCATCATCATCACCACCACCACCACCACCATCACCACCACTATCACCATCACCACCATCACTATCATCATCACCACCATCACCATCACCACCACCATCATCACCACCACCATCATCACCACCACCATCACCACCACCACCACCACCATCACCACCACTATCACCATCACCACCATCACCACCACCATCACCACCACCACCACCACCACCATCACCATCACCATCATCATCACCACCATCACCATCACTACCATCACCATCACCATCATCACCACCACAATCATTACCATCATCACCGCCACCATCGCCACCATCACCATCATCACCACCACCATCATCACCACCATCACCATCATCACTATCACCATCACCATCATCACCATCATCACCATCACCATCATCATGACCCCACATGGGTGGCAGTGCCCCAGCCGATAGCACGCATTAGCTGCATAGATTCCCAGGACAGCCCTCACTCAGCATTTTGCTGTGATCTCAAGCCAAGCCACATTTAAGTGGATCCGTTTAACTGTGAAGCGCCATTCACCAAGCCTGTCACCCAACGCTGAGTGCTTGTCGGCATCTGGGTGTGAATATGTGTGCTGTTTTGTTAGGTGCTAGTGGCTAGAAAAATGGAAAGGGAGGCTAGTATCATGGTGTGGTGGGCAAAGCCACCACCTGCACGCTGGCATCCCATGTGAGTCCCGGCTGCTCCGCTTCCAATCCAGCTCCCTGTTAAGGTGCCTGGGAAAGCAGCAGAAAGTGGCCCAAGTGCTTGGGTCCCTGCACCCACTAAGGAGACCCAGATGAGGCTCCAGGCTCCTGGTCCAGCCCTAGCCATTGCAGTCATCTGGGAGTGAACCAGCAGATGAAAGATCTCTCTCTCTCTCTCTCGCTCTGTGTGTGTGTGTGTGTGTCTTCCTCTCTCTATCTGTAATGTTGCCTTTCAAATAAATGAATAAATCATAGAACAAAAAGAAAAGATGAAAACAGCAGATTGCCTCAGAAGAGCATAGGACGAACATTGAAATCAGTGTCTGGCCAGCAGTTTGGAATTAGAGGTCAGAATAGAAAAGCAGCTCTTATATGTTCTTTCTTCGGTTTTCCTTGAAACCTGACCTGCCAGCTACAATTTCGAATGCGAATACTCAGAATGAGCTGTGGGAACGCCTACAATCGTCAACCACCCGGATGCTGGCTCACGGGTGAGGAATCGCCTGTGGAATGAGCCACAGGCTTGTCTGAAAGCAGGCGCTGAAATCCAGGGAGCTCTGCTTTGAAACATTTTATCAGATAAAAAGGTATTTGTCTTTTGCCCTTGATTCAGAGTTTCTTGGCACTACCTGAGATGGTTTTTAAGTTTTCCTTCTAAGGCTTTAAGAAATGAACAATAATTCTGACATTTTTTAACATGTCACACGCAATGCCATCTCAAATATTTATAAAATCAGCTGCTGTTGCTTGTAATTCTTCTAATGTATCTGTGACTGTCTAAACTGGACATAGTTCCCTAAGATCCGAGATGATATCTTATTTTTCCTAGACCCCAAGAACATGGCACATGTGAGGCAGGACAGATGGATGGGTGGGTGGACAGATTAAGAGGCTGGATTGCCTCTGACTACGTGGACGAGGGAAGCCTGTGCACCATCTGCAGCTGAAACAGGCCTAGACCTCACCTTTCTCCACTATTAAGATGCCCAGAGCAGGTGCGTAGCATCCAGAAAACCAAACTACTTTCCTCATGCCGTCTACCTCCACATCACCTGCTATCTTTCTGAGATGAGCTGGGGTGGATAGAGACAGGGAAGGGTTTCCTAGAAGAAAGGTAAAAAGAGAAAGGTCTCAGGACCACACGTACGCTTCCCATGTCACAACTCACTGGACGTGAACCCTAA